>NC_069501.1:88725919-89098419 GCF_027579735.1 Bombina bombina
GAAAAAAAAAGAAAAAAAGAAAAATCAGAAAAAATATGCCACTGACTCACTGGCAGAGTCAAGAAAGGATGTCCCCTCCTTTCCTGGCCTATAGCTAGAAACGTCGTCATCAGGTGGGGACACCCCTTAAAGACCTCCAGAGACCAAACATTTAAAAAAAAAAAAAGCAAAATAATGAACAGGTAACGCGATAAATGTTACAAAAACCTGTATAATAAATAGTAATCAAAACTCCTTCATGATGTCTGTATGTTTTGTTTTGTTTTTAATATGAACAGACCACTTTTTCTTTTATATTTTTGCTATATACTTCTATAGTGCCGGTAGGCATTATTTTACTTGTTTAAAAGAAATAGTTTGAGTGGACCTGAATGGGAACTTATTTGAGTTCTGCACCTGCAATCCTATGGAGGATGCTGGCGCTCTTTTTATTGGCCGCCATGATGTACGTCTCAGCGCCCCTATTTGAGAACTGCTGCCTCTCTCCCATTTGTGTTATTTTGGTGTGCTGAAGATAGCAACGACTTCTCGGAACAAAGCTGGTTGTTTCCGATTGGTCGCTGCTCTATTTAAATTCACCATGCTTTTTAATTATCTTTGTTACAGCTTTTTGGTTGGAAAAAGGCCTATGTAGAGTCAGCAACATGATATCAGCTTATTACTTTGCTTTTTTCCTTTAATTTTGTGGTCTCTGGAGGTCTTTCAGGGGTGTCCCCACTTGATGCCAACATTTCCAGCTATGGAACAGGAAAAGGTGGGAATCCTTTCTTGACTCTGCCAGTGACATATTTTTTTTCAGATTTTTTTTCTATTTTTTCTTTCGTCTGCTCATGCAGACTCCCCTTCTAAATAAAGCACTTATTTGTCACCTGAAGGGTTAGTGTTGTATAGCTCCTTTAGGGGCTATTGACTTCTCTTTAAAAAGAGCTTATCACTTCAAGTATTAGATTCTTAGTATAAACAATAAAAGTTAAGTTTTATAAGGAAATTATTTGTGCACCCAAAACCTCTTTTTCTTTTGTTTGTAATTTTTTTTTGTAGTAGCCATTGAAGGGTGGGGGGTATCAACAGGTGGGAACTCCACTATACTACGTAGTACCTAGCTTCCTGATAGTTATATAAGAATCATATTATTTACATCAGATAACTTATAATACACCTCATCCAGCTCTGGGGTTGGGTGCCTGTTCTCTCACAGCTTGTCACAGACTAGTGTCAGAGCGCTCAGGAACCACAGGCTTAGCCACAGGTCATGGAGTAAGGTTCACATTTGGGGGACACAAGTGAGGAAGTGTCATCATATAGGTATGGCATGTGCCCCCCCCCCCCCCCGGCCCCCTTTTAAAACACCAGGGGCAGCAATTAAATAAATATAACAGCATCTTAAGTCTCAATAAATTTATTGCGCAGGTGAAGCACAAAAAAGATTTTTAGGTAGTGAAGTTTTTCATGTATTTCTATTGTATAATAAGGTATGTTAAACTCCACAATAGCAAGCAATAAAAATGAATTCTGAGTTTTCAAATAGTACCTTTGGTTGTGCAATAGACTAATTTACCGCTTGTTTTTGTGTCATTATTACAAGGGGCTGTACTAAAATTATTAATTGCAGAAAACATGAAAGTGCAGACTTGAGCACAACAACAACTTGAAATAAAATAGTCCTTTCTCATTAACACACCTATAATTTAACCATTCCCACATATTCCTTCCTCTCTTACTTTTTTATTGCCCTGTTATTGTTATTATTTTTTATTGGCTTTATTAACCCTAATAACAGACACACACCATACTGAGTTAAACAACATGACTGCAGCTTTATTAAACAATATTATAACTTTCACATATTCTTATAAAATAGTTATACAAATCATTTTAGGAAAAGTTCAGAAATAAATCACTATACCCTTCCTCCATTATTAGCTGACACAATCATAACAACTCCAGCCCAATAGGAAGCTCTAACTCTGTCACTCCTCTCTTCAAGAAAATCTCCAGTATTTTTAAAACCTCGGCTGTAAAGACAGTGCATGTATGGTACAAACAATGTGGCTGGAGAGGGCATTCACCCTGCAACATTAAAAATAACACAGGTAG
Source organism: Bombina bombina (assembly GCF_027579735.1). NCBI lineage: Eukaryota > Metazoa > Chordata > Amphibia > Anura > Bombinatoridae > Bombina > Bombina bombina. The sequence continues at coordinate 88,728,017 of NC_069501.1, forward strand.
GAGACAGGGGAGCTTATCAGAGATCACTAACTGACCGACCTCGCTTCTGCTAATATTTACGCCAAGCTTCATCCTTACCATTACCAAGTCCCACCCCTAGCCACCTAACTATGGGTTGTCCTCCTCTGCAGGGTCAAAGCTCCCTCCCACTTTGATTGGCTCGTCATTCTGGGAGCCCATTAATGCACAGCTCATTAACTATTGCTGTTCACTTATAATCTAGGCTTTATTTTGTTTGCAGATCTTTTGCAGTGCAGCAATCGTTTTCTGATTTATGTGTAAAAATGACTTTAATGTCCATTTAACAATATATGAAATGACTCACACTGACTGATTATATCTCCTGTGGTCAAGGGATGAGATGCTGAGCTTGGTTGAGAACTTAAAGGATAACTGTTAATTATCCATGAAGTTTATATATTTGCTCAAAAGATCAAGTGTGATACAAATTCAATAAAATGCATTTACTCATTAGGTGTGTAATGAGCAACCAATTTATATAAAGTGCTGTCATATGTTGTTTATTGTTTAGAGATAGCTATAGCGTTCTGTTGTTTTTACTAATGGTTTGGGGCTATTACTTAATGGTTTTGCTCTATATCTGACGGCTAATTTGTCTGTACAGAAGAAAAGAAATAAGCCAGATACTGACAAAAGTCACGTACAGCACGCTGCTGCTATTCATTAATCGAACTAAAGTAGGAGATACTAGGAACTTGTTTTATGACCTTAACACATTTAGGGCTAGATTACAAGTGGAGCGCTAATTTACCGTTTGCGAGCGAGCGATAAATAACCAGCCATTACAAGTAGCTGGCTATTGCTACAGCGAGTTTGCGGTAGCAATTGGTGCTTATAAAATTAGCCAGAGATCAGATCTCTGATTCATTTTATAAATGTCCACAAAATGCCCCCACAATACAGTGTGATATATTTTATTAAACTATAAAGATAGTAGTATCTTTATTTTTTAATGCAATAACTGCAAAAAGCCATTTTTGGGGTCTAAAGTGAGTGGGCGTGGGGTGTTTTGGAAAAAAAAAGGCACTGGAAATTGCCTTTACATTGCGGTCTATTCCCAGTAAATATATATGTTATATTATTACATTGTTGTAAAACGGCTACCATATAGTAATGCAGACACATGCAATCTCCTGAACTTACCTGCTTTTTAACAAAGGATAACAAGAAATAAAGAAACTTTGATAATAGAAGTACATTTGAAAGTTGTTTAACCTCTTAACAACCGCAACATTCCCTGTACATCGGTGGCCATTAAAGGGACTCTAAACCCATTTATTTTTTGTGTGATTCAGGTAGAGAATTCAATTTTAAACAACATTCCAATTTACTTCTATTATCTAAAATTCTAAATTGTATCTATGTGCAGCCACCAATCAGCAACTGAGCCTATCTAGATATGCTTTTCAGCAAAGGATATCAACAGAATAAAGCAAATTAGATAATAGAAGTAAATTAGACAACTGTTTAAAAGTGCATACTCTTTCTAAATCATGAAAGAAAACAATTTGTGTTTCATTGTCTGTTTATAATAAGGTGGTTCTTGTCGTGAGCGGCAAGACCAAGCTATTATACTTTCCCTCCTGCTAACTTCCTTAAATAGCGCGGGCTTGCCACTTATGGTGAGACTGCGCTATAAAAAAAGCAACCCCATAGAAAGACCAGCGATGTACAGGGTATGTTGCTGGTCATTAAAGGGTTAAAATGGTATGTTTTATCTGAATATAAATGAAAAATGTTTGGTTTTAGGTCCATTTAAATTCATTTTATATGCTCATGTTCTGAGGCACCAGCTACTACTGAGCATGTGCAAGGGTTTACAGCGTATACTGTATGTAAATAAGCCTGTGATTGGTAACGGTTGTTTTATGATACAGGGGGCTGGCTAATTGAAGTACATTTTTAAATATCAGAAACAAAATCTGTTCATTTAAAATGCAAAGTGCTATTGTATTGTCTTTTTACTTTATGTTAGAGTGAACTTTTGTAAAGGCCCAGTAAAGTAAAAAATAAACGTTTATGATTGGATAGAACATTTTTTTAAACAACTTGCCAGTTCACTTCTTTTATGTTATTTGCTTCATTCTCTTGATATCCTTTGTTAAAAAAGCATACCTAGATAGTCTCAGGAGCAGCAATGAACTCTTGGGAGCTAGCTGCTAATTTGTGACTGCACATATATCTTATCATCGGCTCACCTTCTGTGTTCAGCTAGCTCCCAATAGTTATTTTAATGCTTTCTTTAAATGTAATATTCAAATTATGCGATATTCAAAATAGAAACCTTCAAATTTATATATTTGTATCTATTATGTATCAATTTACTAAATTCCCTACCAGATGAACTATTGAACTTCTGAATAGTATTTGTTAAATCTAATGATACATTTGAAATTTTGAATGTGGACATTCAATCTAATTATGAACATTCAAATTCGAAAGTGATATTCGAAAACTGTAAATAGCATTCGATTATAGAATTTTTAAGAATATTCGTTCTTAACATTCGATTATGTAAATCTAATTTCTACAAAAACATTTGAATAGCAACAAATTCGCCCATCCCTACTATTGACTGTAATGGAGAGTGGTTGTAACCAGAAGCAAGTGCAGATCTTTGTGAATTCAGAAACTTATGAGTTGCGATTTCACTAATAGGTTTAATTTATTGTATGTATGAGGAACTTGTAAAGCACGGCTAATCACCTGTAAGGGTCTCAAGGCGCTGCTCATTTTAACAACCGCGGAAGGATGAAAGATTGAGTGGACCTTGCCGGGGATCGAACCTGCAACCCTTGGGTTGCTACAGAACTCAACCACAGTGCTTTAGCATGCTGCGCTATCTGTCTGCTCTTCTTGTTAGCCTCTAAATTACCACTGGGGCAAAAGTATATGCAATTACTTAAAATGTATAATTGCTTTTGATCTCTAGAAGTCCTTTGTTGCTGATTTTAAACAATTTTGTAAAGCCAACAGTGACTTCTGATTGCTATATAACACGATAATAACATTTTCATTTTTATAAGACTCATGGCTTTGTTTATAAATCCACCTTCTCCAATTTGTGGCTAAAAATACTTAATGTACATTTCTCTGGAGAAAAAAGAAAAGTCGCTTTGAAAATCTGCACTTAGCATGTTAAGGAGGCGAGTCGAAAAAAAAAATTAGATTTTGTAGCTGCAATGCCAAAATGATTAAATTAAACGTGTCGAGAGAATATAATTCTTCCAAAGATCGACAGGCAATAAGTGCCCATCGCTCCCCATGCTGGCGTATTCCTAAACGTGTTTTTGAAGTACACAAAATCCTTACCACTAAGGGTTTGTTACAGATGGCAACCTGTCAGTTGTAATGAGTCTTCTTCTATTCGGGAATATGACTTTCTCTTTAAAAACATATTTGACAATTATTGGCCTCAAAGAGCGGATTGTTAAATCATTAAGTAAGCTACGTGATGCATAACCATACGAAGGTAGAAATGAATTAATGTTTCAAGCAGTGAAGTACATTTGATTTTACATATGTGTGAAAAACAGACACTTAATTTTTGAAATCTATTTAAAGGGACATGAGCCCCAACATTTTATTTCATGATTTAGATAGAACATACAATTTTAAATAACTTTCCAATTTACTTCTATTATCAAATGTGCTTCATTCTCTTGTTATCCTTTGATGTAGGAACAGCATTGCACTACTGGCAGCTAGAGGAACACATCTAGTTAGCCAATCACAAGAGACAAATGTGTGCAGGCACCAATCAGCAGCTAGCTCCCACTAGTTAAGCATATGTGCGTATTCTTTTTCAACAAGGCATTCCAAGAGAATAAAGCACATTTGAAAATAGAAGTGAATTTAAAAGTGTGTTAAAATGACATGCTCTATCTGAATCATACAAGTTGATTTTGACTTTACAATCCCTTTAAAGGGACATGAAACCAAAAATGTTCTTTCATGATTCAGACAGATCATATCATTTTAAAGAATCAGTAAATACAGTAGATTAGCATATTCAACACATGCATGATAACAAGCCAACGCAATAGCACTTAGTCTGAATTTTAAGAGAATAGTAGATTTTTTTTAGTTATGTCTATTTCTACTTCCCCTGTATCATGTGACAGCCATCAGCCAATCACAAATGCATATACATATATTCTGTGAATTCTGACACATGCTCGGTAGGAGCTGGTGACTCAAAAAGTGTAAATATAAATTGGGAAGTTGTTTAAAATTGCATGCTCAGTATCATGAAAATGTAATTTTGACTTGCTGTTCCTTTGAACAACTTTTCAATTTACGTCTATTATTCAATTTTAATCATTTTCTTGGTATCCTTTGTTGAAGGAGCAGCAATGCACTAGTGGAAGTTAGCTGAAAGCCAATGAAAAACAGCACATATGTGCAGCCACCAATCATCAGCTTATGAGCCTACCTAGGTATACTTTTCAACAAAGAGAACTAAACAAGTTAGATAATAGAAATACATTGGAAAGTTATTTAAAATTGCATGCTATGTCTGAATCATGAAAGAGAAAATTAGGTTTCATGTCCCTTTACAGGTCCAGTCTACTCCAATTTTTTTTTATTTGTAAAAAAATAGATAATCCCTTAATTACCCATTCCCCAGTTTTGCATAACAAACACGGTTATATGAATACACTTTTTACCTCTGTGATTACCTTGTAACTAAGCCTCTGCAGACTGCCTCCTTATCTCAGGGCTATTTACAGATTTTAAATTTAGCCAATTAGTTCTGGGTCCTGCACAACTCCACGGGAGTGAGCAAAATGTTATCTATATGGCACGCATGAATTAGCAGTGTCTTGATGCGAAAAAATAATAAAACTGCATGTGAAAAGTGGCTGTCTGTAGTGGCTTAGAAACAGGCAGAAATTTAGAGGTTTGAACGTTACAATGTTAGTTGTGCAAAGCTGGAGAATGGGTAGTAAAGGCGTTATCTAAAAAAAAATAAAGCACTCAAGTTTACTTGAAAACCCAATTGGGATTTATAGACAATACATTGCTCTTTTAACCATTTAGCTGCCAAAGTGCGAAGGAACACATTGCCCACAGTAATACAGAGCTGTAGTGCTATTTATCATTAGCGAATAGGGCATGTAAGTTGCCTGAATAGAAATAGCTATATAGAATTTAGAAAATAGATCCTTTATCTCATCAAATGTTTTTCAAAAAAATGATTCTGTCACAATTAATTATATTTGAAGATATCAGACAAGGAAACTAAAATAACATAATATCAAAGTGGCATGGAAAGAGTGTATTATGTAATGCATTAGTTAGATTTTGTGTAAAAACCATGCCTCTATTGTATAAACAAAATAACATTATACAGGTGGCCCTCGGTTTACAACGGTTCAATTTACACCGTTTCAGAATAACAACCTTTTTTTCCAGTCATGTGACTGCTATTGAAAAGCATTGAGAAGCAGTGCATTAATTAAAATAGCCAGTAGGTGGAGCTGTCCGCTTGTGTTGCAGCAAAGCCAAGCAAGCGGAAAATAATCAGTTTAACCAGACCTGAGCTATTGAGCAGATTTCAAAGGAACAAGATCTTCCTGTCTATAAATCAGTCCAGATTGAAATGCATAGAAAGAACTGTTTGCAGAAAAATGCAAGTGAAGTCTGTGTTGTGTGATTATTTTATTAGGTTTATAATGCTGTTTAGCATTTAAAGTCTACATTTTAAAGCTTTAAAAATAATGTATTAGGTGTTACTTATGACAATTTTGAGAGGGGCCTGGAACCTAACTCCCTCACTTCCCATTGACTTACATTATAAACTGGGTTTCAATTTACAACGGTTTCGATTTACAACCATTCCTTCTGGAACCTAACCCCGGCGTAAACTGAGGGCTACCTGTATTTATGTTTGCAACCTTTTTCTGGCAATTTTATCTGGCACATTTTTTACCTTTATTTAGCTAGGGATAATCCAGACCATCAGAAGGGCCTGAGCCGCTAGTTAAATTAGGAACATGACCCCTGTACTCCTTTATTTTGGAATATTTGTTTATAATAATGAATGTTGGCCGCATTCATCTTTTTTAAACAAGTTTTAAATGTTTTCCATGTGCTATTTGAATATTAACATTGAAATGTTGATTTTTATAGACTTTAAAGTAAGTGTATTGAGATCATTATTCAAAATGAAGTATTTGGATGTAAATGTCCTTGTGTATAAACATCTGAACGCTACAGTAGACATCAAGGGTTCTACCTATTAAGGATACAAATTCTGACATTTGCCCATGCCTTCTATTTACCTGTATATGAATTATATGGCGTACAGTACCCTAGATACACTGAGCTAGGAACAATCTCTCTGGCTTCACCAATCATTATGTTGCATAGAGTGATGAGTAAACTTAAAGGGATACAGAACCCAAATTCAGATGATTCAGATAGAGCATGCAATTTTAAGCAACTTTCTAATTTACTCCTATTAGCAATTTTTCTTTGTTCTCTTGGTATCTTTATTTGAAAAAGCAGGAATGTAAACTTACCAGCTGCCCATCTTTGGTTCAGCACCATGGATAGTGCTTGTTGATTGGTGACTGCATTTACCCACTAATGAGGAAACACTACCCAGATGCTGAACCATAGATGTGCTTTTTCAAATAAAGATACCAAGAGAACGGAAAAAAAATGATAATAAGAGTCAATTAGAAAGTTGCTTAAAATTGGATGCTCTATCCGAATCATGAAAAAAAATTGGGTTCAGTGTCCCTTTAAGCGAACAAATTGTACACAAAAATCTTAGGAATCAGAGGGTCAGTTCTCATTTTGGAGTATGTCGTATTGCTAATGAACATGGTATATGACTGTTTGTATAAGCCCATGTTTCTGACATATTTAAAATGAATGTTCTGTTTCTTCATACAAAACTAACCAGTGTTCTCCCCAGGACCTATTTAATAGATGCACCACCCAGCTGATTTTACTGGCCACCCGGTTAAAATTTAAGATACAATTAGCTAATAATACATTTTTGTTATTATTTTTTTTTTAAATTTTGCACAAATTATCACTAAATCAATATAAGCCAAATTATTATGTGCTTTGGATAGTTTAAGTAACATTTAAAAGTAACTTAATGTTGTTATATTACCCTGCGCCCACCCAGCTACTTCATAATACCACCAGGCTGAGCACATTTGTCTGTGGAGAACACTGCTAGCATAAACTTACAGAGTAGATGTAAACTATACCAGTGTGTGAAATGTCCTGTTAAAGCCTGTTTATTTCCCATGTGTCTATATGCTTATGTAAACCCATGCTGCTTAAAGGGACAAGTAAGTTATATACATACATTAAAGGGGTATGAAACCCAAAATGTTTCTTTCATGATTTAAATAGAGCATGCAATTTTATACAACCTTCTAATGTACTTCTTTTATCAAATTTTCTTCGTTCTTTTAGTATCTTTTGTTGAAAGTAGGGATGTATGCTTAGGAGCCGGCCCATTTCTGGAGCTTTATATAGCAGCAGTTTTGCAAGAATGTTATCTATTTGCAAGAGCACTAGATGGCAGCACTTATTTCCTGCCATGTAATATTCTAGATGCCTACCTAGGTATCTCTTCTACACAGAATATCATGGAAATGAAGCAAATTTGATAATTGAAGTAAAATTGAATTTTTTTTAAAAATGGTATGTTTTGTCTGAATCACAAAATAATTTGTGGGGTTTCATGTCCCTTTAATTTTCAAATGTAATGTACAATTTTTGTTTTTGGGAAAAAAAAAAAATTTACTACAAATTTTTTTACTACAATTTTTTTTCCCAAAAACAAAAATTGTACATTACATTTGAAAATTAAAGGGACATGAAACCCCACAAATTATTTTGTGATTCAGACAAAACATCATTTTTAAAAAATTTCCATTTTACTTCAATTATCAAATTTGCTTAATTTCCATGATATTCTGTGTAGAAGAGATACCTAGGTAGGCATCTAGAATATTACCTTGGCTATTCAGTTCAATGGGGTGCATGCCTGTGGTTTCCGGCTGCTCATTGTCAAAGGGCAATTTTAACTACAATAAAATTAGCAGTAACAATTCAGTAAGGGTATGTCAGATCAAATTAATGCAGTTATTTTGTTTTTGTGATCTGCTGTACACTGGTTTAAGCAAAACTGCATAAATATTCAACAAAACTTCCTTAACAATGAGCAGCAAGGAGCTGGGATCAAGCAGTCCTGTGAAATGATTGGCTTGGGTAACACAGCATCTGATTGGTTGAATCATACTTGCCTCCCAATCTAAGAAGTGTTGAAGTTTTTAACTAATAACTAATAGAATGTTTATATTTGTTGTATGACATGGTGACTAACATATATGGTATGAGAGTGAATGTTTTGTATTCAAGTTTTGCTAATAAAAATTGTGATTATTTTTAGAATAACACAATTATATTATTAAGAATGTTTAAAGACAAAAAGATAGTTACTCCACAATCGTTCAGCAGTGAGCTATATATATATCAAGATACTGAGGTAGCGCAGTAATTCTGTTCTGTACTATTTTAATTGACGAGCTACAGTATAACAAAAAATATAAAAATTAAAAAAAATTACACAGGAACTTTTTTTGTCTGTCCATTAGTCATTTACAGATTAATGTATCCTATCTATGTCAACAAACAAACAAAAACTGGTAAATGATAAATTTCAAGATATGACAAACTATTATTTTAACGAAAAATAATTAAATGTTCTTTTTTTTTCATTTATTTTAGGATCTAGATTTCTCATTACATCCACGGGAGCCTTGTATATTTCAGATGTTCAGAATGAAGATGGATTAAACAATTATCGATGCATTATAAGGCACAAATACACAGGTGAAACGCGTCAGAGCAACAGCGCAAGACTGACAGTATCAGGTACAGAAATTTAAACGTTCTACTTGTAGCTTGCCATGAAATAGATATCATGTAAAACTTTGTTACATAAATGAGATAAACTGAAAGTCTCTGAAACTGCTACAATACACAATAAATAATTTGCAATGCTGGATTGGCCTACCAGGATACCAGGAGATTTCCCATTGGTCTGCAGCAGTGGGGATGGAAAGGGGTGATTAATCGATGCAATTGGGTACTAGGGTGCCTATATAACAGTCTGGAACTTTTTTTTTAATACAAACTTTTTTAATACTAACTAATATAAAATAATTCTGGAAAAAAATATAGGTGGAAGGAGAATCCCTGTAATCCCCTTTGAGAAAAATTGGTTGTGCCCATTATACTGAGTCAACGGAAAATAGGGCTGGTCTTCAAATTTTCCAGGGCTGCTTTTTATTCCCAGTCCAGCCCAATTTGTGCTTTAAAATGACTGATTTACCAGCTTTTAAAGAGGTAGATAACCATAAAACATATTATTTAAGGGAAATTCATTTTTAACAAGTCAACTTTCTGAGAATAAGTTGTCTTTTAACTGTCTTCATAAGTCAAATTTCACTAAGTGTGGCTGAATATAGTGAATAAGCCCTTAAATTGCATTCCTTGATGTCAGAAACTCATCCCTGTTCAGAAAAAAAAAAATAGTTCCTGGAAATGTATTGTGAATTAAAATAACTCTTGTTATCTTAGAATTCTATCTTTCTTTAACTATTCCTTTTTAATATGTCTGGTTCTATTAGTAATTATAAAAGGCTTTTACCTACGTTATATTCTTTCATCAGAAATTAGAACCTGCTATACTAAGCCTGATGAGTCTTCTTTATATTTAAATAGTGCATACGTCATTATAACAATTAACCAAGACTTTCTAAAACCTTTATGATGAGCACTGTTAAATTAATTATATTTTTTATATTGTTAGAGAAACACTATGTGGTTTAATGTTCCCTGTGATATATTGTGAATTGTTTTGTGCAGTTGGTTAACCTGATTCTCCAGAGCTGCTGTGACCCAGAATAACCTCACTTCTAACACAATATCCATTACTTCTTGAGTCACTCTCTTTTTTATGAACGTTAACAATAACTTCCATGTGATTCATAAAAACATATTGTCGTGCTATCTCCTCAGCATTGATAATGAGATTGTTGCACCGTGCATTTACTGAATAATTTTATGCAATAAAATGGTTTTAAAAAGAAACTACACATTATTCATAAAACATTAATTTTGTTTCCATGTTGAGTAATTTTAATGCACTTTATAATGTTGTTCAATTATAGAGCTTTTTTTGCACAGGTGTAGATCAAACTAATATGCTTAACAGAGACACTAAACCCATTTTTTTCTTCTTTCATGATTCAGATAGATCATGCAATTTTAAACAACTTTCTAATTTACTCCTATTATCAATTATTTTTCGTTCTCTTGCTATCTTTATTTAAAAAGCAGGAATGTGATGCATAGGAGCCGGCCCATTTTTGGTTGAGAACCTGGGTTATGCTTGCTTATTGGTGGGTAAATGTCAGCCTCCAATAAGCAAGTGCTATCCATGGTGCTGAACCTAAAATGGGCTGGCTGCTAAGATTTACATTCCTGCTTTTAAAATAAAGATAGCAAGAGAACGAAGAAAAATTAAAAATAGGAGTAAATTAGAAAGTTGCTTAAAATTGCATGCTCTATCTGAATCATGAATGAAAAAAAATTGGGTTCAGTGTCCCTTTAAGTAATGGTGGCTTTTAAATTTTGAATAAAAGTTCAAGTAAGGATACATTAAAAAAAATGTCTGAAATAAATAAACTTATGATTGAGTTTAAATAAAATAGGGACTTCTTTAAGAAATAATTTCAAGTATAGGAGGTTGGTTTGCCAAATAAAATATATATTTTTTTAATTTATACTAGAGGGCCTGTTTTATTTATTTATTTATTGTAAGGATTGGTTTTGGATGGGGTGTTGGGGCTTGTCAAGTGTTTTTACAAATAATATTAAGATATACACATGGTCAATGTAAAATATTCAGTACACATGGTAAATTGTGACTACATGTCTGTATTTAGAGGCATATTAAACAAGGCCAGGAGAAAATATGGTCCATCAGATAATTTAGGGGACCTCTATCCACAATGTTGGAAGAAGTCTGATGTTGAATAAATATGATTAGATAAATGTGGGACAATGTATAGATATTCTCAAAAAATAAAATAAAAATAAATAAATTAAAAAATAACCCGGTCCAACTTTGAAATTACCCTGCTTAGCCTCTCTGTCAGCAGACTTCCATCAGCTTTATTTTATTTGACTATTTTAAATCATTTTAAACTTTTGCAAAACCACTTGAAAACAGTTTGTAAACTGATTTAGTAGCCAGGATACAGCTGAAACCCAAATACATTTAAATACAATAAAAATATTTGTAAAAAATATATAATATTAATAATACTTTAAAGATTCAATATTGTAAATTATAAATAAAAAAAATGAAAATAAATATCTAATATAATTTAATTGCAAATTATTGTTATTTACTGTATAATTTAATATTATTACATTTGTAATAAAATATTTATTATTACATTTAAATGTAATATTATTAGTGTACTCTCAAGGCATAATTATTGTATTTTAATTGAATACTGTATGTGTATGTGATTGTCAGAATGTATTTACAATTGTTAGAGGAGTGTTTTTTTTTAATTGTCTCTTACTTGTATTTATTAAATATAATAACATCTGAGGCTTGGCATAGTCATACATTTAGTCGTAGATAAAGATCATACAACTTGAGTTTACAAGACTGCTACAACTAATGTTGGTGCATTGTTTTTATTCTACTAGTAAAATAGCTGATTGTCTCACAAAGCCGAGCTTTACTACCGGCCTACAGTTTGAGAACAGCAAACTTTTTCCCCCAAACTATTTCAAACTGTGAAATAGAGTTTAAGGCCCCTATTTAACAAAGGACTTGCGGACCTGATCCGAGAGTGCGGATCAGGTCCGCAAGACCTCGCTGAATGCGGAGAGCAATACGCTCTCCGTATTCAGCATTGCAACGCCGCCCCCTGCAGACTCGCGGCCAATCGGACGCCAGCAGGGAGGTGTCAATCAACCCGATCGTACTCGATCGGGTTGAATTGTGGCGATTCCTGTTCGCCTGCTCAGAGCAGGTGGACAGGGTTATGGAGCAGCGGTCTTTGTGACCGCTGCTTCATAACTGCTGTTTCTGGCGAGTCTGAAGACTCACCAGAAACACGGGCTGTCAAGCTCCTTTCGGAGCATGATAGATAGGCCCCAAAGAATTAATTATATATTTACTAAAAAGATTATTTTCAAACACTTCTAATTTTGCAATTCATGAAGCAATTTGGTATTAAAAGAGTCCACTTTTAAAAAATGTACAACAGTTTCTAAAATATTTTAAAGGAACATGAAACCCCAATTTTTTTTCCATGTGATTTTAAACAACTTTCCACTATACGTCTATTATCTAATTTGTTTTGTTCTCTTGACGCCCTGTGTTGAAAAGGATACCTAAGTAGCCACAGAAGCTGCTGATTGGTGGTTGCTAATAAAAGCCTCATGTTATTGTCTCACACAATGCATTCAGCTAGCTCACAGTAGTGCATTGCTGCTGCTTCAACAAAGGATACCAAGAGAATGAAACAAATTAAATAATAGAAGTAAGAGGGAAAGTTGTTAAAATTTGTATTCTCTATCTAAATTATGAAAGAGAAATTTTGGGTTTCATGTCCCTTTAAGTAAAAAAAAAGTATAAAAAAACCCATGGGGGGGCTGGAGCGAGCAGGGGGTGTCGTGAGGGGGGTGCGGGAGGGGCCTCGAGGGGTGAGACGGGAGTGGGTGGGGGGGCAAGGGGGTGTTAGTGGGGGGTGCCACAATGGGAACGAGAGCGGGTGGGAGGCAAGAGGGGGTTTAATGGGGGGTGCCACGAGGGGGCGGGAGCGGGCGGGACCGCTGCACTACAGAAAAAAAAAGTTGAGAGTGGCAGGGAAGGGGAAGGAGGGAAGGAGAGGGGATCCAAGTCGATGGGAATTTTGGCCGGTGTACACGGGCTTTAGGGCTAGTATTTATTATATATCTCAAAATGAAAGATAGGACAGCCGTGAAAACACAATCTGCAACAAAGTTAGAATTAATTGTATTTTACTAAAAATGTGACAATAAATAGGATCACTATAGGATTTACTCAGAGTGGCCAGCTGGTGATCCTATCGTGATCTGCAGTTTTACTGACACTTCTTATTGCTGTGACCATCGCTTTATTTTATACACATAGTACAAGTATTCTTCTATTACTGTTTTTTATGTGTACTGTTTTAAATTTGTGATGCTCACGAATACAAAAATATACTTTAATTGTCATTTTTAATAAAATACAATAGATTATAACTTTGTTGCACATTGTATTTTCAGCGCTGACCTTTCTTTCGTTTTGAAAGAATAAAAAAAAAAAATTCTTTACTGCATTTAATTAAGAAAGCCTGAACTTTTTTAATAGCCTCAATTTTATCTACAAAAAGGGTTTCTCCCTAGCCGGGATTTTACTGTCATAGCTGGTATTATAGAGACATGACAGTTTATTCAAAACTCTTGGTTTAGCATGCAATTTTATTTTTAATTTTATTTCTGTAATCAAATTTGCTTTGTGCTCTTAGTATCTTTTTTTTAAAAGAATGTCTAGGTAGGCTCATGAGCAGAAATGCACTAATGGGGGCTATTAAGTGGCTAAGCACATATGTTTCTTGTCGCTGGCTCACCATATGCATTCATCTACGTCTCAGAAGTGCACCTGACATGGATAAGCCTTTTTGGTACGTGTCTTTTTCACATGATTTCACTGATTTTAAATGCCAAGTGACCACTGACCAAGTCATTTTTAAGGAAAGGTTTAATAGTAAGGATTATGGGAACTTTAGAGTTAGGGCTTACAGGTAAGGGCAGACAAATGGTTAACATTAGTGTGCATGAAGAAAAGAAATGTATTAGGGAGAGGCTTAACACATTGACTGCCATTTTGAAGCCCTCTCTAGAAGCAAAGAGGGAAATGCTAATATAAAATGTGGCAGTTAATGACTCGCTAATCAACATTTGTGTTCTGTTCTGGAGATACAGTGCAAAAATGATTTTTACATTAGACTATTCCTTAACACTACATTCATTTGAATATGGTCCTTAAATATAATCAAAACAACTAATATCTGTATCTATTAATAAATACTAAGTGCATAGTTTTAAACTTTTCTTGTTTACAGATCCAACTAACACAGCCCCTTCTATTATTGATGGGTTTGAGCATCGTAAAGCCATGACAGGACAGCGAGTGGAACTTCCTTGCAAAGCATCTGGACACCCAATACCAAAGTACCGTTGGCTAAAGGATGGCGTTCTCCTTGAACCAGACAGCCGGATTCAGCACACCATTGTGGGTTTACTAATCGAGAACACGCGACCATCTGATTCTGGCAGTTATGTTTGTGAAGTGTGGAACAATTATGGCACTGCTGAAGTTATTGGATCCTTGTATGTAAAACGTAAGTATAATGAAATAATTATACCCAACATTTTTCTTCCATGATTCTGGTAGAGCATACAATTATAAACAATTTTCTAGTTTACTTCTACTATCAAATTAGCTTTATTGTCTTGATATTCTTTGTTGAAGAAATAGCAATGTAAAGATTAGGAGCCGGCCTATTTTAGATTCAGCACTCTGGATATTGCTGGTTTATTGGTGGCTACATTTAGCCACCAATAAACAAGCATAACCCAGATTCTAAGCCAAACATGGGCTGGCTCCTGAGCTTTACATTCCTACTGATAGCAATAGAACAAAGAAAAAAATTAAAATTGCATTCTCTCTATCTGAATCATGAAAGAAAAAAAATTGGGCTTAGTATCCCTTTAATATATTTCTCACCACTTGTGCATTCTGTAGAAATATTTGTACTGATAATATGTAATAACTGTTATAGCAACAGCTGGAAAACAACTAAGGGCCAGATTACAAGTGGAGCGCTAAATATCTTTTGCGTGCAAGCGATATTAGCATTCTACTTTGTAATACCAGCGCACAATAATGTGCACTGGTATTACAAGCTAATCGCAATGCAAACGCTAGCTCATGTTTGTATTGCTAGTTAGTGTTGTGCTCACAAGAGCGCGCTTCCATAGGTTCCTAGGCGCATCAAAAGAGGTATGTAGCGCAGCGATGGGCAGCATTTTTAATATATATGAATATGAATATATACATATGTATTTATATGTTAAAGTGTATATATACACATATTAACACATAAATATATATGTATACAATCATATAAATATATATTTACATTGTTGTCTATGGGAAGACACAAGATCTAATCTCTGGCTAATATTCAGAGTGTTTATTGCTAGCGCAAGCTTGCGGTAGCAATAACCAGCCACTTGTAATGGCTGGATAATTATTGCGCTCCCGCAAACGGGCAAATTTACCTGTTTGCGGGAGTGTAATAATTTAGCTCTACACTTGTAATATAGCTCTAAATGTTTTCACTGTAATTATAAAGAGTTGTAGATTTGTTTTTTTGTGAAAAAGACCTTTACCTCTACTGTTTTGCAATGCAATTTTAAATTTACTAAAAGGGATACTGTTCTCAAAAATGTTCTGCTATTTATCTAAAACAGCATTATTTAAAAGAAAAAGATTTACATGTAAATATATAAACTAATATACTAATAAACTGATGCTAACTGGCTTATAGGTCCTTATTCCAAATGCTCACTGAGAATTAGCAGGAAGTACCTATCAACCAACGGCAATTAACAAGAAGCACCTATCAACCAAAGAGCATTAACAGAAAGTACCTATCAAACAATGAGCATTAACAAGAAGAACCTATCAACAGATGGTCATTAACAGGAAGTACCTCTGAACCAATGAGTATTAACAGTAAGTGCCTCTCAAACAATGAGCATTAACCGGAAGTAACTGTCAATCAATGAACATCAACATGAAGTATCTATCAACCAATGACCATTGACAAAAATGTTTTTATTATCCAATAAGCATTTACAGGAAGCATCTATCAACCAATGAGCCATAGCAAGGAGCACATTTAAACCAATGAGAATTATCAAGATGTACCTCTAAACCAGAGATGGGGAATCTTGGCTCTCATGATGTTTCAGAACCACCACATTACCCATGATGCTTAGGAAAATTGTGAAATGTAGTTCTGAAACATCTGGAGGGCCAAGGTTCCCCATCCCTGCTCTAAACCAACGAGCATTATCAACAAGTACCTATCAACGAATGAGCAATAACAGGAAGCACCTATAAAACAATTAACATTAATCAGAAGTACCTATGAGACAAACATCATTACCAGGAAGCTCCTATCAGCCAATGAGCATTGAAGAGCTGTACCTTTTATCCAATGAGCCATAAAAGGAAGCACCTATAAACAAATGAACATTAATCAGAAGTGACATTCAGGCAAAGAGCATTAACAGGAAGAACCTATCAGCCAATTAATTAAAAGTACATATTAACCTATGAGCATCAACAGGAAGCATCAATAAACCAATTTGCATAAACAAGAAGTACCTCTAAACCATTGACTATTAACAGAAAGCACCTACAAACTAATAAGCATCAACAAGAAGCACCAATAAACTAATGAGCATTAACAGGGAGTACCTATCAACCAATGAGCATTGAAGATATGTAATTATTATCCAATGAGCAATTACAGGAAGCACCTATAAACCAATGAGCATTAAAAATAAGTACCTATCAACCAATAAACAATAACAGGAAACACCTATGGTCCAATGAGCATTAACAAGAAGTACCTCTAAACCAATGACCATTAACTGAAAGCACCTATAAACTAATAAGCATCAACAAGAAGCACCAATAAACTAATGAGCATTAACAGGGAGTACCTATCAACCAATGAGCATTGAAGATATGTAATTATTATCCAATGAGCAATTACAGGAAGCACCTATAAACCAATGAGCATTAAAAATAAGTACCTATCAACCAATAAACAATAACAGGAAACACCTATGGTCCAATGAGCATTAACAAGAAGTACCTCTAAACCAATGACCATTAACTGAAAGCACCTATAAACTAATAAGCATCAACAAGAAGCACCAATAAACTAATGAGCATTAACAGGGAGTACCTATCAACCAATGAGCATTGAAGATATGTAATTATTATCCAATGAGCAATTACAGGAAGCACCTATAAACCAATGAGCATTAAAAATAAGTACCTATCAACCAATAAACAATAACAGGAAACACCTATGGTCCAATGAGCATTAACAAGAAGTACCTCTAAACCAATGACCATTAACTGAAAGCACCTATAAACTAATAAGCATCAACAAGAAGCACCAATAAACCAATGATCATTAACACGGAGTACCTATCAACCAATGAGCATTGAAAATAAGTAACTATTATCCAATGAGCAATAACATGAATCACATATAAACCAATGAGCATTAACAGGAAACGCCTATGGACTAATGAGCATTAACAAGAAGTACCTCTAAACCAATGATCATTAACAGAAAGCACCCATAAACCAATGAGGATTTGCATGAAGTACTTATCAGCCAATGCATATTAACAGGAAGTACATATCAACCAATAAGTACCTATCAAACAAAAATCATTAGCAAAAAGCACCTATCAGCTAATGAGCAATAGTAATGAAGTACACAACACAATAAACATGTATAATAGCTGCTATTTCATACAGATGACATAATACTCAAATATTTTGAAATTTAAAAACAATGTTACATGAGACAAGCATCAGAGTTATTTCCTAAATATTTGAAACTCACACTTTACACTTTCACATTAAGGGACATTCCAGCCAAAATCGAAATGCACTTTAATTTCACTATTGAATATAATTATTTTTGCAATACACATATATTAGCAAAAATACTTCTAGTAAAAGCTATCACTGCTTTTTAGTGTGAATTTTACAGCCCATGTGCAAGTAAAGCATATTTAAATATGATCCATACACCAGCACTGTGTGTCTGCTCAGAGAGCTGGCAGTGACTTGTATAATGTAAACTAAATCATTCTCATCACAATACAAGATACCACCACCAGCTCTTTGAACAGAAACACTGTTTAAAACGCTGGTGTATGAATCATATTTAGATATGTTTCACATGCACATACACAATACGAACTAAACAGTGAGAACTTTTATTTGAAACATTTTTGCTAATCCAAGTATATTGCAAAAATGTTTTTATTTAAAAGTGAAATGGATTGATGTAAATTTCAGCTTTGGCTGGGATGTCCAATTAATAATTAGCTCAAGTTTCCAAAATATCACAATTTAGGTTTCTATGGTGCATTTGTACCATGCAAAAAAGAAAAACAAAACAAATAGTTTTGATCAAACCTTGACACTATTGATAGGGGGCACACTAATACAAACAAAGCTTATAATATAGTATAAATACAAAAGATGCGTTTAAACCAACTTTATGGAGTGGGGAGGTTAAAACTGGATTAACTATAGTTACAGTACAGTGCAGAGTCCAATGTTCCAAAAATGGCAAGCATCCAATCTTCTTTGGAAAGGGGTGCTCTTGCGATACTCCCAACTGGATCAAATGCTGCACTCTCCTCTCCCACTTGCAGTGGGATTATTATAAAAGTTAATCAAACAACAAGAGAGACACCACATGTGTGTAACAATAAAGACAGCTCATCAGCAAATCACACTAAAAACTGGGTACTCACATTTAAGGAGAGCACCCTATTGTGCTATTATGCGCAGGCTGGATATTTAACAGGGAAACTGATGAGCTTTAGCTACCTATTGGCGCCTGGTAATACCAACGGCTTGAATCTGAGGATCCTGTGTTCCTGAGAACCGGAGTACAGTTAGCTGGTTTGCTGTTAAATATCCAGCCTACACATAATAGCACAATAGGGTGCTCTCCCTCAATGTGAGTACCCAGTATTTAGTGTGATTTGCTGATGAGCTGTCTTTATAGATACACACACGCTGCACCTCTCTTGTTGTTTGATTATCTTTTGCATTTGTACCATGCAACAAATTATACAGAAAATGAGAAGGAATCATTTATCTAAGCATAAAAAAGTATTCAATACTATTTTTAAATCCAACAAAGTTCAAATTACTTTGGGGGGGGGGGGGGTGACAACCTGTTTTGATAAAGTATGCATTTGCATACACTTGTCTATAATTCAATTTGTATAGTAAAAAAATCATTAAAAAAGTAACACCCAAACATAAGATAAATTCAACAAATAATTTTATAAGATGTCATCTATACTTTTACACCCAGTCATCCCATTTATTTGGATACCTGGAATATTTTTTTAGTTGAGAGAATTAAGCTTCTATGAACCATGATATCAACAATGCAACCAAATTATGCTAGTGGACGGTTACTGCCAGGTGATCATATTTTCCATAACTTGATAGTTATAATGACATGAGACCCCCAATTTGAATAATGGGGCACACTCTCTTCTAAATGAGGAGTGGTATAATATATGTAAAAGGATGATAAGTGCCTCTATAGAATCCCTAGGGTCTCCAAAATAGGACCTATGTTGTAAGGTATTTAGCATTGTTCTGACAATAACATGCCAGGAGGACAGGCATAGAACTACTCATTTGAAAGAGGAGGCTTACAATGTTCAAATAAGGAACTGCATGTCACTCAATGTATTGTAGGGGCAACAGATGTGATACCCCATACTCTAATTTTATTTCATATAACCACCTGGGCATGTCACCAAGGTGATCACCTGCAAATTAGAGGGGCGTGTGACCCTTCATTCAAATTATTAGTATTCCACTTTTTCAAATGATGTCTCACCATTCTCTAAATTAATTAAATGGTAAGACGGGGGCTTTGTAATAGCCCCACTCAACCCATGGTGTAGGTGTAGGTAATCTCTAGTTGTCATGGAGATCTGCAACATGAGGGAATTTTCTACTTTCAAATGTAAGGGGTACTTTGTCCCTCTCGGTCAAACAGGGAGATAGAAAAAAATTGCCCGCTCCAGTTCATTAGAGCATGACATTTTTATCACTATTGACCCTGCACAAATGGGGTTAATCACATAGTTAAAGTACGGCTCAGCAACCTCAGAACTGCTGATTTTGAGCAGAAACTGGCACTGAGCCAATCAGCAGTGCTAGTTACACAGCTAGGATCTGTGACTAGCGCTGCTGATTGGCTCACCGGTAGTTTCCGACTGTGACCAGCAGCTCTCTGCGGCTCCTGAGGATCTGTACTTTAATGTGTGTCTAATCTGTATATGAGAGTTACGCACATAGAGTTGCAGGTTGGATAGAGGACAAAAGCACACAGTTGCCTGTTTAAAGTGTTATTCCTTGCCTGTTTGCACAGTTGTTATCTAGCGTTAATGATCTTACACATGCTCAGTTCACGTATTAATAAGCCAGATTTTTTTTAACAAAGTTTAAATCATTCTATGTTTGATATTCAAATGTCACATTTAGTATTTTAATGTTAAAATTTATTCTATGTAAACATTTCAATTTTATTATGAACATTAAGGGGAAAAAAATGTTGTGCCACTCTTTTCATAAACAATGCCCATGGCTTATTATTTTTAGTATCAGTATTCAGTATCATATATAGAACATTTTTCGTATTCATATTTAATTACTTGATGAGAGATTGTTTTATTTATGTGTATATTGATGTTATATTCTTTTTACATCCCAATATTGCAGAACCTCTGAAGGTCACAATCAGTCCTCGGAAAGTAAAGAGCAGCGTTGGAAGCCAGGTTACTTTGTCATGTAGTGTGACTGGGACAGATGACCCTGATATTTCCTGGTACAGAAATGGTGAAATTGTTAACCCTGGGAATAATGTTCGGATAACTGGTGTGAACCGTGAGACTCTAATAATGGATGGGATGGCAAAAAGCGACAGTGGCGCTTACCAGTGCTTTGTGCGCAATGATAAGATGTCTGCACAAGATTATGTTCAGGTGGTGCTTGAAGGTTAGTATTTAAAATGAGTGTCTAGTTAAAATTAAACTTTCATGATTCAGATAGGGCATGCAATTAAAACAACTTTCCAATTTACTTTTATCATCAAATTTGCTTTGTTCTCTTGGTATTCTTAGTTGAAAGCTAAACCTAGGTAGGCTCATATGCTAATTGGTAAGGCCTTGAAGGCCACCTCTTATCTGAATGCATTTGACCGGTTTTCACAGCTAGAGGGCATTAGTTCATGTGAGAGGGCACTGATTGGCTAAAATGCAAGTCCGTCAAAAGAACTGAAATAAGGGGGCAGTCTGCAGAAGCTTAGATACAAGGTAATCACAGAGTTAAAAGTATATAAATATAACTGTGTTGGTTATGCAAAACTGGGGAATGGATAATAAAGGGATTATCTATATTTTTAAACAATAAAAATTCTGGAGTAGACTGTCCCTTTAAGCTTTGAAAATCAACAGTTTATACCTCCAAAGATGAAAATAAATTGTGTGCCTATATTTCATATTTGTGCATATTTCTAATTTCCTTGTGTGTCTTAGGTTTTTATTTTATTTATTATAAGTAATTTCCTGCTTACTAGAAATTATGTTTGAGCTAGGCAACAATTAAAGATAAATGCAACTATACTGTATATGTGTGAGCATAGGATACTTTGGGGCCAATTTATCAATGTGCGAGCGGACATGATACAATGTAGCGTATCATGTCCGCCGCACATCGATAAATGCAGACAGCATACGCTGACAGCATTTATCATTACACAAGAAGTTCTTGTAAACTGATTGTGCTATACCGACCCCTGCAGGATCGCTAGCAGGGGTGTCAATCAGACCGATCGCATAGGATCAGGCGGATTGATGTCCGCGGCCTCAGAGCAGGCAGACAAGTTATGGAGCAGCAGTCTTTAGACCGCTGTTTCATAACTTCTGTTTCTGGCGAGCCTGAAGGCTCGCCCGGAAACAGGGACATCAAGCTCCATTCAGAGCTTAATAATTCAGCCCCTTTGTCTGCATAGACAGAACGTCCAATGCTAACAAAATGTTTTACATTTACTTCAATTATCAAATCTATTATGTTCCCAAGGTATTCTTTCTTAAGTAGCTACCTAGATAGGCGTCTGGATCACTACATGGCAGGAAATAGTGCTGCCATCTAGTAGTCTTGCAAATATATCATATTCTTGCAAAACTGCTGCTATATAGTGCTCCAGACACGTGCACACTCCTGAGATTTCATCCCTGAATTTCAACAAAAGATACCAAGAGATAAAAGTTGTAAATCAGAAAGTTGCTAAAAATGGCATGCTCTGTCTGAATAATGAAGGACATTTTTTGGGTTCCGTGGCCCTTTAAAATATTCTGCAATTCGTTAATAAAGAAATGAACATCTAACAGAGTGAAAATACAAGCAGATCTATGGGGCAACATTTGAAATATACTTAAAAGAATACAATTCCCTCTAATGAACCTCTATATTCTGCCACTGCTGTGACTCATTACCAGGAACAACTCTAAAGGACCCCACTCACAGTAATATCTATCTGAAGGTTTGCAGCACTATCCTTGGGTTCTGTGGTGTGAGTTTAATAGTTATTTAGTAGTTTTTTAATAATTATAGTATGCTTAAAGGGACATGAAACCCATATTTTTATTTTATCTTATGATTCAGAAAGAGCACATGATTTTAAACAACTCCAATTTACTTCTATTATCAAATTTGTTTTGTTGTCTTGGTATCCCTTGTTGAAAAGGTAGGTAGGCTCAGGAGCTTCTGATTGGTGGCTGCACATATATGTCTCATGTTATTGGTTAACCCAATGTGTTAACTAGCATTGCCGGGGTTTTTCAACAAAGTATACCAAGAGAATGAAGCAAATTAGATAATAGAAGTAAACTGGAAATTTGCTTAAAATTGTAGGCTCTATATGACTCAAGAAAGACAATTTTTTGGTTTCATATCCCTTTAATGAATTTGGGATTTTGCAGGCAGTAAGTACAATGTGGGTGGAGTTTACGCATGGCATCCGAGTCTTAGAGGCATAATAACTATGGTGACCATATTGCCGCTTTAAAAAGGCACACATATGAAAAATACATATGTCAGGGTTGTTTTCAGGGCTGTTTAAAGAAATGTGTTGTATAAGAACCCTGCCATGTGTATTTTTCATATGTGTCCCTTTTTAAAGCGGCAGTATGGTCACCCTAATAATAACTGATTTCACTCATTATGTGAGTATATCAAACTGCTGGGAAAAATGTTAGCTGGCCATGAAAACTCTCTATATCATTTATTGAATGGACAGGAATGTATAGTCATTTGGTTAAAGATAAGCATCATCTTGGCTTAGTAACAATTGATCTGAAAAAGCTCTAACAAGCAGGGAAAAGTCATTTTTGAACATCTTTTATTAAGTTTCTCAAGCATTCAGAAAAGTATAAATAATGAGGCATTTGGTGTTAATGGCTGTGGAATTTTGAAATTGTGATACATAAAATGACACAAAACTTCAGTCTTAAAGGGACAGTAAAGTCATAATTAGACATTCATGATAGACAGAACATACAATTTTAAACAACTTTCCAATTTACTTATATTATTTAATGTGCTTCCTTCTTTTGTTATCCTTTGCTGAAAGGTTTATCTAGGTAAGCTCAGGAGCAGCAAAGAACCTAGGTTCTAGTTGCTGATTGGTGGCTGCATATATTGTATTGTTCTACCTTATTAGGGTTTCATATCCCTTTAAATAGCAAGCCCAATAAGGCAAGTGACAGGGTTGAAAGCTAAAGGCCAATGACAAATGAGACGAAAAGCTCTCGGTGAATACAGATGAAAGCAAATAGTGTATACATATGAGTTTCTTCTAAGCTGTAATAATACTCAGCTGTTTCTCTTTGTATTCATTTATGTATTTCACTGTTGATAAGTGTAGAAATACAAAATGCTTGGGTACAGAATTCCCTAATGCCCCGTTATAGACAATTACAGATAATGGTATATCTTCAAGGAATGCCAGCTGATGCTGTTTTTCTCTGATATAATTATAGAGGATCCCTTTATGTAATCTATCGTTTTTCAACCCTGAGCATAAATTAGCATTTATAATTTTTTTTTTATAGAGCACCACTTTTCTAAATTATTTTTTAGATCTAAAAATTAGTATATTAGTATTTTCTAAAGAAGCACTGTTAATACTTTCAATAATAATAATGTTGTCCTTTCCAACACTTGTATTTGTTTCATATTGTTGTAAAATAACAATTTACCAAACAATTTAGCTCCCTAGTTTTATAACATTGTATCAGAATATTTCCTACAATATTTTGCAAAACTAAAGGTTTGTTTTTTTGTAAATAGTTTAATTGAAGATTTAAAAACGTAACCTTAGATTTCATGTAGAAAATATAAGCCTGAAAATTCCCAGTATTCCCAGATGAGTGAACTAATAAAAAAATGTCTTTTTTCCCTGCGTTTAACATTAAAGTTAACTATACTATACCACACTGCAGTGTCTTAAATATCTTCTACATTTATGTGGACCTTTGTTGTATGCTAGTATTAATGTTTAGAGTCAGATTTATTTATCTTTACATTTTTATGGAAAAAAATGCACATTTAGTCTATTAGAAATGTGGTGAATAGAGCAGTGATTCCATGTTGAAGCAAAAGCTGTTATCCTGTGTACAAAAGAAATTGATTGATGGGAAGTCCTTCCGCTAATGAAGGTGTCGTAGATTCACAGTGCGGTCACTATTTTTAGCCTTTTTGTGCAGAAGGAAGAGATTACCTGCTTGGGCCTGGTTACCTCGGCAACCATCTCTTGTGACTATGAAAGCCTGCGAGCATATTGATAATCTATAATGATTCTGAGAGAGCGCAGGTTATCAGAGACAGACAGCAGGGAAGACTGCATGCATATTGTGCACTGCAGAACAAAAGGGGGGCTGCAACCCTCTGGCTACCAGAGAGAAAGGGGAGCTTTAATCCATCGCCTGCCAGAGAGCAGTTGTAGGCCTCTATGGGTCAGATTACAAGTGGAGCGCTAATTAACGCTCCCACTAGAGCGTTAATTGTCTAGAAGTAAGCTTTTTGAGCACATCAAGTTGCGCTCTATTATTAGTTGAAAGTAAACTATTTTTGAGTGCAAAAAGCTGAACTTAGAATATCTCATGTGCGTTCACATATTCCCCCATAGAAGTCAATGGAGAAGAAAAAGGGGGGGGGGGGAAAGCCCCACTCTTGTGCAAACCTGAATGCATATTCTCATGTGCGCTTACCCGACATGAAAATATGAATATTTCACATTCCAATGTTCTGCCCGTAGCAGAATACGTTCTATGTATTCATAAATATATATTTCTACATATATCTGATGGTATTTTGGTACAATATCTATCTATCATCTATATATCTGATTATATATAGGTATATATATATATATATACAGATATAGAGGAATATCTATTTAAAAATACTTAGAACATATTATGCTATGTACATTGATTTATGATATATTTACAGTAAATACATAGTTAAAATGTTTGTTAAAATGAATATTGCATAAATATGTTTTTATCTACTTAACTGCAAAGGGCTCCAATGCACTTATATATATATATATACAGTATATATATATATATATATATATATATATATATATATATATATGTGCATTGGAGCCCTTTACAGTATTTACTGTAAATATCTCATAAATCAATGTACATAGCAGAATATGTTCTAAGTATTTTTAAATAGATATTCCTATATATCTGTATATATATATATATATATATATATATATATATATATATATATATATATATATATATCTCAACATACGTATTTCTATGTTTATATATGTCTGAAAATACATATATACACCTATAAATCCATAAATACATATGTACACACATATATATACATTCATATATATCTTTAAACATCTATATGTATGTATCTCAATGTTAAAGCCCTTTGTAATGTATGTTTGATTTGTTTTGTGCAACTTTTTAGGTTTGCAAAACAATTGATCAGAGCTCTGAAGTCACGGTAATCATTCTAGCATAAATCACGATTGCGTTTACTTTCAACTCGTAATACAAGCAGTAAGCAGTAAGCCTGATGAGTGCAAACACCTGCAATAAACCCCTAAACGTTTGGGTGCAAACATTTGCGCTCCACTCGTAATCTGTACCTATATATTTATAGTGGGGAAAAAGTATTTCCTTATTGTTCTTGAACATAAAAAAAGTTTATATAGATAAACACACACACAGAAAAGTTTTGTTTTGCACTCCATACAAAAATAAAGTTTAGAGACATCTTTGGAAGCTGCTGCCAATGAGACCTGATTAAACAAAACAAGGGGGCATTTGGCGCACATCCAATTGCAAAAAAACAGAACATTTTAAATTTCTTCATAAATTGCCTGAAAATATCACCTATTCTTCTATATTACAATGCAGATCTTAGCTACACAATATGGCCATATCCTGCTTAGTCATCAACTTACAAGGTGCCTTATATACAACTCCAATAGACTGTCATGAGCACTCCAATAGACTGTCATGAGCACTCCTGAGCTTATGTGGGGTGCTTTATATACAACTCCAATAGACTTTCATGAGCACTCCTGAGCTTAGGTTGGGTGCTTTATATACAACTCCAATAGACTGTCATGAGCACTCCTGAACTTAGGTGGGGTGCTTTATATACAACTCAAATAGACTTTCATGAGCACTCCTGAGCTTAGGTTGGGTGCTTTATATACAACTCCAATAGACTGTCATGAGCACTCCTGAACTTAGGTGGAGTGCTTTATATACAACTCCAATAGACTGTCATGAGCACTCCAATAGACTGTCATGAGCACTCCAATAGACTGTCATGAGCACTCCTGAGCTTATGTGGGGTGCTTTATATACAACTCCAATAGACTGTCATGAGCACTCCTGAGCTTAGGTGGGGTGCTTTATATACAACTCCAATAGACTTTCATGAGCACTCCTGAGCTTAGGTGGGGTGCTTTATATACAACTCCAGTAGACTTCCATGAGCACTCCTGAGCTTAGGTGGAGTGCTTTATATGCAACTCCAATAGACTGTCATGAGCACTCCTGAGCTTAGGTGGAGTGCTTTATATACAACTCCAGTAGACTGTCCTGAACTTAGGTGGGGTGCTTTATATACAACTCCAGTAGACTGTCCTGAGCTTAGGTGGGGTGCTTTATATACAACTCCAATAGACTGTCATGAGCACTCCTGAACTTAGGTGGGGTGCTTTATATACAACTCCAGTAGACTGTCCTGAGCTTAGGTGGGGTGCTTTAACCAATGACAAATCCACACAGTTTTTTTTACCTTGGAAAAATACAGATACATCTTTGGGAGTGCTGCAAATGAGACCAAATAGTTAAACAAAACAGGGGGCATTGACTAGTAACTTTTCCCCACTTGGCTAGTATTTTTAACCTCAGATTAGTAAACTATAGTGGTAATTTCTCCACCCCTGTTTATGTATGTACTGTGTGCATATATAATTAAAATTATTTTAAAATTACAACTGATGCAGTGACTGTGACCATAGATAACTATTTTGCATGAAGAAAAATTGCTATTGAGAATAGGGAAATGCATTATTGATTAAATAATTTACTGGCATAATTATTTCAACATGCATAAACACATACTCACATTAAGATGTGTATATACGCACTTTAATATACATTCATACAGTGTATGTACACATGCATATACAAATATACACACTTTAATGTACACATGCACACATTCACACACACACACATTAATATGTATGGGTACACACACACACACACATATATATATATGTATATGCATATAAATACGCACACATGCATATACACATAATATTATTATTATACTTTATTTATAAAGAGCAAACACATTCTGCAGCGTTGTACATGGGTACAAAAGATAAAAGTACAACTATGATGCAATCTTTTTAAGAGACTGACAAAATTTATTAAACAAATACAGGAGGAATGGAGGGCCCTATTTCCCTGGGAACTTCCAATCTAGAAGGGTAGGACGATGAGAAACAGGAGATGAGGACTGCAAGGGTGAGAATGATGTTACCACAGATTTAAATAAGGGCAGTTATTAGGTAAGTTGGACAGTGTCAGGAAGTGCTTTCCAGTGGGTAGGTGTCGCACGAGAGAAGTCTTGCAGTCTAGCATGAGAAGAGTTACAGGTGCAAGGTGCAGATCGTTGTTGGGCCTTAGGGGGAGGACAGGAGTATATTTGATGATTAGTGGAACAGGTAGTGGGGGGCAGCTTTGGTAAAGGCTTTGTAGGTCAGGGTGAGAATTTTGAATTGAATTCTGCTGTGAATGGGGAGCCAGTGAAGGGACTCACAGAGAGGGGCAGCAGATACAGAGTGACCGGAAAGGTGGATTAGCCTGGCAGAGGCTTTTAGGATGGATATAAAGGATAGAGGAGTGAGATAGGAGGGCCAGTTAGCAGGTTATTACAATAGTCAAGTCGGGATATTACCAGGGAGTGGATTGGTTGCTTAGTGGTGTCATTGCTCAGAAACAGTCAAATTTTGTAAATATTGTGTAGGTGGTTTGTGGCAGGGTGGAGAGAGCAATTGAGTTTGGGGGATCAAGGACAGATTGGAGGTAAGTGTAACTCGGAGGCAGTGTGGGGTGATGGGAAGATAGTTATAGAAAAGTCAGAAATTGGAGTGGAGCTAGATGGGGGTATTAGAAGGAGCTCAGTCTTGGACATGTTAATCTGAGTATCATCAGTATAGAGGTAATATTTGAAGCCTTAGCTGTTGATAAGTTTACCCAATGAAGAAGTATAAATGGAGAAGAGTAGAAGGTCCAGGACAGAGCCTTGAGGTACTCAAACTGACAGAGGCAGTGAAGGAGGGGTGGCCAGCAAATGACACAGAATAGGACCTATTAGTGAGATAAGAGTGGATCCAGGAGAGAGCAGTTTCACAAAGACCAAGAGAGCTGAGAGTTTGTAGGAGGAGGGAGTGGTCAATGGTGTTGATGGCAGCAGAGAGGTATAGAGTAATGGCTATAAACACATACATATCTATATATATATAAATTCATATAAACATGCATGCACATACCCATATGATATATGTACATACATGCATACATATGCAAATGCCTGCAACTCTTTCTTTTTGCAATATCTTAGACCTGGCAAATATTAATTTAAGGTTTTGAAACACCTCATTTTCAGCACTGGAACATTTATAATAGAAAGGCAAAAAAAAACAAAAAAAACATACGATGAATATTCTCTTAAACAGTTTAGGCAGACTGGTTTTGAGCATTTATTTTATCTCTGCTAAACAGTATTATGTAAAGTAGATGTTGCATAAAGAAAGGATCATAGGTATTGTGTAAATGTTTGATTGGGATAATCAAGTGTAAAATCTGAAATAAAAACAGAATTAAATTTTTAGTGATTGCGACTTAAGGTTAGAGAAAGCAGTGACAGATATGTCTTACAGGTAAGTGCTGGGAAATGACAGGCAAAGCAAGTGGTTTCTTTGAACATATTCTCCCAGTGGAAAAATCAAGACAAATCCTGTGCCAATTATAAAAATGAGCTGGCATAGTAACTAAATCATAATCTCTACATGCAGCACAGGGAACACTGAAAGGCATTAACCATTTCCCTGTGACAAATAAGAACTTGTGAAACAGATAATAGGAATGTACATGTATATAGTATATGTAGCATATTGCAGGGTTAGACAAACTACAGCAAACTTAAATATGCACATTGTATTCTAACAACTCGGAAGCTCTGAGAACAGCAATAACTGGAAAAAAAAGACAACAAATAAATGTGTATTGCATTTGTTGTGCTATGCTGTAATATTTAGAGGATGTGTGAGTTTAATATGACTTTAAAGGGACATATTTTTCATATATACATCAAAAATAATCACTGAGTTTCAACAGTTCTTCATAAAAAATCTAATATTTTAAAATATATATATAACTGTTATTTTATTTTAAAATCTGTATTTTTTTTATTTAGGGAAAAATCTCTTTCTCAGTTAGAGAAATATATATTCAAAGGGTCATTGTAATCCATATTTTGTTATGATTAGATGTAAAAGGACAATCAAATCAAGCAAGAAGCTGATAAGAGTTAATTGTATAACAAGCAGCTACAGGAACACCCTTTTAAAAGTATTGGATTCTCTCCCAGCTGCCACCTAAATACCCCACACCAAACAAATCTAGCTTGTACATGAGTCTATAATAAAGTGCCCAGACAAAGTGTAAAATGCGTATGGGGCCTTGAGTGCAGTCTATCAATTGTGGAACTTGTTAAAGGGACAGTCAACCATAGAATTGTTATTGTTTTAAAAGATAGATAATCCCTTTATTACTCATTCCCCAGTTTTGCATAACCAACACTGTTATATTAATGTACTTTTTACCTCTGGGATTACCTTGTATCTAGGAACCTTCTTCCAGCCCCCTGATCACATGACTGTGACTGTTTATTATCTATTGTCTTAAATTTAGCATTGTATTGTGCTAGATCTTAAATAACTTTCTGTGCCTGAACACAGTGTTATCTATATAGCCCACGTGTACTTTCTGTCTCTTTGTGTTGAAAAGAGATTTAAAAAGAATGTGATAAGAGGCAGCCCTCAAAGGCTTAGAAATTAGCATATAAAAGTAAATTGGAAAGTCAATTAAAATTAAAAGTCCTATCTGAATAATGAAAGTTTAATTTATACTTGACTGTCCCTTTAAGTTATATTTCCCCAAAATATTTTTCACAGCTGGAAGCCAGGGACTCATGTAGGGTCATGCCCACCCATTAGACTACCCAGGTATCATTTATTCGTAAAAAAAATAATAATTAAAATGCTTGAAGAACATAGGAATTATATTGCATCACATTGTAGAGCTACCCCTGATGACCTAGGCACAAGCGTAGTTGGCGTAGGATAAGACAATCCCCTGGGATAGAGAAAAGGCTTGAACTCTACTGTTCTTGAATATCCTCAAGTGTTCCCTCCAGGACTTATTTAATGGGCACGCAGCCCAAACTACCCAAATGATTTCACTAACTGACCGGCTAAAATGTAAGCCAATATTAAGTTATATATTTTCAAAGTTTGTTGCATAAATTCTCATTAAATCAATAAGTATGCAAAGTATGCAATTAATTTGTGCTTTTGATAGCTTTGAAGTAAAATATATAAATAACAGAAAATGTTATAATATTGCAAAGTATTACACTGCCCCTACCTAGCTACCTGACTGTGGACACTCTCCTCTGCAATGCTATAGATATTGATACTTGATATAGGCTATCTTCCTATATAAACATGATGGTTATGGGTTTGCTTCTTAAAGTTTGCTTTTGTTGTTTTCAGATGGGATTCCCAAATTTATTTCTGCTTTTAGTGAAAAAGTGGTGAGTCCTGGTGAGCCCGTATCTCTTATGTGCAATGTGAAGGGAACTCCTCTTCCTACAATTACCTGGACTCTGGATGATGAAACTGTTATCAAGAATGGAAACCACAAAATAAGTCAAATGATCACCTCAGAGGGCAACGTTCTCAGTTACTTGAATATCACCAATACGCAAGTCCGAGATGGTGGAGTCTACCGCTGCACTGCCAACAACTCTGCGGGAGTCGTCCAGTACCAGGCT
The DNA here is from genome assembly GCF_027579735.1 of Bombina bombina. Lineage (NCBI taxonomy): Eukaryota > Metazoa > Chordata > Amphibia > Anura > Bombinatoridae > Bombina > Bombina bombina. The sequence continues at coordinate 88,759,728 of NC_069501.1, forward strand.
CGAATAAACGTAAGAGGTGCTTGTCAAATCAGCTTCTCAAAAAAACAAAACACACAACTCATTAGAGTGACAAATAATTCTGCATGATTAAGGTCTGACTATTCCTAATATATAGATTTTGCTATGTGTCCTTTAAATGTGTAATCTTTTAATTAACATTGTTGCTGTTTATAAATATAGAATATTATTATTATATTCTGTTATATATTTTTCTTTATAGTTTTTTTCTATTGGCCTATTTTTTATTTGACTTCATTTTGCATGTACTTTTTGTTTTTATTCATCCGTTTAGAGGTATTTCATCTATCAAATTTAATATAAATATTTGGTGTCCCTAAAAAAACATAACTTTTTATCTATTTTAGGTTAAAATTGAATCAATAAATTTTAATTGGAATTTGTGAACTTTATAAAAATCTTTAAAACACTAGTTCTTTACATTTTGTGTATTTTCAAGAGATAAAGTGTTATAGATTGGTTTACTTTTCTAGGTCCTGCAAGTATTCGCCCAATGAAAAACATCACTGCAATTGCAGGACGTGATACATACATTCACTGTCGCGTGATTGGATATCCTTATTATTCCATTAAGTGGTACAAGAATGCAAATCTTCTGCCATTTAACCATCGTCAAGTAGCTTTTGAAAACAATGGCACATTAAAACTGTCTGACGTGCAAAAGGATGCAGACGATGGCGAATATATATGTAATGTCCTTGTCCAACCTCAGTTATCCACGAGTCAAAGTGTTCACGTAACAGTAAAAGGTAAATAGACCCCTTCTTCCTCACATAGATTCTCCACCAGCAACAAATGAATTGCATTGATTTTTCTGTATTGTACATGGTTTGGTAATTTATCCTCTCATTTAATATGCACGTGCACAAGATATACGCCTAGATTTAGAGTTCTGTGTTAGCCGTCAAAACCAGCGTTAAGGGCTCCTAACGCTGCTTTTTACCGCCCGCTGGTATTTAGAGTCAGTCTGGAAAGGGTCTAACGCTCACTTTCTAGCCGCGACTTTTCCATACCGCAGATCCCCTTATGCCAATTGCGTATCCTATATTTTCAATGGGATCTTCCTAACGCTGGTATTAAGAGTCTTGGCTGAAGTGAGTGTTAGAACTCTAACGACAAAACTCCAGCCGCAGAAAAAAGTCAGGAGTTAAGAGCTTTATGGGCTAACGCCGGTTCATAAAGCTCTTAACTACTGTGCTCTAAAGTACACTAACACCCATAAACTACCTATGTACCCCTAAACCGAGGTCCCCCCACATCGCCGCCACTATAATAAATGTTTTTAACCCCTAACCTGCTGACCGCCGCCACCTACATTATCCCTATGAACCCTAATCTGCTGCCCCTAACATCGCCGACACCTATATTATATTTATTAACCCCTAATCTGCCCCCCCAACGTCACCGCTACCTTACCTACACTTATTAACCCCTAATCTGCCGACCGGACGTCGCCGCCACTATAATAAATGTATTAACCCCTAAACCGCCGCACTCCGCCTTGCAAACCCTATAAAAAATAGTATTAACCCCTAATCTGCCCTCCCTAACATCTTTGACACCTAACTTCAAGTATTAACCCCTAATCTGCCGACCGGACCTCGCTGCTACTCTAATAAATGTATTAACCCCTAAAGCTAAGTCTAACACTAACACCCCCTAAGTTAAATATAATTTTTATCTGACAAAATAAATTAACTCTTATTAAATAAATTAATTCTATTTAAAGCTAAATACTTACCTGTAAAATAAACCCTAATATAGCTACAATACAATGAATAATTATATTGTAGCTATTTTAGCATTTATATTTATTTTACAGGCAACTTTGTATTTATTTTATCTAGGTACAATAGCTATTAAATAGTTACTAACTACCTAGCTAAAATACTTACAAAATTACCTGTAAAATAAATCCTAACCTAAGTTACAATTAAACCTAACACTACACTATCAATAAATAAATTAACTAAACTACCTACAATTACCTACAATTAAATCAACTAAACTAAATTACAAAAACCAAACAAACACTAAATTACAAAAAATAAAAGAAGATTACAAGAATTTTAAACTAATTACACCTACTCTAAGCCCCCTAAAAAAATAACAAAGCCCCCCAAAATAAAAAAATGCCCTACCCTATTCTAAAATAAAAAGTTAACAGCTCTATTACCTTACCAGCCCTTAAAAGGGCCTTTTGCGGGGCATGCCCCAAAGAAAACAGCTCTTTTGCCTGTAAAAAAACATACAATACCCCCCCAACATTACAACCCACCACCCACATACCCCTAATCTAACCCACCCAAACCCCCCTTAAAAAACATAACACTAAGCCCCTGAAGATTTTCCTACCTTATCTTCACCCAGCCGGGTATCACCGATCCGTCCAGAAGAGGGTCTGAAGTCTTCATCCTATCCGGGCAGAAGAGCTCCTCCAGAGGGTCCGAAGTCTTCCTCCTATCCGGGCAGAAGAGGACATCCGGACCGGCAGACATCTTCATCCAGGTGGCATCTTCTATCTTCTTCCATCCGGCGCGGAGCGGGACCCTCTTGAAGCAGCCGACACGGAGCCATCCTTCTTCACCGACGGACTAACGACGAATGAAGGTTCCTTTAAATGACGTCATTCAAGATGGCGTCCCTCGAATTCCGATTGGCTCATAGGATTCTGTCAGCCAATCGGAATTAAGGTAGGAAAAATCTGATTGGCTGATTGAATCAGCCAATCAGATTCAAGTTCAAATCGGATTGGCTGATTGGATCAGCCAATCAGATTGAGCTCGCATTCTATTGGCTGTTCTGATCAACCAATAGAATGCGAGCTCAATCTGATTGGCTGATCCAATCAGCCAATCGGATTGAACTTGAATCTGATTGGCTGATTCAATCAGCCAATAAGATTTTTCCTACCTTAATTCCGATTGGCTGATAGGGACGCCATCTTGGATGACGTCATTTAAAGGAACCTTCATTCGTCGTTAGTCCGTTGTTGAAGAAGGATGGCTCCGCGTCGGCTGCTTCAAGATGGTCCCGCTCTGCGCCGGATGGAAGAAGATGCCGCCTGGATGAAGATGTCTGCCGGTCCGGATGTCCTTTTCTGCCCAGATAGGATGAAGGCTTCGGACCCTCTGGAGGAGCTCTTCTGCCCGGATAGGATGAAGACTTCGGACCCTCTTCTGGACGGATCGGTGATACCCGGCTGGGTGAAGATAAGGTAGGAAGATCTTCAGGGGCTTAGTGTTAGGTTTTTTAAGGGGGGTTTGGGTGGGTTAGATTAGGGGTATGTGGGTGGTGGGTTGTAATGTTGGGGGGGTATTGTATGTTTTTTTACAGGAAAAAGAGCTGTTTTCTTTGGGGCATGCCCCGCAAAAGGCCTTTTTAAGGGCTGGTACGGTAATAGAGCTGTTAACTTTTTATTTTAGAATAGGGTAGGGCATTTGTTATTTTTTTAGGGGGCTTAGAGTAGGTGTAATTCATTTAAAATTCTTGTAATCTTTTTTTATTTTTTGTAATTTAGTGTTTGTTTTTTTTTTGTAATTTAGTTTAGTTGATTTAATTGTAGGTAATTGTAGGTAGTTTAGTTAATTTATTTATTGATAGTGTAGTGTTAGGTTTAATTGTAACTTAGGTTAGGATTTATTTTACAGGTAATTTTGTAAGTATTTTAGCTAGGTAGCTATTAAATAGTTATTAACTATATAATAGCTATTGTACTTAGTTAAAATAAATACAAAGTTGCCTGTAAAATAAATATAAATGCTAAAATAGCTACAATATAATTATTCGTTAGCTTTAGGGGTTAATACATTTATTAGAGTAGTGGCAAGGTCCGGTCGGCAGATTAGGGCTTAATACTTGAAGTTAGGTGTCAAAGATGTTAGGGAGGGCAGATTAGGGGTTAATACTATTTATTATAGGGTCTGCGAGGGAGGAGTGCGGCGGTTTAGGGGTTAATACATTTATTATAGTGGCGGCGAAGTCCTGTCGGCAGATTAGGGGTTTAATAAATGTATGTAAGGTAGCTGCGACGTTGGGGGGCAGATTAGGGGTTAATAATTATAATGTAGGTGTCGGCGACGTTGGGGGCAGCAGATTATGGGTTCATAGGGATAATGTAGGTTGCGGGGGTGTCCGGAGCGGCAGATTAGGGGTTAATAATATAATGCAGGGGTCAGCAATAGCGGGGACGGCAGATTAGGGGTTAATAAGTGTAAGGTTAGGGGTGTTTAGACTCAGGGTTCATGTTAGGGTGTTAGGTGCAGACTTAGAAACTGTTTCCCCATAGGAAACAATGGGGCTGCGTTAGGAGCACGTTTTTCAAGCTGGCCGCTACCGTAAGCAACGCTGGTATTTAGAGTTGAAGTGGCGGTAAATTATGCTCTACGCTCCCTTTTTGGAGCCTAACGCAAACCCTTCATACCAGCGGTATTTAAAAGGTGCGGGGGAAAAAAAACACGTGTAGCTAACGCACCCCTTTGGCCGCAAAACTCTAAATCTAGCCGATAGATTGGTGATTTAGGGTGAAGTTTACACTCCACTCCACTCGTAATACCAGCACACACAATTGCAGGGAAGCTTTGCGCTCACAAAAGCGCGCTTCCATAGGCTCCATTGGGAGCCTTGTTTTCATGCCGTGAGACATGGCAGAGAACCTAGCGGACGAAGGGGGTAAGTCGCGCAGCGATGGGCAGTAAATGTAAAATATATATGAATATATACATATATATTTATGTGTTTATATGTGTATATACACTTTTAACACATACATATATGTGTAAATATATTTATATATAAACATATATATTTACAGTGAACACACAGTCCCCATAGACCACAATCTAACACCTCACATTACCTAACTTTAATGCCTAAAAACTACTTAGTGCCGTTATTATTTTAAAAATTCAAGATGTTACTTTTTTTTTTTTTAAAAAAGACACCATACAATTTATTTTGGGGGCAATTGGGTGACATTTTTAAAATCTGGTTAATCTGATCTCCGGTTAATTTTTGGAGTGCTATTTGTTACTGCGAGCTTGCAGTAGCATTAATGAGCCACTTCTAATGGCTGGTTATTTAGCGATAAATTAGCGCTCCACTTGTTATCTAGCCATATATGTATTATATTATTATAGTCAATGTTGCAAACAATGTTGCATGTAGCGCTCAAGACATGAGTACTCTCCTGGACCTATTTCAGTATGCTCTCATTGAAATTATATTTCAGCTAAGGATGCCAGGAGAATGAGATACATTTGCAATTGTCCATAAATTGGGATTTGTTTTCTTTAAATTGTGCTGTCTCTGAATCATGAAAGTTTGCACTTTTACTTCAATGTCTCTTCTGCTTATTATCTTAAAAAAATATATAGAAATGAGCTTAACCCCTTGAGCCAATCCAACATAGATCTACGTTATGCAGCACATACCCCATCGTACCACATAACGTAGATCTATGTCTGGCCTTCCTGATGCCCATACAGTCTCGGTTGTGACAACCGAGACTTGCTGCTTGCGAGCTTCCAGGTTTGAAGGGAAAGGAAGGGATAGGGCCTATGCTTCAAAAATAAATATGGGTGGAGATAGACCCTACTCTACAGAAATACAGGGGGAGGTAGGGAGGGTGGGCGGGGACCCCCTACACTAAAGAAAAAAATATTAATTAATAAAAGAAACAAAAAAATACTATAATCTGGGTTTGACTGCCAATACCTAAGATGGCTGCAATTAGTGGGATGGGAAGGGTTCGAGAGCTGTTTGAGAAGGATCAGGGAGAGTTGAGGAGGGATCCCTACACTGCAATAAAAAAAGCCCTAAACTGTATATAGGCAGACTGTCTGCCAGTACCTAAGATGGTGGTAAAGCATGTGGGTGGGGGTAGAGAGCTGTTTGGGAGGGAACAGGTAGGGATCAGGGAGGTGGGAAGTGTCAGGTGGGATTGTAATCCCTACATTACAATGCTATGACCCTTACCAGCTAACTAATTAAACAGTTTACTGCTGGAAACTTCAAAAGGGTGGTGCACAGCTGCAATAAGCAACCTTCTAATTATCAAAAAGCAATGGCGAAGTCATGCATGTCTGCTATTTCTGAACAAAGGATCATAGATGAGCTTTTACAACCATCTGTGTGTGACAGCACTAGCGGTAAGTAAATAATTTCAGTGAGAAATCCTACATTTCTGAAAAAGTTAACAATTTTTGTATATGATCACATTAGACTGCAAAATAGTGGCATGTAATATCCCAAAATGGGCCTAGATCAATACTCTGGGTTGTCAACTTAAACAGAATGTATAGTTTTGATAGGTAAATAAATGGAGTTTTATTTTAATTTCTAGTTGCAAAGGGGTTAATATGTTTCTATTTTGGGGAACTTCTGATATATGTTTCTTTTTACAGTCCCGCCATTTATCCAGCCTTTTGAATCTCAGAGGTTCTCCATTGGACAAAGGGTGTTTATCCCTTGTGTGGTGGTCTCAGGGGACCTTCCCATTACAATCACCTGGCAGAAGGATGGAAGGCCAATTCCAGCAAGCCTTGGGGTCACCATTGATAATATAGACTTTACCAGTTCTTTAAGGATTTCCAATCTCTCGCTGATGCACAACGGTAACTATACATGCATTGCTCGCAATGATGCTGCAGCTGTGGAACACCAAAGCCAATTAATTGTGAGAGGTAAGAACAAGAAACTAATGTACATATTTCTCTTAATCAGGGGGAAGAAGTAAAATGCTAATGCGCTATAATAACGCAATCTTTATTAAAACGCCTTAAAATGGACTTCAGTTGGTCGCCCTTGTTCAAGATAAATTTGGGTGAATTGTGATGTAAATTTTGCTTTGTATTTGAAACTGTTTTTGTGATCTAAAATTTAGCCACACTGCCCTCTGAATTCCCCTAATTATCTATCCTAATCCATTAGAGTTACAAGTGCAGGTTGAAGGAGAGGGCTTTTTGTGCATGAGGACAACTCAACAGCAGTACTCAGATCCCTCATGAAACAAGAGTTGGACATGATTTTGGATTTGTATTTAAACTAGTCAGCTTGAAAACCTCTTTGTCCATTTAGAGCAGTATTTCCTGGCTGTTTATGCTCATGCTAAGTAAACATAATAATAAAGACATTAATCACCTTTTGACTTGTACAGAAATTGTGCTTTGCCACACTCCCTAGAGAGGCCTAAACCAGCTATTTGATTTGCAGCAGTTGCACTTTACAGGATTTGCTTTATAGCCCCTCTGGGGAACTTGAGCCCAGCACAATATAACAGATAAACTATAGATGTTTATAGTAAAGTCCAAATTAAACTTTCATGATTCAGATAGGGCAAGTAATTTTTAACAACTTTCTAATTTACGTTTATCATCAAATTTGCTTTGTTCTCTTAGTATTCTTAGTTGAAAGCTAAACCTAGGTAAGCTCATATGCTAATTTCTAAGCCCTTGAAGGCCACCTCTTATTTGACAGTTTTTCACAGCTAGAGGGCGCTAGTTCACGTGTTTCATATACATAACATTGTGCTCACGCACGTGGAGTTAGCACTAATTTCCTGAAATGCAAGTCTTTCAAAAGATCTGAGATAAGGGGGCAGTCTGTAGAGGCTTAGATACAAGGTAATTACAGAGGTAAAACGTATATTTTTATAACAGTGCTGGTTATGCAAAACTGGGGAATGGTAAATAAAGGGATAATCTATCTTTTTAAATAATAAAAATTTTTGTGTTTACTATCCCTTTAACATCCTTTTAAATTAAACTTTGAAACTTTGAAACATGCTCATATCTTTTAAAGGACATGGAACTTTTTGCTTTCATAATTTAAATAGAGCATACAATTTCAAACAACTTTCCAGTTTACTCCTTTCTTTCCTAAGATATGGAGAGTCCACAACGTCATTCAATTACTAGTGGGAATATCACTCCTGGCCAGCAGGAGGAGGCAAAGAGCACCACAGCAAAGCTGTTAAAGGGCTAGTATACCCAAATGTTTAAACACTTGAAAGTGATGCAGCATAGCTGTAAAAAGCTGACTAGAAAATATCACCTGAACATCTCTATGTAAAAAAGAAAGATATTTTACCTCAAAACATTTTCAGTAGCCACATCCCATTGTAAAGGACTTCTAAGCAGCAAATCAGTATGTCTGTCCCGGGACAGCTAAGGGATTGAGCCTCGTGCACTCTCATGTTATTTCCCTATTCAGTTTAAGGAACTTTTCCATAAAATATTATGAGAGTTAAGTCAAATCTCATGAGATCACAGTAAATGAGTTCATAACTTCAGCACTGTTGATGCTGATTGGCTGCAGTTCATTTCTTCATTTTTTATTTTTTTTTACCTGCAGCTGGGCAGCACCTGAATTATAACTTTTTACACAGAACTTAATCTGCTGAGCTGAGGAGATTGTGAGGTAAAATATCTTCCTTTTTTACATAGAGATGCTCAGGTGATATTTTCCTGTCATCTTTTTACAGTTATACTGCATCAGTTTCAAGTGATTTAGCATATGAGTATTATGTCCCTTTAAGTGTCACTTCCTTACCCATAATCCCTAGTCATTCTCTTTGCCTCTGTCAATGGAGGAGGTGAAGTTTGGTGTCTGAAGAAATGAATTCCTTTTTCGGGTACTTTTCCCTGCAAGCAAGGATTTGGTTTAGCTGAGTCCACATTAATCTCTTCAGTAGAGTAGTGGTGGCTTTTAAGCAGTTAGGAAGTTGTGAGGTAGTCCTTCCTTTGTTTCATAACACATTGCTGTCCATGGTACAGAAAGCCAGAGTTGGTTACTCTGTTCTCTCTTTTTCTACAGGTTTTTGTAAGGAGTATGTGTCCTTTCATGGCTTGTGAGCTGTCTTCCTGCCGGACAGCTAGACTGCAGGTAAGTGCTTTTGTCTTCTAGGTCTTGGAGACTTGCACTTCAGAATAATATGTCATATGCAGTAGGTGGGGACATTTTTAAAATCCTTTATATAGGATTTTCTTTGGCAGTGGGCAGGAACATTATGTATGTTGAGACTAGGGGTTAATCTTCCCTTTTTTTGGGACGTTTTTTCTCTTTGGGCTAATTTTGTTGAAATTAGACATGTGCTTTTTGTTTCGTTCCAAATCAAAATTCGGACAAATTTGTTAAATTCAGAGCTTCGGACCGATTCGAATTTCCAAATTACCCTAGCAACGAAACTAAACTAATCCGAATGCATTTGTAACAAATAAATCCAAATTAGTTTGGATTTATTCGTTACATTCGAATGGCCATAGACTAATCACAATTACACTAATATTATACAGTATATTAGGTTATATCACTCTGCTAGCTCTGTCTACTACACAGCACATCCCACCTAACACAAACCAAACTTCCGAATTTACGAATCGAATCCGAACCAAATAAATCTGAATTTATTCAAATCTGAATGAATCCGAAACAAATACATTCGAATGTATCCGAATTTGAATCGATCCGAAAACGAAATTCGAAAATATCCGAATCGGTCCGAAACAAAACAAATGTTTCCGCCGCGCACAAGTCTAGTTGAAATACTTTATTAGTATGTGTGTGGCTTATGTTTTATACAGGGATTTATGTATAAACTTAAAATTTGGCAGTTGGTTTTCTTTGCTTGCTTAGCTAGAACAGGCTAACTGACAAACTGGTTGAGTTTGAAACCAGCTGCAGTTATTTACATCTTATGTTGTAGGCAGAGGGAAACACGTGCATTTTACTTGCTGCGTAATTTCCTCTCTATGCCGGTCATGTGACTTCTCTCTGCTGTCGGATTTTCCCGGAGCAGAGCGGTATCATTGAATTTCAGTCTCTTCAGTGTCGATCTACTATACCATTGTTTTAGAGACTTCTGGCAGCCAAATTGTGGTATTAAAAATTCTTAAAGTGACAGTGTATTTAAAAAAATTCTACAATTTGGGGAATGTTAATTATTAAGTGTTATGGACCAAGACTCTGTGTGTTTATTGACAAATGTTTATTATGCCTAGAGGCAAACATTGTTTTGCCTATGCAGTTCTGTGCTGCATGCTTAGCTAGATCACTTCAATTTAAAGATAAATTGTTGCCCTCTGAGCCCAATGTCTCTTAGGATGATGCTGTTCAGGCAATGCCACAGCTTTTTCCTCAAACATCCCAAGCCTCTATGGCATCACATACAGTGCCCTGCAGTTCCTCTCAGCCTCCTGGAGGAGTATATTTGCCTGCAGATTTTGCTGCACAGGTATCTTCTGCGGTATCTGTGGCATTATCTGCTTTTCCTATGCTGGGAAAACGCAAGAGGAAAATTACACATTCAGATAGTAAGGTTTCTGTTCCACCTACTGCTACGCAGGTTGCCCTCCCTCATAAGTCTGATGAGGAGGATTCGCCGGTAGCTTCTGAGGGTGAAATCTCAGATTCAGACAGTATTATTCCTTCATCTGATACTGAAGAAGTAAACTTCAGATTTAAGCTTGAACACCTTTGTGTACTGTTAAAGGAGGTATTGGCTACTTTGGACGACTCTGATACTTCTGTCATTGTCAACCCTAAGAAGTCTAGTAAACTAAATAAATAGAAGCAACAAAGTAGCGGTTTCCAAAATCATAAGTCAGGAGAGAATAGGCTGGTTAAAACGTCCATTTTATTGGAAACAATTTTAAAAAGAATGAAAGGGAACAGCACACAGAAACTGCAGTTGACGCGTTTCCTGCCTTAACGGCACTTCATCAGAGCTGTAGTACAGGTGAAGTTGTAAGCTTTAAATTGCAGGTGGAGTTGCTCACCAGAACCAATCACTAGACAGATTCACTGTCTCAATGTATTCAAACCATAGTCGAATAACTGCACCCGCAATTACAAATACATAACAACACTACAATAGCACTCATATAGTATAAAGACTTAAAAAATAACAACACACTGTAAAAATATTAAACAATGTACATACAAACCTAATATATTGGAAATGGAATTTTCATATATGCTTAAATCATACCTAATATCGGTTTGTTATCAATTGGTATATTCTCGACAAGAATGTTATATATAAAAACTGAGTTTGAGTTCCATAGATAACACCTTCAAAAGGGTTTAATCATAATAATGTATAAAAGATAAATGCACCTAATAATTATAAATCACCCTTAAATAGTGTATTCTTATACTTAATTGTACCCTCAATTCAAAGTACCACAAAGGAAAAGAGATTATCATCCTAAATTAAACAGTATTGGATATTCATTTAGCTCCGATCTATGAATAATTTGACATCACTAATCTTATTGATGCCTATGGGATGTCCTGTTCTAAGGGTATAAATCCAAAAAAATTATTTTTTGCTTAGAGCCATATACGTACCTATCACCACCTCTCACATTTACCATCACTTGATCTATACCTTGAAACTTGAAGAAGGAGTCTTAGGGACCTCTGCATCTAATGAGTCTTAGGGACCTCTGCATCTAATGAAAGCAGATGTTCCCTAATTCTAGCCTTCAAAAATCATTTTTAAAGCATATTTATAACATCCACAACATTTAAAGAAGGGCATACCCAAGGGCCAATATATTCAGTTGCGACCTAACTGCACGAATTTAGATTTTTATTGGCAACATGCACGAGAATTGACAACACGTTTGATAGATAAGGGTTATGACCCTTTGCTACTAAAAAACATCTCTGAGCAGGTTACAAAATTTTATAGAAATAATCTTTTAATGGACAAAGTGAAGGAAACAACTAGCTATGGTGACATTAATTTTATAACTACCTACAGCAGACAATTTATTGAAATCTGTGAAACTGTCAAAAAGAGACTTCCGATATTAGAAAAGGATAGCGATCTCCAAACAGTTTCGATGAATTGCAAGTTTGTCTCATGTAGATCTGAAACTATAGGAGATAGAATTGCTGAAAAAATTGCAAAAAATACCACTAAAAAGGAAACCAACATGAGTAATTGGCTTTCAACAAAAGCTGTTTTTTATAAATGTGGAGGTAAACCTTGCAAAAGTTGCAGTTATGCTACAGTGGGTGATACGTTTACATCTACTAATACAGGCAAAATATATAAGATCAAAAATAGAATCAATTGCAATTCAACTTATGTCATATACCTGAAAACTTGTGGATGTTGCAATTTTCAATATGTAGGACTCACCTCAAGATTTTTATAACATATTGAGGGTGCAACTTTCTTCAAGTTTAAAGGCATTGATCAAGTGATGGTAAATGTGAGAGGTGGTGATAGGTACGTATATGCTCTCTTCCTCCTGTGCTAGATTTGTTTAGTCTTGATATGTTTTGTATTGTATCACAAATCTTTGTCGTTGTATACCCCTATCATTGTACCCAGCGCTACGGAATTTGGCGGCGCTATACAAATAAATGATAATAATAATAATAATATATGGCTCTAAGCAAAAAATAAGTTTTTTGGATTTATACCATTAGAACAGGACATCCCATAGGCATCAATAAGATTAGTGATGTCAAATTATTCATAGATCGGAGCTAAATGAATATCCAATACTGTTTAATTTAGGATGATAATCTCTTTTCCTTTGTGGTACTTTGAATTGAGGGTGCAATTGAGTTTAAGAATACACTATTTAAGGGTGATTTATAATTATTAGGTGCATTTATTTTTTATACATTATAATGATTAAACCCTTTTGAAGGTGTTATCTATGGAATTCAAACTCAATTTTTATATATAACATTCTTGTCGAGAATATACCAGTTGATAACTACCCGATATTTGGTGTGATTTAAGCATACATGAAAATTCCATTTCCAATTTATACTATATGACTGCTATTGTAGTGTTGTTATGTATTTGTAATTGTGGGTGCAGTTGTTCGACTATGGTTTGAATACATTGAGACAGTGAATCAGTGATTGGTTCTGGTGTGCAACTCCACCTGCAATTTAAAGCTTACAACTTCACCTGTACTACAGCTCTGATGAAGTGCCGTTAAGGCAGGAAACGTGTCAGCTGCAGTTTCTGTGTGCTGTGCCCTTTCATTCTTTTTAACATTGTTTCCAATAAAATGGACATTTTAACCAGCCTATTCTCTCCTTAATTATGATTTTGGAAACTGCTACTTTGTTGCTTCTACTTCAGATTATTTTCTTTAGGGGCGTAGTGGAGAGCCCCAGCGCTTCCAATATCACAGCCTGTGCCGTGGACATGGTGACGGCACCACAACGAGGCTTCACGCGCTCTCTGTAAGTACTAGCAGTACATGTTAACCGGGACTGGTTACTGTGATTATACAGTGGGTTTTTATTTGGACTTCCTAAATCCCTGAAACCATTGCCGAATATATAAGGCGAGTCTTGACAGAAGAGGGGTAAGCCTTTTTGATATTTGTATACTTTTATTGTGGGAGATACTTCAATTGTTAACCCCGTGATAGCCCCTATATTAGGGACTCAGAGGCCTAGATTTAGAGTTTGGCGGTAGCCGTGAAAACCAGCGTTAGAGGCTCCTAACGCTGGTTTTAGGCTACCGCCGGTATTTGGAGTCAGTCAGGAAAGGGTCTAACGCTCACTTTTCAGCCGCGACTTTTCCATACCGCAGATCCCCTTACGTCAATTGCGTATCCTATCTTTTCAATGGGATCTTTCTAACTCCGGTATTTAGAGTCGTGGCTGAAGTGAGCGTGAGAAATCTAACAACAAAACTCCAGCCGCAGAAAAAAGTCAGTAGTTAAGAGCTTTCTGGGCTAACGCCGGTTCATAAAGCTCTTAACTACTGTGCTCTAAAGTACACTAACACCCATAAACTACCTATGTACCCCTAAACCGAGGTCCCCCCCACATCGCCGACACTCGATTACATTTTTTTAACCCCTAATCTGCCGACCGCCACCTACGTTATCCTTATGTACCCCTAATCTGCTGCCCCTAACACCGCAGACCCCTATATTATATTTATTAACCCCTAACCTGCCCCCCACAACGTCGCCGCCAGCTACCTACAATAATTAACCCCTAATCTGCCGACCGCAAAGCGCTGCTATTTATGTTATCCTTATGTACCCCTAATCTGCTGCCCCTAACACCGCCGACCCCTATATTATATTTATTAGCCCCTAATCTGCCCCCCTCAACGTCGCCTCCCACTGCCTACACTTATTAACCCCTAATCTGCCGAGCGGATCTCACCGCTACTATAATAAAGTTATTAACCCCTAATCCGCCTCACTCCCGCCTCAATAACCCTATAATAAATAGTATTAACCCCTAATCTGCCCTCCCTAACATCGCCGACACTGAACTTCAAGTATTAACCCCTAATCTGACGACTGGAGCTCACCGCTATTCTAATAAATGTATTAACCCCTAAAGCTAAGTCTAACCCTAACACTAACACCCCCCTAAATTAAATATAATTTAAATCTAACGAAATAAATTAACTCTTATTAAATAAATTATTCCTATTTAAAGCTAAATACTTACCTGTAAAATAAATCCTAATATAGCTACAATATAAATTATAATTATATTATAGCTATTTTAGGATTTATATTTATTTTACAGGTAACTTTGTATTTATTTTAACCAGGTACAATAGCTATTAAATAGTTAAGAACTATTTAATAGCTAAAATAGTTAAAATAATTACAAAATTACCTGTAAAATAAATCCTAACCTAAGTTACAATTAAACCTAACACTACACTATCAATAAATTAATTAAATAAAATACCTACAATTACCTACAATTAAACCTAACACTACACTATCAATACATTAATTAAATACAATATATACAAATAAATACAATGAAATAAACTAACTAAAGTACAAAAAATAAAAAAGAACTAAGTTACAAAAACTAAAAAAATATTTACAAACATCAGAAAAATATTACAACAATTTTAAACTAATTACACCTACTCTAAGCCCCCTAATAAAATAACAAAGACCCCCAAAATAAAAAAATGCCCTACCCTATTCTAAATTACAAAAGTTCAAAGCTCTTTTACCTTACCAGCCCTGAACAGGGCCCTTTGAGGGGCATGCCCCAAAGAATTCAGCTCTTTTGCCTGTAAAATAAAACACATACAATACCCCCCCCCCAACATTACAACCCACCACCCACATACCCCTAATCTAACCCAAACCCCCTTTAAATAAACCTAACACTAAGCCCCTGAAGATCTTCCTACCTTATCTTCACCATACCAGGTTCACCGATCGATCCAGAAGAGCTCCTCCGATGTCTTGATCCAAGTCCAAGCGGGGGGCTGAAGAGGTCCATGATCCGGCTGAAGTCTTCATCCAAGAGGGAGCTGAAGAGGTCCATGATCTGGCTGAATCAAGTTCAATCCGATTGGCTGATCCGATCAGTCAATCAGATTGAGCTCGCATTCTATTGGGTGATCGGAACAGCCAATATAATGCAAGCTCAATCTGATTGGCTGATTGGATCAGCCAATCGGATTGAACTTGATTCTGATTGGCTGATTCTATCAGCCAATCAGATTTTTCCTACCTTAATTCCGATTGGCTGATAGAATCCTATCAGCCAATCGGAATTCGAGGGACACCATCTTGGATGACGTCCCTTAAAGGAACCGTCATTCGTCGGGAAGTCGTCGGTGAAGATGGATGTTCCGCGTCGGCGGGATGAACATGGTATCCGGAAGAAAGAAGATTGAAGATGCCGTTGATAGAAGACTTCAGCCGGATCATGGACCTCTTCAGCTCCCGCTTGGATGAAGACTTCAGCCGGATCATGGACCTCTTCAGCCCCCCGCTTGGGCTTGGATCAAGACATCGGAGGAGCTCTTCTGGATCGATCGGTGAACCTGGTATGGTGAAGATAAGGTAGGAAGATCTTCAGGGGCTTAGTGTTAGGTTTATTTAAGGGGGGTTTGGGTTAGATTAGGGGTATGTGGGTGGTGGGTTGTAATGTTGGGGGGGGTATTGTATGTGTTTTTTTTTACAGGCAAAAGAGCTGAATTCTTTGGGGCATGCCCCGCAAAGGGCCCTGTTCAGGGCTGGTAAGGTAAAAGTGCTTTGAACTTTTGTAATTTAGAATAGGGTAGGGCATTTTTTTATTTTGGGGGTCTTTGTTATTTTATTAGGGGGCTTAGAGTAGCTGTAATTAGTTTAAAATTGTTGTAATATTTTTCTGATGTTTGTAAATATTTTTTTATTTTTTGTAACTTAGTTCTTTTTTATTTTTTGTACTTTAGTTAGTTTATTTCATTGTATTTATTTGTATATATTGTATTTAATTAATGTATTGATAGTGTAGTGTTAGGTTTAATTGTAGGTAATTGTAGGTATTTTATTTAATTAATTTATTGATAGTGTAGTGTTAGGTTTAATTGTAACTTAGGTTAGGATTTATTTTACAGGTAATTTTGTAATTATTTTAACTATTTTAGCTATTAAATAGTTCTTAACTATTTAATAGCTATTGTACCTGGTTAAAATAAATACAAAGTTACCTGTAAAATAAATATAAATCCTAAAATAGCTATAATATAAATATAATTGATATTGTAGTTATATTAGGATTTATTTTACAGGTAAGTATTTAGCTTTAAATAGGAATAATTTATTTAATAAGAGTTAATTTATTTAGTTAGATTTAAATTATATTTAACTTAGGGGGGTGTTAGTGTTAGGGTTAGACTTAGCTTTAGGGGTTAATACATTTATTAGAATAGCGGTGAGCTCCAGTCGGCAGATTAGGGGTTAATACTTGAAGTTAGGTGTCGGCGATGTTAGGGAGGGCAGATTAGGGGGTTAATACTATTTATTATAGGGTTAGTGAGGCGGATTAGGGGTTAATAACTTTATTATAATAGCGGTGCGGTCCGCTCAGCAGATTAGGGGTTAATAAGTGTAGGCAGGTGGAGGCGACGTTGTGGGGGGCAGATTAGGGGTTAATTAATATAATATAGGGGTCGGCGGTGTTAGGGGCAGCAGATTAGGGGTACATAGGGATAATGTAAGTAGCGGCGGTTTACGGAGCGGCAGATTAGGGGTTAATAATAATATGCAGGGGTCAGCGATAGCGGGTGCGGCAGATTATGGGTTAATAAGTGTAATGCTAGGGGTGTTTAGACTCGGGGTACATGTTAGGGTGTTAGGTGCAGACGTAGGAAGTGTTTCCCCATAGAAAACAATGGGGCTGCGTTAGGAGCTGAACGCGGCTTTTTTGCAGGTGTTAGGTTTTTTTTCAGCTCAAACAGCCCCATTGTTTTCTATGGGGGAATCGTGCACGAGCACGTTTTTGAAGCTGGCCGCGTCCGTAAGCAACTCTGGTATCAAGAGTTTCAGTGGCGGTAAATATGCCTGTACGCTCCCTTTTTGGAGCCTAACGCAGCCATTCTGTGAACTCTCAATACCAGAGGTATTTAAAAGGTGTGGCCAGAAAAAAGCCAGCGTTAGCTACGCGGGTCGTTACCGACAAAACTCTAAATCTAGGCCAGAGTGAGTTGTAGTTACGGGGAAGTATATACACATATCTACAAGTTGCTAGACTCTAAAAGTCTGTGAATAATATCGGTGGTTTTAAACTTAATAAATACTTTGATGTTCCTTCCTCTGTGGAAGTTTTTCCTGTCCCAGACCGTGTGACAGAGATTATTTCACAGGAATGGGAGAAGCCAGGGATTCCTTTCTCTCGTCTCCCTATTTAAAAAGATGATTCCTGTTGCTGACTTTATTAAAGATTCTTGGCACACGGTGCCTAAAGTTGAAGGGGCTATTTCTACTCTGGCTAAGAGAACTACGATCCCTATAGAGGATATCTGCTCCTTAAAAGGATCCCATGGACAAAAAGCTGAAATCTTATTTGAAGAAGATGTATGTTCATCAAGGTCTTCAATGGCAACCTGCAGTTTGTTTTGCCACAAAAGCAAGTGCGGCATCTTCTTGGTGCGGCGCCTTGTCTGAATTAATTTTAGTAGAGACTCAGTTGGAGGAGATACAAGATAGGATTAAGGCTCTCAAACTAGCCAATTCCTTTATTTCTGATGCTAACATGCAAGTTATTAGACTGGGAGCCAAGATGTCTGGCTTCACTGTCCTAGCCCGCAGGGTATTGTGGCTAAAATCTTGGTCAGCTGATATTACCTCTAAGTCCAAGCTTCTGGCGCTTCCTTACAAGGGGAAGACCTTGTTCAGACCTGGTCTGGCAGAAATAATTTCTGTTATTACGGGTGGAAAAGGGTCTTTTCTACCACTAGACAAGAAGAACAGAGTCAAAGGACATCAAAGTAATTTTCGTTCCTTTCGTAACTTCAAAGATCAAAAGTCTTCCTCTCCCTCTTCCAAGCAGGAGCAGTCCAAGTCTTCTTGGAAACCCAATCAGTCTTGGAATAAGGGGAAGCAATCAAATAAACCCTCAGCTGAGTCTAAGTCAGCATGAAGGGTCAGCCCCTGGTCTGGGTTCGGATCAAGTTGGGGCAGACTTTTCCGGTTTTGTCAAGCATGGAGATGAGATGTTCCAGATACTTGGGCTATGGACATAGTATCTCAGGAATACAAAACAGAATTCAAAACTTTCCCTCCCAGGGGCAGATTTCACCTCTCAAGATTATCTGCAGACCAGGTAAAAAAAAGAGGCATTCTTGAACTGCGTTCAGGACCTTTCAGTCCTGGGAGTGATTGTTCCAGTTCCAGTAAGGGAACAGGGTTTAGGATTCTATTCAAATCTGTTTGTGGTTCCCAAAAAAGGGAACTTTTCAACCTATTTTAGACCTAAAGTGCCTTTACAAGTTTCTCAGGGTACCGTCTTTCAAAATGGAAACCATTCGTTCCATTCTTCTTTAGGTCCAAGAGGGTCAGTTCATGATGACTATAGACCTGAAGGACGCGTATCTTCATGTTCCCATCCACAGGGATCATAACAAATTCCTGAGATTTGCCTTTCTAGACAAACACTTTCAGTTTGTGGTTCTTCTGTTTGGCCTTGCCACAGCTCCCAGACTTTTCTCAAAGGTTCTGGGGGCTCTCTTGGCAGTGACCAGGTCTTGGGGCATTGCAGTGGCGCCATACCTGGACAACATATTGCTTCAGGCACCATCTTTTCAACAAGCAAACTCTCATGCAGAGATCTTGTTGTCTTTTCTATGTTCCCACAGTTGGAAAGTGAATCTGGAAAAGAGTTCACTTGTTCCAGCTACAAGGGTGGTTTTCTAAGGGACCATAATAGATTCCCTATCTATGAAAATTTTTCTGACAGAGGTCAGAAAATCCAAAATTCTCTCCTCTTGCCTCTCTCTTCAGTCTACTGTTCGGCCATCAGCGGCTCAATGTATGGAGGTAATTGGTCTGATGGTCACTGCCATGGACATTATTTCCTTTCCTTGATTCCATTTGAGAGCTCTGCAATTATGCATGCTCAGACAATGGAATGGAGACCATTTGGATCTGTCTCAGAGGATAGATCTAGACCAGTCGACAAGAGACTCTCTCCCATGGTGGCTTTCTCAGGACCATCTGTCTCAGAGCACATGCTTCCAGAGACCTTCCTGGGTGATTGTGACTACAGACGCCAGCCTGCTAGGCTGGGGAGCAGTCTGGGACTCGTTAAAGATGCAGGAACTATGGACTCGGGAGGAGTCTACTCTCCCCATAAACATCTTGGAGTTGAGAGCGATTTACAATGCTCTGATGGCTTGGCCTCAATTGTCCTTAGCCCGGTTTATCAGGTTTCAATCAGACAACATCACCTCAGTGGCTTACATCAACCACCAGGGAGGAATTCGGAGTTCCTTAGCCATGAAGTAGGTGGCACAGATTATTCAGTGGGCGGAAGCTCACAATTGTTGTCTATCTGCCATCCACATTCCTGAAGTGGACAACTGGGAAGCGGATTTCCTGAGCAGACAGACATTCTATCCCGGGGATCGGGCTCTCCATCCGGAGGTGTTCTCCAGGTTAACCCTCAAATGGGGTGTGCCAGCATTGGATCTGATGGCGTCTCAGCAGAACACCAAGATTCCAAGGTACGGTTCAAGGTCAAGAGATCCTTAGGCCACTCTGATAGATGCTCTGGCGTGTTCCTTGGGATTTTGGTCTAGCATACCTGTTTCCTCCATTTGCGCTCCTTCCATGAGTTATTGCTTGTATAAAACAAGAGAGAGCATCAGTAATTCTAATAGCTCCTGCATGGTCTTGCAGGATCTGGTAAGCAGACCTAGTAAAGATGTCTTCTCGGCCGCCTTGGAGGTTGCCTCTGAGAAAGGACCTTCTAACTCATGGCCCATTCCTCCATCCAAATCTCGTTTCTCTGAAACTGACTGCTTGGAGATTGAATACTTAGTTCTGTATAAGTGTGGATTTTCTGAGTCGGTCATTGAGACCATGATCCAGGCTTGTAAGCCTGTTACTCAAAAAATTTACAATAAGGTATGGCGTAAATACCTTTATTGGTGTGAATCTAAGGGCTACTCTTGGAGTAGGGTCAGGATTCCTAGAATTTTGTCTTTTCTCCAGGAAGGTCTGGAGAAAGGGTTGTCAGTCAGTTCTCTGAAAGGTCAGATTACTGCATTATCTATTTTGTTACACAAGCGTCTGGCAGATGTGCCAGATGTTCAATCTTTTTGACAGGCCCTGGTCAGCATCAGACCTGTGTTTAAACCTGTTGCTCCTCCTTGGAGCCTTAATCTTTTTCTTAAAGTATTGCAGCAGCCTCTGTTTGAGCCAATGCATTCCATAGATATTAAGTTGCTATCTTGGAAGGTTTTGTTTCTTATTGCTATCTCTTCTGCTCAGAGAGTTTTGGAACTCTCTGCTTTGCAATGTGATTCGCCTTACCTTATCTTTCATGCGGATAAGGTGGTACTAAATGTGGTTTAGGATAGAAATATTAATCAGGAAATTGCTGTTCATAAAGAACGTCTGTTGTACAACTTGGATGTTGTGCGTTCTCTAAAATTCTACCTACAGGCGACTAAGGATTTTTGTCAATCTTCTGCCCTGTTTGTTTGTTTCTCAGGAAAGCGTAAGGCTACTTCTACTTCTCTTTCCCTCTGGTTGAGAAGTATGATTCATTTTGCTTATGAGACTGCTGGACAGCAGCTTCCTGAGAGAATTACAGCTCATTCCACTAGGGCTGTCTCCTCTTCTTGGGCTTTCAAAGATGAAGCTTCTGTGGAACAGCTTTGTAAAGCTGCAACTTGGTCCTCTCTGCATACGTTTTCCAAATTTTCCAAATCTGATACTTTTGCATCGGCTGAGGTCTCTTTTGGGAGAAAGGTTCTTCAAGCGGTGGTGCCTTCTGTTTAGGTCTGCTTGTCTTGTTCTCCCTCCCTGTTCATTCTGTGTTCTCTAGCTTGGGTATTGGGTCCCACTAGTAATTGAATGACGTTGTGGACTCTCCATATCTTAGGAAAGAAAACAAAATTTATGCTTACCTGATAAATTTCTTTCTTTCCGGATATAGACACGACCCCACCCTTTTTTAAGACAGTTATTTTTACTAAACCTCAGGCACCTCTACACATCTTTTTTCCATTTCCCTTCCATCGAATGACTGGGGATTATGGGTAGGGGAGTGACACTTAAAGGGACACTAAACCCAACATTTTTCTTTCATGATTCAGGTAGAGAATACAATTTTAAATACTTTTCCAATATACTTCTATTATCTAATTTGCTTCATTTTTAAGATATGCTTTGTTGAAGAAATAGCAATGCACATGAGTGAGTCAATAACATGAGGCATCTATGTACAGCCACCAATCAGCAGCTACTGAGCCTATCTAGATATGCTTTTCTGCAAAGAATATCAAGAGAATGAAGCAAATTAGATAATATAAGTAAATTAGAAAGTTGTTTAAAATTGCATACTCTTTCTAAATCATGAAAGAAAAACATTGGGTTTAATGTCCCTTTGACAGCTTTGCTGTGGTGCTCTTTGCCTCCTCCTGCTGGTCAGGAGAGATATTCCCACTAGTAATTGAAAGATGTTGTGGACTCTCCATATCCGGAAAGAAATTTATCAGGTAAGCATAAATGTTGTTATTATCAAATTAGTTTCATTCTTTTGGTATCATTTGTTGAAGGAGCAATAATACACTACTAAATGCTAGCCAAATACATTGGGTGAGCCAGTAACAAGAGGCATATATGTGGCTAATGAATTGCAATGGGGACATTGATGAACAAACATGAAACTTATGTCTGTTTCTTGGTGGATAAAGATGAATACCTTAACTAGAGATCATTTTAAAATTGGGGGATAGCAGATGGAGAAGCAATTTGTGAAAGCAGTTTTCTATTGGAAGATTCATACGGTAAACACATAGGTAAATGTCTGCTCAGGAGCTGCATGCCTCACAGTTCCCTAGTAAAACACAGAAGGTTATTGGTGACTGGTGTGTGTGATGGTTAATTCTTATTGGCTAACGGCTGGGTACTGCACAGCTGCTCCAAGGATTGAAGTGTCTGAGCGGGATTTTACCCATGTGTTTAACCACTTTGTGAATTAGAGTGTGTAATTTTCTGGCATCAGGATGTCCCTTTAATGAGTTTATCTTATAAAGAATACCCCTTTAATGTAACTTCAGTACTCCTATAAAGCAATGATTACTGCTTATTTTACAGAAAACAGAATATGTGAGGTTTCTCTAAAAGAAAATTTTGGGAAATATAAATATTCATTTATTTGCATTAACATTTTTAAAACTAGTCCAATACTTTTAATTGAGATTTACAAATCTGCAGTAAACACTCCAGTCTCCAAATTGCTTTAAACTGGCTTGTTATTGATAACATTGAACATTTGCCAGTGATGCAATAAATACCATATACAGAATGATTCTGATTTGTTGCACAGAGTAAAAAAAATGTCAGACTGAGAGAGACTGGACCTCCTTGTTCCCTGTGTTGCTGGGTAAACAAAGACTGCTGTTTAAACCAGGTTCCTAAATGCCAGATAATAATCTGCAACGGATCCCTTCATTGTATTTACTTTGATAACATACAGTGATTTAAAAAAAATGCTGCTGAATAAAACCAGCATGGGACATGCACAGAATATATATATATATATATTAATTTTAAAAGAAATAAATCACTGCAATGAAAAAGAAATAATCATGAAAATGAAATGCCATAATCAACCTTTTTTCCTCTTAGTAATTGTACATATATTTTTACCTTAAGTAATACATTCTTGGCCAGTTTTTCTTCCTGAGGGTATACAGAGGTCATTGCTAAACCCGAGGGGATGATAAGCCACGATGGAAATGAGGGTGGTTGCTTAGATACGACCAACCTTAGCTGGTATATCTTTCTCTTGCTGCAGACTCACCCTTTCAGTATGCTACAGAAGAATAAAAAATCATGACATGCCTTTGTTTCTTTATATATTTTACTGAAAGAAATTCTAGCTTTCTTTTCCCACCAATATACACCACCCTAAAAAAATAAGATTACTGTCCAAATTTAATATCATAATATAAGCAATAAAAACACATGTAATAGCAATAGGGTCGGCAGTTTATTAACCTTTTGGTTGCCAGTGTTCAGCAATGCCATGAGTAACAGCTTTCTTTGGCAACCAAGGACTTAATAAACCTTTCAGCTAGAGAAAGAATGAACTGCTATTAAAATACAACAATTTATCAACTATTATATAAATACAAATCCAGTTGTTATTTTTTTTGGAGCCATGCATCATCATTTAAATTTCATTTTTAATATTATTATTATTATTATTATTATTATTATTATTATTATAAAAATGCAATTCCTCAATCAGAATGTCAGAAGAGTAAACGTTCTAGAAAAATTAAATGCATAACTAGGTCAGTTAAATAATTCAAACTGCTGCACTTTTAATGGATTGAAAAAGCCTTAATACACACTCCAGAAAATTCCCTTGTTAAATATCCACTTTTCACAAGACAAACAGTAATGAATTGGAAAGGGAGTTTTGTTAGGAAACCATTAACACTGACATTTTTTTAAACATTTTTTCCATTAATTTGATGAGTAAAAAAAACAACTTTGCAATATATATATTTTTTATTTTGACCCTTTTTATATATATGGATTTGCTAACAAAATGACAGTGGCTACCTATCTATTTAAAAATAAAGTTCACATTGTCTGCTCCATATAAGGGAAATGCTGGGTGGGGTTTGGCTGCTAAAAACCAAATGCAGAAATCAAAGTGTTAATGCATTCAAAACATTTTCAAACTCTCCTAGCATGCTCATTTAATGCAAGACTTTGGAATAATATTGTAATTACAAAGTGTTTACTGTCCCTTTAAATTTGCCTGAACAAATAAAGCTACAAAAAAATAGTAATGTAAATACTTTGTTGCTTAATTATTTATACCCCCTCTTGCAAACTTCTTATGCAGTATTGTATATGAAGCATCTCTAAAGCTCCTACTGCAACTGGCAAAATAATTCTCTGTGTTCCGCAGCAAACATGTAACAATGCTGCCCCTTTTTTCCTGGCCAGTAGTAGGAATCACCAGCAATAGGTGCGGCAGCCTGTTCTGCTGGGTGGAAAAATGTACCAATAAGAGACAAACATTAGGGTTTAAAAATAAAATATTAGTGTAGAAACATATTTTTCAAATAACAAAGAAAATGTTGTTTCTAAAGAACTAAAGGTGAAGTTGAATTTAACTTGCAAACTTAATGAAAAATAAAATAAACAAATTGTTTGTGATACCTTTTATTGGTTAATGAAAAATGATTTTGCTTTGCAAGTTTTTAAAGCACTATTGTTTGAAAAGATATAGAATATGAATTAAATCCTAGCTATACTAAAAGTACTCAATAGCCCACCCTATAGGATGGTACCCACCCAAAGTAGAATGATTTGTTCAGCTAACCCCAGATATATGTTTTGGCCTACAGTATATGGGCCTCGTCAGTGAAGGTGCAGGTATATCCCTCTAGGCACAGTGAACAAGGGGCCCACATCTGGTTGCCCCCATTACCCTTAGGGAGACTAAAATACAAAAGAGAGGAGCATTATGATATATTCAAAGCAAAAATGAGTCTGTGAATAATGTACAGATGATTTTTGTTTTTAAAATTATATTATTTGTTTGAATATTGAAGATATATATGGCATAAAGTAATGGCTGCTGCCATGTTAAAACTTAGGTTGCGCTTAGCTTATCTCCTCTGCTGAGGCATATTAGTTACATGTATGAATAAGTTACTAGTAGGAAAAGATGATTTTAATTATTTTTTTTAGAGTTAAAGGAATTATAGAATTACTGTATTACAGGAAGAGAAGTCAGATAAATTATATACTAAATATATTGCATATATTTTTTGCTACACATAATTAAGCACTTAATTTTACAATCTCCTACTATGTATTGTCCCTTCAAATGGAAAGTGTCCAGTAAAATTTTCTTTTCTTTTAATGTGTCCACAATTATCTATTTTGCCTGCTGGATTGTATTAAATTCTCTACAAATAAATATTTATTTATTTATTTTGTCATTTGCAACATCTGTTTTTCCTGTTAAAACCTTCACTTATATTAAAAATATTAAAAAGCTATGTAAACAAGAGCCATCAGAATAAATCATTGTCACAGTGGGGGGAGGGAGTAATAATAAGTTATTTGTTTTAAATTATTAAGAAGATAAAATTATTAAGACGATAACAGACAAATCTGTTTTCCTTACACTAAGATTAAATTTAAAAACATGAAGCATTGTAAGAAACATTTTTTTTCTAACTTTTCAAGGATATATTTTTTTAAAATATTTACCCCATTTGTATTGTAGCAAATTATTTGCATAATAACCACATAACCAATAATGTGCCAGATTACGAGTTGAGTGCAAATATTGCTTACTCTAAAGTGATATTTGCACTCAAATGAGTAATACCAGCACACACAAATATGCGCTGGTATTACAAGTGGGGTGCAATGTGAACACAACCTCGTAACCTAGTGTAACAAAGGGGGTTAAGTAGCACAGTGATGGCAGTAAATTGTAAATATATATGTATATGCTTATATGCTTTATATGAGTATATATACACACATTAACACATAATATATATGTATATGCTTATATGCTTTATATGAGTGTGTATACACACATTAACACATAATACATATGTATATGCTTATATGCTTTATATGAGTATATATACACACATTAACACATAATATATATGTATATGCTTATATGCTTTATATGAGTGTGTATACACACATTAACACATAATACATATGTATATGCTTATATGCTTTATATGAGTATATATACACACATTAACACATAATATATATGTATATGCTTATATGCTTTATATGAGTATATATACACACATTAACACATAATATATATGTATATGCTTATATGCTTTATATGAGTGTGTATACACACATTAACACATAATACATATGTATATGCTTATATGCTTTATATGAGTGTATATACACAATTAACACATAATATATATGTATATGCTTATATGCTTTATATGAGTATATATACACAATTAACACATAATATATATGTATATGCTTATATGCTTTATATGAGTGTGTATACACACATTAACACATAATACATATGTATATGCTTATATGCTTTATATGAGTGTATATACACAATTAACACATAATATATATGTATATGCTTATATGCTTTATATGAGTGTATATACACACATTAACACATAATACATATGTATATGCTTATATGCTTTATATGAGTGTATATACACAATTAACACATAATACATATGTATATGCTTATATGCTTTATATGAGTATATATACACACATTAACACATAATACATATGTATATGCTTATATGCTTTATATGAGTATATATACACAATTAACACATAATATATATGTATATGCTTATATGCTTTATATGAGTATATATACACACATTAACACATAATACATATGTATATGCTTATATGCTTTATATGAGTATATATACACAATTAACACATAATATATATGTATATGCTTATATGCTTTATATGAGTGTATATACACAATTAACACATAATACATATGTATATGCTTATATGCTTTATATGAGTGTATATACACATATTAACACTAGTGATGTTGCAACTGTTCACGAACGGGCGAACCAGGCGAAAAGCCATTGACTTCAATAAGCAGGCGAATTTTAAAACCCACAGGGACTCTTACTGGCCACAATAGTGATAGAAAAGTTGTTTCAAGGGTACTAACACCTGGACTGTGGCATGCCGGAGGGGGATCCATGTCAAAACTCCCACGGAAAATTACATAGTTGATGCAGAGTCTGGTTTTAATCCATAAAGGGCATAAATCACCTAACATTCCTAAATTGTTTGGAATAACGTGCTTTAAAACATGTTTAAAACATGTATGATGTTGTATCGATCAGGTAGTGTAAGGGTTACGCCCGCTTCACAGTGACAGACCAAACTCCCCGTTTAACGCATCGCAAACAACCGCAAACAGTCCATTTGCACAACCACGAGATAGATTTGATAGATAGATACATAGATTACATAGATAGATCAATAGATGCAATATACATTTGATAGATACGATAGATAGATAGATAGATATATAGATAGATTTGATAGATAAATAGATAGATTTGATAGATATATAATTTCCCAGACAGAGAATTATGAGACGTGCGGTCTGGGACCCATGGTAAGGTTCCCAGAGGCAGTTGCGGCGCCAGGGGACGTATATATGGCATGGATTTTAGGAACCCGGAGATGGAAAAAGATGCTTGGTCGGTCCTCCTACTTCAAATTTGGGGCACTGTGCGTGCAATCTACTGTGCCACCAGATATGAGTGGTTTGTTAAGTAGTACTATTCTGATCAGTTTAATCCCTGTTACGCCCCATATCAGGGGACGTGTATATGGCATGGATTTTAGGAACCGGGAGATGGAAAAAGATGCTTGGTCGGTCCTCCTACTTCAAATTTGGGGCACTGCGTGTGCAATCGTGGCCGGACTTTTAGCCGACGGACATTTGGCCGACGGACATTTGGCCGACGGACATTTGGCCGAAACACAAGTGGCTGTCACAAAACAGTCCGGCCACGAGATAGATAGATTAGATAGATAGATCAATAGATGCAATATACATTTGGCACTGGGCAAGTGGGCACAGTATACGCTGTGAGCCTGGCACACACACAGTCAAAAAAGTTTTTGTTTTTTTAAATTATTTACACTACTGTTACACCATATATGAGTGGTGGCACTGGGCAAGTGGGCCTGGCACACACGCTGGCAGACAGGCAGCTGCAATTAGATTACAGTAGCAGACTGATGTTTCACAGTCAAAAAAGTTTTTTTTTTAAATTATTTACACTACTGTTACACCAGATATGAGTGGTGGAAGTGGGCCTGGCTGGCACACACGCTAGCAGGCAGGCAACTGCAATAAGATTACAGTAGCAGACTGATGTTTCACAGTCCAAAAAGTTTTTTTTTTAATTATTTACACTACTGTTACACCAGATATGAGTGGTGGCACTGGGCAAGTGGGCCTGGCACACACACTGGCAGGCAGGCAGGCAACTGCAATTAGATTACACTAGCAGACTGATGTTTCACAGTCAAAAAAGTTTTTTTTTTTTTATTATTTACACTACTGTTACACCAGATATGAGTGGTGGCACTGGGCAAGTGGGCCTGGCACACACGCTGGCAGGCAGGCAACTGCAATTAGATTACACTAGCAGACTGATGTTTCACAGTCAAAAAAGTTTTTTTTTTAAATTATTTACACTACTGTTACACCAGATATGAGTGGTGGCACTGGGCAAGTGGGCCTGGCACACACGCTAGTAGGCAGGCAACTGCAATTAGATTACACTAGCAGACTGATGTTTCACAGTCAAACAGTTGTTTTTTTTTTAATTATTTACACTACTGTTACACCAGATATGAGTGGTGGCACTGGGCAAGTGGGCCTGGCACACACGCTGGCAGGCAGGCAACTGCAATTAGATTACACCAGCAGACTGATGTTTCACAGTCAAAAAAGTTGTTTTTTTTTAAATTATTTACACTACTGTTACACCAGATATGAGTGGTGGCACTGGGCAAGTGGGCCTGGCACACACGCTGGCAGGCAGGCAACTGCAATTAGATTACACTAGCAGACTGATGTTTCACAGTCAAAAAAGTTTTTTTTTTTTTAAATTATTTACACTACAGTTATACCAGATATGAGTGGTGGTACTGGGCAAGTGGGCCTGGCACACACGCTAGTAGGCAGGCAACTGCAATTAGATTACACTAGCAGACTGATGTTTCACAGTTTTTTTTTAAATTATTTACACTACTGTTACACCAGATATGAGTGGTGGCACTGGGCAAGTGGCTTGGCAGACAAGCAACTGCAATTAGATTACACAGGAAAAATAAATAAATGATGTTCTAGCCCTAAAAAGTGCTTTTTGGGGTGCTGTCCTTAAAGCAGAGATCAGAAGAGTCCTTCAGGACTGTAGTGGACACTGTATACACTAGCCTAGCTATCAATTTCCCTATAAAATCACCAGCAGCTACACTGTCCCTCTCACTAACAATGCAGCTTCCGAATGAATCTAAAATGGCTGCTGTCCAGGAGCTGGGAGGGTCTGGGAGGGAGTGTCTGCTGCTGATTGGCTGGAATGTGCCTGTAGACTGTGAGATACAGGGTCAAAGTTTACTCAATGATGACGAATAGGGGGCGGATCGAACATTGCATATGTTCGCCCTCCGCGGCGAACGCGAACAGGCTATGTTTGCCGAGAACAATTCGCCGGCGAACAATTCGCGACATCACTAATTAACACATAAATATATATGAATATGCTTATATGCTTTATATGAGTGTATATACACATATTAACACATACATATATATGTATTTAAGCATATACATATATATTTACAGGGATTACACAGTTCCCATAGATTGCAATGTAATGGCACTTTACAGTGCCTTTTTTTTCTAACACCCAACACCCACCAACTTTCGGAATTAAAAACTGCTTTGTACAGTTATTTTATTAAAAAAAAATTAAAATATACACCACTGTATTTTGAGGGCATTTGGGGCACATTTATAAAATTAACCAGAGATCTCATCTCTGGTTAATTTTACGAGAGATTCAATTGCTACCGCAAGGTCGCAGTAGCAATGGCTGGTTATTTATCGTACGCCCACAAACCAGCAAATTTGCCAATTTGCGGGTGCGCAATAAATTAGACGTTCACTTGTAATCTGGCCCAATATCAATGTTAATGTGAGCAGTTAGCAAACATATTCAAACACTTCATTGCATTCATAAGTAGACTCATATTTTAGTTGTGTTTTATAACTCTAAAAATGTTGACAATGCAGTTAGTTAATTCCCAAAGCTGTATTGAAAGTGTTTTCTGATTTTTTTTTTAAATGCCCCTGCCAAGGTCACTCTATAAAAAGTGGACCTGTTTTTTTATCCTACCAAACAGGAAATTAATGCATTAAAATAATTGTAATAAGAGAAAAAACGAATGGCAGAATTTGAGGTATTTTAGGATTACTGTATATTGTGTTTTCTGGGATCGATAACTGATAAAACTTAGATATTACATTTTGTTTGACTTTTGACCTGAACTTGTTGCACAATAACAGGTCAGCTGGTTAATAAATATTGCTCAGAGGAGGCAAGTGAATCAATAAATGGCATCATAGAAAGGTTGAGTGAGCTTGACTCATATTGTCCATTAAAGAAGAAGCCTATGAAAAATGCATACTACACAATTGGTCCCAGAGTGGCCCTTAAATGGGCCTTATACATTAGCACAAGATGTGCCACTACTAAAATAAACTGAGGGATTGATATGAAGTTATTCTTGACATGTATTTATAAACACAGAAAGTCAAAAGCACAAGTTGCTTTAAAGAGACATTAAGGAAATGCTAGATAGAATGATGCAGTCAAAGAAAAGATTAGTCTGAGAAAAAAAGTAGATATATTTTTTAAAGTTTCATTAGTAGTTTAAATATAGACAAACTAAGTGTAAATTTCTAGTGTCTATAAAACAATGGGAGCTGCCATGTTGTAACTTGGGTTACCTTCTATGCTGTGGCCAATTAGGGACAGTTATACATAGGTCACTATAGTGGGCAGCCAATGGCTGTGTGGAATATAACAGTGTTCTGCACTTCCACTTTCTAAAAAGCTCACACTTTAAGAATGAAATTACAGGATATATACTGTATACATATATACAGTATATATATATATATATATATATATATATATATATATATACTGTATATATACGATTTACCATTTTATATTAACACCTCAAAGTGTTTAATGTCCCTGTAAAGAGACATAATTTTTTTATTTATGCATAATAGATATTAACACTTAAACACCACATTGTATATATATATATTAAATGTATGAATACAATTTATGTATTTAGAAGGAACAAGCCTAGCCAGAAGTGAAAAATCCACAGGGCTAGATTACAAGTGGAGCACTAATTTATTGCGTGCCCGTAAACGGGCACATTTGCAGTAGCAATTAGCACTCAGAAAATTAACCAAAGGTCAGACCTCTGGTTAATTTTCAAAATAACCCCCAATTCTTTTTTTTTTTTAAATAAAACCCCCCTGCAAAAAGCAGTTATGAGAGGTGGCGGATGCAGGGTGTGAGAAAAAAGTATAGGACTGAAAAGTGCCTTTAAATAGCGAACTGTGTGTTCCCTATAAATATATATGTATATGCTTATATATATATATATATATTCTTGTATTAATATGTATATATACACATGTAAACACATAAATGTATATACATATATATTTACAATCTGCTGCCCATCGCTGTGTGACTTACTCCCTTTGCTGCACTAGGTTCTCATGCCGTGTCTCACGGTATGAGAACGAGGCTCCCATTGGAGCCTATGGAAGAGGAATGCAATGCGAACACGTCGCGTTCACATTGCAGGCCACTTCAAATACCAGCGCACAATTGTGTGCGCTGGAATTACGAGTGGAGCACAAAAATCGCGCTTGTGAAAGCGCAATTTTGCGATCCACTCGTGATCTGGCCCAAAATGCATTACTATAAAAATTAAAAGACAATATAGTTATATATATTGGAATATGATGCCCAATCTTCTCTAGCGCTTTTTGTCTTCCCTCTGTGCCATACGCACATGAACTTCAATGTTCTAAAACAAGGATATCCCCAAACACTGGTATGTTTGCAGCCCTCAATAATAAGCTTTGCATAACCCGTGACCTAAGAGAAATCTGCTACTGGAATCATAAATAAAAATGCACTTCAAAAACTCTTCAAAGCAGAACAAAACCCCCCTAATGTATAATGTGATTGTCCTGCATATTGTAGGATTGTCACAGTTTGGGAGCTCTGACCTGGTCTGCCCCAGAGATTTCCCTTAGAAATGTTCCTGTTTGCAAAGAGAAATTATGAACTGACACAACTCCAACCATTAAACCAGCTCTGTCTCCATACATGCGGTGCTAGCCCCGCCCACCACAACTTGTGCCCCGCCCACAAATATCCTTACTTTGTACTGGGCATATGTTTGGAGGTATTCAACTATAGTTTTAATCTGCTCTACTGTTGTGCTCTACTGTTGATTTTTCTTTTATATTTGCAACTCAGTGGCTTCAAATTGATGCTTTATTGCTTTTGATCTTCTTCTTTTCATTAACAGTAATAAAACAGGAAGACTGGAAAGTAATTCTGCATTCCTGGCTGCTATCTGCTCAGGGATGCAGAACTATGATCAGTCAAAAGATGTACAGACTAATATTCTTTATACTTTATAGTAATTCATTTGTCCTGCAAGAGCTAATTAATGTTTGTGCTACAAAAATAAAGCAGGAGTTTGAAAACAAATGATAAAACCAATATATACTTGTGGATTTAATGTTATTACTACATTGTAAGTGTAGATGTTAAGCAGAATATCTGTGTTCTGGCTGATTCCCTCTGATGCTTGCCTGTGGTATTCTGCTTCCACCTTGTATCAAAGCTGGGTAACTGCAGGTTTATATGATACAGTTAGACTAATCTCCAAATTAACACTACAGATGCTGACCATAAAACAATAATGTGCTACAGTATTTCTCAACATTGACACAGTTTAAATTTCACAAGACATTGTAACACAATGACACTTTCAAATAGCATTAATAAGTAATATCTCACAACGTATGTCATTAAAATATTTTTTAAATCAAATAGGGAAGTAAAAAAAATAAAAGATTAAAAGAACATAAAAATCCAAAAATGTTCTTTCATGATTCAAATAAAACAACTTTTTAATATACTTTTATTATCAATTTTGCTTCATTCTTGATATCCTTTTATAGAATGAACAGCAATGCACTACTGGGAGCTAGCTGAACACTTGGGTAAATCAATGATAAAAGGTATATATGTGCAGCCACCAATCAGCAGCTTGCTCCCAGTTCCTGTGCCTACCAAGGTATGTTTTAACAAAGGATATCAAGTGAATGAAGCAAATTAGACAATAGAAGTTAATCTGGAAAGTTGTTTATAATTGTAAGTTATGTCTGAATCATTAAATATTGTTTTGGGGGTTTCATGTCCCTTTAAGCAATTTTAGATTGAAAGAAATTAGAGGACATATGAGTTAAAAATAAAATACATATGAGAGCATTTCAATTTGGTTAGAAGAATTTTTGTTAATATATTTTGACTATTTTGTTTAAAGAATACATTTTAAAGTTTGTAGTATATTCTATAAAACAAAAATTGTCACATTTATACTGTTCTAATACACTTTAAATGATATATATATATATACAAGTTATAACACCAGCACTCACTGGACTTGATACAGGTGAAATAAAAAGAGTTTTATTCCATATAACTAGTGACGTTTCGGGGTGCTCACACCTTTATCAGTTGGTCTGATGAAAGGGTGAACACCCCGAAACGTCACTTGTTTATATGGAATAAAACACTTTTTATTTCACCTGTATCAAGCCCAGTGAGCGCTTGTGTTATAACTTGAATAACTGAACTTTCTATAGCACCCTGGCAGAATTGAAATTTACTGTTCATGGGAGTGCACTTATTTCAGTGGATTATATATATATATATACAGTATATATAAAGTGTATAATTTAACAACTTGAAAGATTTTACATTTTTTTTCAAATTGTGCTACTTTGTGAACATTTATATCTGATCCTGTAACCTAGAGACTTCTGGTTATTAAAGGGATAGGAAGGTCAAAATTAAACTTGCATGATTCTGATAGAGCATGTAATTTTAAGACACTTTTACATTCACGTCTATTTTCAAAGTTGAAAAAGAATACGCACATTTCCTACACTAGGGGGAGCTAGCTGCTGATTGGAACCTGCATGCATTTGTCTCTTGTGATTGGCTAACTACATGTGTTCAGCTAACTGCCAGTAGTGCAATGTTATTCAGCAAAGGATAACAAGATCATGAAGCAAATTTTATAACAGAAGATAATTGAAATGTTGTTTAAAATTGAATGTTCTATTCAAATCATGAAAGAAAATGTTGAGGTTTCCTGTCCCTTTAATTCTATAGTTCACTAAAGCTAAATTGAAATCATATAGAATATATTAAATATTTCCTTAGTTAAAGGGGCATTGAACTGCTTGTGCATAAGAACAGTAGCATTGCTTCTGGCACAGGATGATAGAATACTGATGCTCCAAGATGGCAGAGACCTGTAGGCAGATGTAGAGCTTTATTAACCAGCATCTGTAAAGGGTTAAAATAACACAATGGCTTTGGATGGCACTGCAGGCACAGGTGAAATAACCAATAACATGGTGAGTAGTAACCAGTCTATGTTATACATACAAAAACTGCTGCCATAGAATGCTTCATACACTCTATGGCAGCAGAGTTTGCAACTATGTATAAGGCTGCTGCACAACATTGTTGCAAACACTACTGCCAGATAGCTAAGGACACACGCACGCTCCTGAGCTTAGCTAGATTTGCTCTTTAACAAAGAATATCAAGAGAACTAAGCAACATTAATAATAGAAGTAAATTTGAAAGTTGTTTAAAATTGCATGTTTTACCTGAATCATGAACGTTTAAGTTTGACATTACTGTCCCTTTAAGTTCAAATTTTCCTAGTGGTCTCATAAAAAAAAAAGTGGTTTGAATTTGGCAAAACTGTGAATAAGTCTATACTCTGGTCTTAAATTATTTACATGGTATGGTTTATGAAAAAACAATAAATGTGTATGTTGTATGTTGGTACCGGCAATACAGAGACTGTGATATAAGGTGATGCTAAAAAAGCAAATATATAGAAAACAAACTATAAATGTAATAAACAGAGAGAAAAGCTAATTCTCTCCATAAATGTATTTTTCTTACTTTACTCATAAAGATACTAATGTATTTAAACTATCAGTTCCTCCTAGGTTTGTTGTCCAACCCAAAGATCAGGATGGGATATACGGAAAAGCTGTCATTTTGAACTGCTCTGCAGAGGGGTATCCCGTGCCCACTATTGTATGGAAGTACTCAAAAGGTACATTTATTCAAACTGTGTCCCACATTAAATGAAATGTAAGGGATGGAAATGGAGTTTGTGGAAAATCACACTCACTATAGATTGGTGCATGGTAATGACATAAGTGTCAGCAAGTGTTATTTCAGCCAATTAAAAAAAAATATATATATATATATATATATATATATATATATATATATATATATATATATATATATATATATATATACATATACATATATACAGTATATATAAAGAGAAACAGAAAGAAAAGAGAAGGGCGCCTCCTAGTGTAGCCAATTTTTATATGGGAGATAATGCAAAAGTAAGCATACTCACAATGTGGAAAGGCAAAGGTAATGCCTAGATGAGCAATCTGGGAACTTCACAGTGTCCCAGATGACTGTGCACTATGCTTAGAGGGCTGCTCCTCCCAAATGCAGAAGGGATATCTGTATTCTGAAAATCAAGAGCAAAAAACAAGAGGGCGACCCCTAGTGCAGATCAATGATGAACCAGTGGTGAAAATCTGTTAGTACTGACGAATGGATACTCACAAGATGAATTGCACCCTGAAGTGCAAATATGGCATACTAGGAATATTATAGTGTCCTAGTGCACAAATCCAACCCAAAAGAGGCACTGTCGTGATGACAAATGGACTTTAAGTATATGAGATGGACATCAGGATGGTGGAAAAGATAAAGAGAACTCCAGTATCGATAAAAAAATATTTAATAAAAAGATAAAAAATGAACATACACAGATCAACAATGATATCTGTTTGTAAAATTGCTACGCGTTTCTAAGCGTTAACCACGCTTTTTCCTCAGGCAAAGTTCTCTTTATCTTTTCCACCATCCTGATGTCCATCTCATATACTTAAAGTCCATTTGTCATCACGACAGTGCCTCTTTTGGGTTGGATTTGTGCACTAGGACACTATAATATTCCTAGTATGCCATATTTGCACTTCAGGGTGCAATTCATCTTGTGAGTATCCATTCGTCAGTACTAACAGATTTTCACCACTGGTTCATCATTGATCTGCACTAGGGGTCGCCCTCTTGTTTTTTGCTCTTGATTTTCAGAATACAGATATATAAAGAGAAAATCACTTAACAATTATAATTTAGCATTTTGTGACTTATATAGGATGTTTTTATGTCATTACATGTTTTCAAATTAAAAATATCTATCAATCTATCCGTCTGCCTGTCTATCTATTTATCTCTCTATCTATTTATCTATGTTGGTCTGTCTAACTATCTTTCTGTCTGTCTGCCTTTCTGTCTGTCAATATATCTATCTATCTATCTATCTATCTATCTATCTATCTATCTATCTATCTATCTATCTATCTATCTAAATATCTATTTGTCTATCTGACTGTCTGTCTATCTAGCTATCTTAATATTTATTTGTCTGTCTGTCTATCTATCTCTATATAAATACCTATTTCTCTATCTATCTCTCTATCAATCAATCAATCATCTCTCTCTCTCTCTCTCTCTCTCTCTCTCTCTCTCTCTCTCTCTCTCTCTCTCTCTCTCTCTATCTATCTATCTATGTTGGTAGCCCTACACATTGCAATGAAAGGGGAAATTGAAACTAAAGAAAATGTTTAGTTTCTGTTGCTATTGTAGACTGTGTAATCTGGTGGCAACAACAAGTATTTCCATTAAAGTCTCTGGAGAGGGTTTATGTTACCACTACTTTACACAGTCTGCAACAGCAAACAAAAATAGGCCAGAAAAGCATCTTGTTCTCCACTCAAAAACATGACAAAATGATTTTATTCCGAGGAGGAACATTTGTTCTAAAGAAATAAAAGTGATACATTTTAAATATCATCTTTTACACACAACACAAATGTACTTTTGAATGTCCCTTTTAAACTTTCAACAACTTTATGCTAAAAATGAAAGATTACAACATATTCACTACTGCAACATAAATTCTTGCTCTCCTGCCAGAGACTCTATGGAAAGCAAAAAAAAAACTATTAACTATTGTAAATATATATTAAAAGTAGTTAAAGGACCCGTTGTATATTCATGCAAAACAGCAGGTTTCACAAAAACACAAGATGAAGACATAAATCCTGCACAGTACATGAGACACAGCACACATAAATGTTCATATTTTCTCTATTAATACTGTGCAATTTTATTCATGTCAGTTTCAATACTATTTTGTGATAAAGTTTATTAATTGTATGCCCCTTTAAGGGCCAGATTACGAGTGGAGTGATAACAGTTACGTGCAAGCAATAAGGGGTTTATCACAGATGTTTGAGCTCGCCAGTTTTACCAATGGTATTATAATTTGAAAGTAAACACGATCGCTTAAGCACAATCATGATTTACGCCAAAATGATTACCTCAGAGCTCTGGTTAACTGTTTCGCAAAACAAAAAAGTGTCACAAAACGCATCCAAAAATACATTACAAAGTACAGTTACACTCTTAAGGGTATATTTATAAATCTGTCCCTGCAGCTCGCAGCTTGCGAAATTCAGCATTGCACACGAGTGCTATTTTGCACTTGCTTGCAATCCCGCCCCTGCCCACGCACAGCCAACCACGTGCGGGAAGGAGCTGTCAATCTCCCCGGTCGGACAAGACCGGGGAGATTGAAATGGAAAGCTGCGGTCTGATGACCGCTGCTTCTTAAATATGGACTGCAGGTTCTTTTGTGAGAACCTGCAGTCATAGGGGGTTGAAAGGCTTGCAAAGCCTTTGATAAATCGACCTAATCTAATGAAAATTATTAAAAAGAAATTGCACACAAAATGTATAAGGGCTTAAAGATATGAGATCTCAGGTGTTAGAAAAAAAAGGCTGGCAAAGGACTTTAACATAGAGATACATACAGATACATTACTAAATATGTATATGTGTATATATATGTTACGGGTAAAGTCCGGAATCCGGGTAATCCTAGGATTACCTGGGTAAAGGTGACATTACCCAAGCGGCTGTGGGTAAAGCCCGATGTAATGTAATTTCTCCATCTACATTATTTTTTGCCTCTTCCTGGGGAGTTGAAGAAAGGCGCCCGCCGATCCTCTGGCATCCATCACATTGAACATTGGGGAATGGGGTTTACAAGGGGGGCTTTGCCCCCCCTTTGAATCCTCAGGCAGAGGCAAAAAAGATAGTGAAGATGTGTGGATTATAGTGCATTGTATATATATATATGTTTGATGCAGTGAGAAGGTTTATCATGTTACCCAGAGCTGCTAGGGTAATATCAGCTTTACCCTGGTAATGCTAGGATTACCAAATTTCGGACTCTACCTTAAATATATATATAATGTGCGTGTGTACATACATATTTATTTATTTATATGTGTAAATATGTATTTACAGAATTACAGACATATATACACATGTAAACGCATAAATACATATGTTCACATATAAAGACATATATATAAGTGCATTGGAGCCCTTTGCAGTTAAGTAGATGCAAACATGTAAAACCATATTTACGTAATATTCATATTTAATAAAGTGTTATACTGTGTATTTACTGTAAATATTTCACATTCCAATGTTCTGCACATAGGGGAATATGTTCTATGTATTTATAAATTGATATTCCTATCTATCTATCTATCTATCTATCTATCTATCTATCTATCTATCTATCTATCATCTATCTATCTATCTATCTATCTATCTATCTATCTATCTATCTATCTATCTATCTATCTATCTATCTATCTATCTATCTATCTAACAATCTATCTATATATATAATAAACAAAGAAAATTTCCTTATAAGTTGCTCCCAGACCAAAATTGGCCACTATTTAAGGCACAACACAGACACATGAGTCAAAGTAAAGTGAATTGATCATACCTTTATTGTGGCATGTCGGAC
Source organism: Bombina bombina (assembly GCF_027579735.1). NCBI lineage: Eukaryota > Metazoa > Chordata > Amphibia > Anura > Bombinatoridae > Bombina > Bombina bombina. The sequence continues at coordinate 88,799,144 of NC_069501.1, forward strand.
AAACACTCGGCAAATACTAGCGGTGTGACTACCAGGAGACACAGGTGTGTGGAGTGTGACGTCATACATATATACAGTAGGTATAGAAATATTTTGTACTAAAATACCATCAGGTATATATTAAAATATGTATTTATGAATAAATAGAACCTATTCTGCTATGTGAAGAACATTGGAATGTGAAATATGTTAACTTCGGCTTTTTGCACTTGTCTGGTTAGCACGACCAAAAAGAATTTTAATTTCAACTCCTAATACGATCGCAACTCGACGAGCGCAAAAGCTTACTTCTAGCGCAGTTAACGCTTAAGTGGGAGTGTTAAATAGTGTTCTACTTGTAATCTGGCCCTAAGTATTTTAAGAACATGAATCCCTTAAGGAACGGGCAGTTCACACTAAAGGGACGATTTATCAATGTCTGTCCGACATGATACGCTGTAGAGTATCATGTTCGACAGACATCGCTGAATGCCGACAGCATACGTTGTTGGCATTTAACATTGCACAAGCAGTTCACCAGTACTGCTTGTGCAATGCTGCCCCCTACATATTCGTGGCCGATCGGGCGCTAGTAGGGGATGTCTTTAAGCCGGATCGTATAGGATCGGGCGGATTGCAGACCGCAGCTGCTGTTTCTAGTGAGCCTGAAGGCTCGAGCGGAAACAGGGGCATCAAGCTACATTCGGAGCTTGATAATTCGGCCCCAAAGACTTCTCCAAAAGACCTGAGCATTTTTAGCATTTTTGCCATCACTACATTTAAACAGAAATAGAACCTTGTTTTTTTTATTTACCTATCAAAACTATATATTTTGTTTTAGTAGACAACCAAAAGTATTTGGTATATTTCATGCCACCATTTCACCACCAAATTCGATCAAATAAAAAAAAAAAAACGTTAACTTTTTCACAAACTTTGCATTTCTCACTAAAATTATTTACATACTACTTGTGGAATCATAAATGATTGTAAAAGCTTCTCTGGGATCCCCTTTGTTCAGAAATATCAGACATATATGGCTTTGCCATTGCTTTTTGGTAATTAGAAGGCCACTAATTGCAGCTGCACACCACATTTTTATTATTCCCTGAAGGGGTTAATTATAGCAGTGAAGGGGTTAATTAGGTAGCATGTAAGGTTAATTTTAGCTTTAGGGGCTGATTTACCAAGCAGTCAATGCATCTGTTTCTGCTGCACCTTAACTCATCCGCTGCCTCCAGCGCTTCATTTCCACCAGACACTTGATAAATCGGCCCCTTATTGTAGAGGTTAGCCTTCCACCTGACACTTCCCACCCCTGATCCCTCCCCCACCCCCCAATGGTCACCCCCATCTTAAGTACTGGCAGACAGTCTGCCAGTATGCAGTTTTATACTTTTTTAAAATATATATATTTTTTAACTATTATTATTTTCCTTAGTGTAGTATTACCCCCTTACCTTCCTACCTCCCTGATCCATCTCTCCCAAAAAGCTCTCTAACCCTCCCCCTTCTAACTAATTTCCGCCATCTTAGGTATTGGCAGCTGTCTGCCAGTACCCAGTTATCTATCATTGTTTTATTTTTTATTTGATAATAATAATAAAACGTTTTATTCTGTAGTGTAGCTGCCCCCCTCATTACCCTACCCCCTCCCAGATCACTTTCCCACCCTCCTTCCCCCCTCCTCCCTCCTTCCCACTCACTGCTGCTCTAATTTTGTTTTCTGTAGCGTAGCAGTCCCGCCCCCTCCCTCTTAACCCTCCCAACCCTCCCACACCACAAACGATCAGCTGCCCGATGCAGAGAGGGCCACAGAGTGTGGCATGCAGAAATAGTGCGATCTCGCTACTTTTAGCGAGATTGGGGCAGAGAGAGGCCAAGGACAGCAGCCTCCTTTAGGGCTTAACAACCAACGTTGTATCGGGTAAGGCACTGGTTGTCAATGGTTAAAGGGACAGTAAGGTCAAAATTAAACTTTCATTATATAGATAGCACATGCAATTTTAAACACCTTTCCAATTTTGCTATTTTCTCTAATGTGCTTTGTTCACTTATTATCCATTGTTGAAAAGCATAATTAAAGGGACAGTCTACCATAGAATTGTTATTGTTTTAAAAGATAGATAATCCCTTTATTACCCATTCCCCATTTTTGCATAACCAACACAGTTATATTAATATACTTTTTACCTCTGTGATTACCTTGTATCTAGGAACCTTCTTCAAGCCCCCTGATCACATGACTGTGACTGTTTCTTATCTATTGTCTTAAGTTTAGTATTGTTTCTCTTGTAAGGTGTATCCAGTTCACGGGTTCATCCATTACTTGTGGGATATTCTTCTTCCCAACAGGAAGTTGCAAGAGGACACCCACATCAGAGCTGTCTATATAGCTCCTCCCCTAACTGCCACTCCCAGTCATTCTCTTGCAACTCTCAACAAGATAGGAAGTATCAAGAGATATATGGTGACTTAGTGTAGTTTTTACCTTCAATCAAGAGTTTGTTATTTTTAAACGGTACCGGCGTCGTACTGTTTTACTCGCAGGCAGAAATTAGAAGAAGAATCTGCCTGGAGGTTGATGATCTTAGCGGTTTGTAACTAAGGTCCATTGCTGTTCTCACACATAACTGAAGAGTATGGGAAAGACTTCAGTTGGGGGAACGGTTTGCAGTTTACCTGCCTTGAGGTATGTTCAGTATATTTATTTCTAGAGAGATGATAAGATATAGAAAATGCTGAGAGAGCCTTGTATAATTGAGGTAAGCCTGATGCAGTGATTTAACAACGACTGGGATCATGCTTAGAAAAAAAGGGTAATATTCATGTTAATACTCATATTTCTTAGTGACAAAACGTTTACATGTTATATAGAAAAAACGTTTTTTCTCTGAGGGTGATAAATCGTTTTTTGGGGCCTAGTTGCCACATGGCTTGTCGGGAGTATTTTCTTAAGGCCCTCTGACATCGAGTGCATGGTGGGAGGGGCCTATTTTCACGCTCTAGATGCGCAGTTCTTATTCAGACTGAGACATCCAGCTTCCCTAAAGGAGTCCTCTAGCATCTGAGGACCACTATAGAGGGCTTATTTCTTCCCTAAATCGTATTTGAGGGCAGGTAGGAGCCACAGCAGAGCTGTGGCAAGGTGTTTAACTGTTTATTAACGTTTTTCAAATCCGGTTTGGGGCCTAAAGGGTTAATCATCCATTTGCAAGTGGGTGCAATGCTGCTTTAGTCCCTTATACACACTGTAAAAATTTCGAAGAGTTTACTACTTTTTAACACTGTTTTGCAGTTTATGTGATAGTTTTTTTCTCTTAAAGGCACAGTACCGTTTTTATTTAAATGCTGTTTCAAATTTATTAAAGTGTTTTCCAAGCTTGCTGGTCTCATTACTAGTCTGTTAAACATAGAGGAAACTCCTTGTTCAATATGTTTAGAAGCCATTGTGGAACCCCCTCTTAGAATGTGTACCAAATGTACTGAAATTTCTATAAATTATAAAGACCATATTATGGCATTTAAAGATTTATCACCAGAGGTTTCTCAGACTGACAAAAGGGAGGTTATGCCATCTAGCTCTCCCCATGTGTCAGAACCTATAACTCCCGCTCAAGTGACGCCAAGTACATCTAGCACGTCCAATGGGTTTACCTTACAAGACATGGCGGCAGTTATGACTAATACCCTCACAGAGGTATTGTCCAAACTGCCAAGGTTACAGGGAAAGCGAGACAGCTCTGGGGCTAGAACAAATACAGAGCTTTCTGATGCTTTAGTAGCTATGTCCGATATACCCTAACAATGCTCCAAAGCCGTGGCAAGGGAGTTGCTATCTGAGGGCGAGATTTCAGATTTAGGGAAGACGTTACTTCAGTCCGATTCTGAAAAGACAGCCTTTAAATTTAAGCTTGAACACCTCCGCTTATTGTTCAGGGAGGTTTTAGAGACTCTGGATGACTGTGACCCCATTGTAGTTCCAGAGAATTGACTTTTCAGTGCCTGTTTACACTGATGTCTTTCCAGTCCCTAAGAGGTTTTCAGAAATTATTACTAAGGAATGAATAGACCAGGTGTTCCATTCTCTCCCCCTCCTTCTTTTAAAAAGATGTTTCCCATAGATATCGCTATACGGGACTCGTGGCAGACAGTCCCTAAGGTGGAGGGTGCTGTTTCTACCCTAGCTAAGCATACAACTATCTCCGTCGAAGACAGTTGTGCTTTCTTAGATCCTATGGATAAAAAATTGGAGGGTCTCCTTAAGAAAATTTTTATCCATCAAGGTTTTATTCTCCAGCCATTTGCATGCATTGCCCCAGTTACTGCTGCAGCGGCTTTTTGGTTCGAGTCTCTTGAGGAGGCTCTACAGGTGGAGACCCCGTTAGATGATATTTTAGACAGGATTAAAGCTCTCAAGTTAGCTAATTCCTTTATTTCTTACGCCGTTTTTCATCTAACCAAACTAACGGCTAAGAATTCAGGTTTTGCCATTCTGGCGCGCAGGGCGCTATGGCTTAAGTCCTGGTCTGCAGACATTACTTCAAAGTCTAAGCTTCTTAACATCCCCTTCAAAGGACAGACCCTTTTCAGGCTGGGCCTGAAGGAGATCATTTCTGTACTGGAGGAAAAGGTCACGCCCTTCCTCAGGATAGGTCCAATAAATTAAGCACCAAACAGAATATTTTTCGTTCATTTCGAAACTTCAAAAGTGGCGCAGCTTCAGCTTCCTCTAATGCAAAACAAGAGGGAAATTTCGCCCAGTACAAACCAGTCTGGAGACCGAACCAGGCTTGAAACAAGGGGAAGCAGGCCAAAAAACCTGCTGCCGCCTCTAAGACAGCATGAAGGAGTAGCCCCCGATCCGGGACCGGATCGAGTAGGGGGCAGACTTTCTCTCTTCACCCAGGCTTGGGCAAGAGACGTCCAGGATCCCTGGGCATTAGATATTGTTTCCCAGGGATATCTTCTGGACTTCAAAGCTTCATCTCCAAAGGGGAGATTTCATCTCTCACAATTATCTGTAAACTAGATAAAGAGAGAGGCATTCTATTCAAATCTGTTTATAGTTCCCAAAAAAGAGGGAACTTTCAGACCAATCTTGGATCTCAAGATCCTAAACAAATTTCTCAGGGTCCCATTCTTCAAGATGGAGACTATCCAAACCATCCTCCCTATGATCCAGGAGGGTCAATATATGACTACTGTGGACTTAAAGGATGCTTATCTCCACATTCCGATTCACAGAAATCATCATCAGTTCCTCAGGTTTGCCTTCTTAGACATAGGCATTACCAGTTGGTGGCTCTTCCCTTCGGGTTAGCCACGGCACCAAGAATCTTTACGAAGGTTCTAGGGTCCCTACTGGCGGTTCTAAGGCCATGGGGCATAGCGGTGGCTCCTTACCTAGACCACATTCTGATACAGGCGTCGACTTTTCAAATCACCAAGTCCCATACAGACATTGTTCTGGCCTTTCTGAGGTCTCACAGGTGGAAGGTGAACGAAGAAAAGAGTTCTCTCTCCCCTCTCACAAGAGTTTCCTTCCTAGGAACACTGATAGATTCAGTAGAAATGAAAAATTTTCTGACAGAGGTCAGGTTATCAAAGCTTCTAACTTCCTGCTGTGCTATTCATTCCACTTCTCAGCCATCAGTGGCTCAGTGTATGGAAGCAATCGGCCTAATGGTAGTGGCAATGGACATAGTTCAGTTTGCCCACCTACATCTCAGACCACTGCAAATTTGCATGCTCAATCAGTGGAATGGGGACTACACAGAGTGTCCCCTCTGCTAAATCTGGATCAAGAGACCAGGGATTCTCTTCTCTGGTGGTTTTCTCGGGTCCATCTGTCCAGGGGAATGAGTTTCCGCAGGCCAGAGTGGACTATAGCCTTCTGGGCTGGGGCGCAGTCTGGAACTCCCTGAAGGCTCAGCGTTCGTGGACTCAGGAGGAAGCCCTCCTTTCGATAAACATTCTGGAACTGAGAGCGATATTCAATGCTCTTCAGGCTTGGCCTCAACTAGCTGCGGTCAGGTTCATCAGATTTCAGTCGGACAATATCACGACTGTAGCCTATATCAACCATCAGGGGGGAACAAGAAGCCCCCTGGCAATGTTGGAGGTTTCAAAGATAATTCTATGGGCAGAGATTCACTCTTGCCATCTCTCAGCTATCCATATCCCAGGAGTAGAGAACTGGGAGGCGGATTTTCTAAGTCGGCAGACTTTTCATCCGGGGGAGTGGGAGCTCCATCTGGAGGTATTTGCCCAGCTGATTCAACTATGGGGCAAACCAGAACTGGATCTGATGGCATCTCGTCAGAACGCCAAGCTTCCTTGTTACGGGTCCAGGTCAAGGGATCCCCAGGCAGCGCTGATAGATGCTCTAGCAGTGCCCTGGTCCTTCAGCCTGGCTTATGTGTTCCCACCATTTTCTCTCCTTCCTCGTCTGATTGCCAAGATCAAGCAGGAGAGAGCTTCGGTGATTTTGATAGCACCTGCGTGGCCACGCAGGACTTTGTATGCAGATCTGGTGGACATGTCATAACTTCCACCATGGACTCTGCCGCTGATGCAGGACCTTCTACTCCAAGATCCATTCAAACATCCAAATCTCATTTCTCTGTGACTGACTGCTTGGAGATTGAACGCTTGATTTTATCAAAACGTGGTTTCTCCGATGATGCCTTAATTCAGGCTCAAAAGCCTGTCACCAGTAAAATCTATCATAAGATATGGTGTAAATATCTTCATTGGTGTGAATACAAGGGTTACTCATGGAGTAAAGTCAGGATTCCTAGGATGTTATCCTTTCTCCAAGAAGGATTGGAGAAGAGATTGTCAACTAGTTCCTTAAAGGGACAGATTTCTGTTCTGTCTATTCTTCTGCACAAGCGTCTGGCAGATGTTCCAGACGTTCAGGCGTTTTGTCAGGCTTTAGTTAGAATCAAGCCTGTGTTTAAACCTGTTGCTCCGCCATGGAGTTTAAATTTAGTTCTTAAAGTTCTTCAAGGGGTTCCGTTTGAACCTCTGCATTCCATAGATATCAAGCTTTTATCTTGGAAAGTTCTGTTTTTGGTAGCTATCTCTTTGGCTCAAAGAGTTTCAGAGTTATCTGCCTTACAGTGTGATTCCCTTTATCTGATCTTCCATGCAGATAAGGTAGTTTTGCGTACCAAACCTGGGTTTCTTCCTAAGGTGGTATATAATAAGAATATCAATCAGGAGATTGTTGTTCCGTCACTGTGTCCTAATCCTTCTTCAAAGAAGGAACGTCTATTACACAATCTTGACGTGGTTCGTGCTTTAAAGTTTTATTTACAAGCTACTAAGGATTTTCGTCAAACATCTGCATTGTTTTTTGTCTACTCTGGACAGAGGAGAGGCCTAAAGGCTTCGGCATCTTCTCTTTCTTTTTGGCTGAGAAGCATAATTCGTTTAGCTTATGAGACTGCTGGCCAGCAGCCTCCTGAAAGAATTACAGCTCATTCCACTAGAGCGGTAGCTTCCACATGGGCTTTTAAAAATGAGGCCTCTGTTGAACAGATTTGTAAGGCGGCGACTTGGTCTTCGCTTCATACTTTTTCTAAATTCTACAAATTTGATACTTTTGCTTCCTCGGAGGCTATTTTTGGGAGAAAGGTCTTGCAGGCAGTGGTGCCTTCCGTTTAAGTTCCTGCCTTGTCCCTCCCTTCATCCGTGTCCTAAAGCTTTGGTATTGGTATCCCACAAGTAATGGATGAACCCGTGGACTGGATACACCTTACAAGAGAAAACAAAATTTATGCTTACCTGATAAATTTATTTCTCTTGTGGTGTATCCAGTCCACGGCCCGCCCTGTCACTTTAAGGCAGGTGTTTTTTATTTTTAAACTACAGTCACCATTGCACCCTATAGTTTCTCCTTTTTTCTTGCTTGTCATCGGTCGAATGACTGGGAGTGGCAGTTAGGGGAGGAGCTCTGCTGTGGGTGTCCTCTTGCAACTTCCTGTTGGGAAGGAGAATATCCCACAAGTAATGGATGAACCCGTGGACTGGATACACCACAAGAGAAATACATTTATCAGGTAATCATAAATTTTGTTTTTGTGCTAAATCTTAAATAACCCCCTGTGCCTGAACACAGTGTTATCTATATGGCCCACGTGTACTTTGTCTCTTTGTGTTGAAAAGAGATTTAAAAAGCATGTGATAAGAGGCAGCCCTCAAAGGCTTAGAAATTAGCATATGAGCCTACCTATGTTTAGTTTAAACTAAGAATACCAAGAGAAAAAAGCTAATTTGATGATAAAAGTAAATTGGAAAGTTGATTAAAATTACAAATCATATCTGAATAATGAAAGTTTAATTTATACTAGACTGTCCCTTTAAGGCTTAGGAGCAGCAATGCACTACTGGGAGCTAGCTGCTGATTAGTGACTACACATATATGTCTCTTGTCTTTTGCTCACCTGGTCTGTTTAACTAGTTCCCAGTAGTACACTTATCTTCCTTCAACAAAGGATACCAAGAGAATGAAACAAATTTGATAATAGACGTAAATTGGAAAGTAGCTTAAAATTGCTATATCTGAATCAAGAACATATGGGTTTTTATGTTCCTTTAAGTCCATTTACCTTTAATGTGTTGGTGATAAGTTTCAGTATCATGAATGTGTTTAAAAAAGGAAATGTTTAATATTAGCAGATTTTATTAAGTAGTTTATAATGAGTTCCCTAGTTTGCTGCACCTGTTTTCTTGTACCAAACTGTTAGCACAGTGTTTAATGTAGTTAGTTATAATTTATGTGCTCCTTAGGGAGAATGTGTATTAAAAATCTTGCTGCGAAAGCTGTGATTTTTTTCATACTGAGTTTATCTAAACTGTGATTTGAGTTGGCTGCCTTTTATAAACATTGTATAAATGCAAAATCTTTATCAGCAGCTGCATGGCAGTGTTCCAAAAATGTTTGTCTTAAACCCTTGGTGCTAGGTAATGTCACCCCAGGGACTGAATTTAGATTTCTAGCAGATAATAGCCTCAAATGCTCTGGTGCCAAACCCTCTTACTATGATAAATCCCCTTCTGCCCAATTCTTGAGTACTATTTATTACCATATCACTGCAGTGTCCTCTTAACATTTTAACTTCCTGAATACTGATTACTCTCACCAACATACAACATAAACTAACTCCCAACATAAGATGCCCCACACAACTCATTAATCCCCATATCCTTAGGAAACCCCACTTAACCAAAAAAGGCTTAAAGGGACACTGAACCCACATTTTTCTTTCATGATTCAGATAGAGCATGCAATTTTAAGCATCTTTCTAATTTACTCCTATTATAAAAATTTTCTTCATTCTCTTGGTATCTTTATTTGAAAAGCTAGTATGTAAGTTTAGATGCCAGCCCATTTTTGGTGAACAACCTAGGTTCTTGCTGATTGGTGGATACATTCACCCACCAATAAACAAGTGCTGTCCAGAGATCTGAACCAAAAATTGGCTAGCTCCTTAGCTTAGATGCCTTCTTTTTCAAACAAAGATAGCAAGGGAACGAAGAAAATTTGAAAAGTTGCTTAAAATTACATGCTCTATTTGAATCACTAAAAAAATGTGGGTTCAGTGTCCCTTTAAAACCCTAAAGGACATGCCTCCTAATCAACCCTAACAAAAAGCAAGACATTGCAGTATACCCCAGTTCATACGTAGTTGTGTAAATAAATCCTGGTTCCCATCAACTATATAAACTATAGCCTTGAAGTTGGGACTCTGTTTTATTTGGGAACAACTTGAGAAAGTGGATCTAAGATATATATGTAGATTTCCCATGATATTAGTTATTATTATCATTTATTTGTATAGTGCCGCCAAATTCCGTAGCGCTGGGTACAATGATAGGGTTATACAATGACAAGGATTTGTGATAAAATACAAAACATAACAAAACTAAACAAATCTAGTACAGGAGGAAGAGGGCCCTGCCCCGGAGAGCTCACAATCTACAGGTTTAGAGTGCAGAGACATAAGGTTGGGGTAGCTTGTCACATCGGTTGTAGTTGCAGCAGTGAGTCAGGCAGTTCATGTATTACTTTGGTTAGGATGAGAGATGGAGGAGAGATGGTAAGCCTCTCTGAATAGGTGAGTTTTCAAGGAGCGTCTGAAGCTATACAAGGTTGGAGACAGTCTTATGGAGTGGGGTAGAGAGTTCCAGAGGACAGGAGCAGCACGTGCAAAGTTTTGTAGACGGGAGTGGGATGTAGAAATAACAGGAGTGGAGAGACATAGGTCAGAGGTTGATCGAAGAGGACGGGATGGGGAATATTTCACGATGAGAGAGGAAATATAGTTGGGAGTTATACTGTTGAGTGCTTTGTAAGTTAGGGTTAATACTTTAAATTGTATTCTGGAGTGTATGGGGAGCAAGTGTAGAGACTGGTAGAGCGGAGCAGCTGATGTAGATCGGCGACTTAGGTGGATGAGTCTAGCAGAAGCATTCATAATAGATTGGAAGGAGGAGAGGCGGTGTTTTGGAAGGCCATTTAGAGGTAGATTGCAATAATCAGTGCGTGACAAAATGAGGGAATGAATAAGGATTTTTGTTGTTTTTTGAGTAATTGTCAAATGTTGCATGGAAATGTTGCATAGGTCTCAACAGCAGGATTTGGTAAGTGTATATGTGGGTTGAATGTGAGTTCTGAGTCCAGTGTGACCCCAAGACAGCGGACCTGGGGTGAGGTGTTGAGAATAGAGTCTCCAACCATCAGAGAAATGTCAGGTGCTGAATGTCTCGAAGCGGGGGGAATAATAAGCAGCGCAGTTTTGGACAGATTAAGTTGGAGGTAGTGTGAAGACATCCAAGAGGAAATTGCAGAGAGTCCGTTTTTAATCTGGTTGAGTAAAGAGGGAGAGATATCAGGAAAGGAAAGATAGATTTGGGTATCATCAGCATATAAGTGGTACTGGAATCCAAAGGAGGCTATAAGTTTTCCAAGGGAGGCTTTATAGAGAGAGAAAAAGCAAGGGACCCAAGACAGAGCCTTGCGGTACTCCAACTGAGAGAGACATAGGATCAGAAGATATGTTGTTAAAGGAAACTGAAAACGAGCAGTTTGAGATCTATGAGGCAAACCAGGAGAGGGCTGTGTCTCAGATGCCAAATTAATGTAGTATTTTTAAAATGACAGGATGGTCAAATGTGTCAAAGGCAGTGGACAGGTCAAGAAGAATTAGGACTAGTGGCCTTTTGCTTAAGCTGATAACAGGTAATTTGTTACTTTTGTAAGAGTGGTTTCTGTTGAGTGTTTAGGGCGGAAACCATATTGTAGTGGATCAAGTAAGGAGTTAGTCATGAGAAATTGAGTTAGCCAATTATAGACCAGTCTTTCCAATCATTTTGAAGCAAAGGGAAGTAAGGAGACCGGTCGATAGTTAGAAGGGGTATGATTGGTATGATTGACGCATGATTGAATGTATCAGGAAATGTGCCAGCGGTGAGAGATTCGTTAAAGAGATGAGTTAGTGTAGGGGTTAGTGAAGCAGAGAGAGAGAGGGAAGAAGTTTTGAAGGAATAGGGTCAAGTGGGCAGGTTGTGAGATGAGCCAAAGATAGGAGTACAGAGACTTCTTCCTCAGGAAGGGTTGTGTAGGATTGCTGGGTTTGAGGGGTGTGAGGTGCAGATATCTTTTCTAATGGTGTGAATTTTATTTTTGAAGTTATCGGCAATAATCTGAGCAGTTAGGTTGGTAGTGGGCGGGGGTGCAGGTGAACATAGAAGGGAGTTAATGGTTGAGAACAGCTTTCTGGGGTTGGATGCGTGAGATGACACAAGGGAGGAGAAATAGACTTGTTTTGCCAGGCTGAGCACAGAGTTGTAGTACTTAAGGATGAATTTATAATGCTGGAAATCAGCACAGGTGCGTGATTTCCCCCACTGCCGTTCAGCAGCCCGTGAACATTGCTGAAGATATCTGGTCTGTTTGGTGTGCCATGGTTGCTGTTGGTTGATTGATGTACGGCGAACAGTGGAGGGTGCAGCTTTGTCAAGTGTTCATTTTAGTGCCGAATTATACTGTAAAGCAATGAGATTTGGGCAAGAGAGGGATGAAATGTTGGAGAGCAGAAGATTCAGTTGAGTGGAAAAGTCTGTGAGAACCAAGTCATTTAAATTCATGCAAGTTAGCATTTTTTGGGGGTCTTGCAAAGATGTAGTAGGTAGAGTAAGAGAGAAAGTTAGTAGATAGTGGTCAGAGAGAGGAAAGGGGAAGTTAAGGAAGTTGGAAACGGCACAGAGATTAGTGAAGACTAGGTCTATGGAGTTGCCTTCACAGTGGGTTGGAGATGTTGTCCACTGGGACAGGCCAAAAGAAGTGGTAAGGGATAGACGTTTAGAGGCAGCAGGCTTGTTAGGATTATCAATGGGTTTGTTGAAGTCCCCTAAGCAGGGTCGGATTGAGCCACCGGGATACCGGGAAAAATTGGCCGGGCCGTCAGGCCAGGGCTGGACCAAGCCAGCACTGCAGCTGCAGAGTGTGGAGAGCAGCAGTCAGAGCAGGTAAGGGAGCGGAGCGGCCACTCTGCTTTTTAAACCGACACTCAGAAGCAGACATCACTCAAGTCAAGCAGCTGCTGCTGCTCAGTCAGTGGCAGTGCTCAATCTCACTCAGCTGATCTGGCATAGGATGCGGCAATGCCGCCGCAGCTGCTCCCACTCCAATCGCAATGATTGGCACATCACAGTCATAACAAGTAATTCACAAATTTGCATCCAATCATTGCAAATCATCACACCTGAATACTCACTGGGGTAAAGAATAGGGGGGCGGGGTGAACATCATGTGACCAAACACAGTCACACACGCGATGAGGTCAGGGCTCCAGGAGGGAGCCAAGTTGGAGTTAGAGGCCACGGCAATCAGTGTCATCTGTCATAGATAAACAGAGTTCAGGGCTGCCAGCATGGTTAAATTGCACAGTCTCCCTGCACAGCCCCTGCGCTCCTCTCTGCACAAGCTTTCTTGCTGTAAGTGGTGGGACCCACCCCCATCAACAGCCTGTTAGAGCTCGTGTTGCTGCACTGCAGGTTGTGAACTCTCCTTCAAGTGCAGGCCAGTCTCCCCCTCCTCCATCCTCTCTTCCCGAGTGCAGCACTGACAGCCTCTCCCTTTAGGAACAACACTGTCCTAAACAGTCTTAGGCTGTCAGAGAGACATAAATAAAGGTAAGAGGAATGGGTGGGGGCTGCTGCGTATGCAGATGTTTCTTTGATGTGTGCTGCTGTGCGGCCTGGGTGTCCCAGTCTTCATCCCTGAAGCAGGACAGTTTAAGTTGCTCATCACATCAGATTTAAATGTAATATGTGTGCCTTTAAAGACATAAAAGATGTTTAGGAGGCAGTATTCAAAAATATGACAGGAGAGGGAAAGAATATCTCACTGCACAATTTTCATCTCTCACTGAAAAAAAGGAAATTAAAACAATAAAAAAGTATATATATATATATGTGTGTGTGTGTATATATATATATATGTGTGTGTGTGTGTGTGTGTGTGTGTATATATATATATATGTGTGTGTGTGTGTGTGTGTGTGTGTATATATATATATATATATGTGTGTGTGTATATATATATATGTGTGTGTGTGTGTGTGTGTATATATATATATGTGTGTGTGTGTGTGTGTGTGTGTATATATATATATATATGTGTGTGTGTGTGTGTGTGTGTGTGTGTGTGTGTGTGCGTGTGTTTGCAAGGTTTAGCTAGTAGAGAATCAATATAATACAGAGAGAGCATATAAACACCCCTAAATCAGTATGAAAATACAATTTATGAGTTCCATAGGATGCCCAAAAGTAAAAAGCAAAAAGTATGACAAGTTTGTTTCAGCACTAAATGAGCATTCAGGTGCACAAGTCTCTGTAGATAGTTATATGAATAATGTAAATAGAAAATCTGGTAATAGATTTCACTTACTAGAACATACCTCATATATGTGACCCCAATAATAGTTATATTCTAGTATATCCTCTATTTCTGTATAAGGTTCATTATTTTTAATGTTTCAGATTCTTCTGGGGCTCTACTATTTCAGATTTTGGAGACCATATACAGAACTAGAGGAGACACCAGGATATACCTATTGTTATGGACACATTTATACCATATACTCTACCCATACTTCATGTGGTTTGAGGGCTTTAAAAGTACTATCCACCAGATTTTCTATTTACATTATTCATATAACTATCTACAAAATGCTCCTTTAGTGCTGAAACAAACTTGCTGTTTTTATATATAAAGGGCTGGTCTACTACTTTTCCCGGGCTTGGTTTTATTCCCAGTCCGGCCCTGCCCCTAAAATGAGAGAAGGGACATTAGAAGAGAGAATATTTGAAAGCCAGGCCTCAAACTGGTCTAGAAATTGTGATGCTGGGCTGGGGGGCCTATAGATAACTGCAACACAAAGAACTACAGGGGAGAAGAGGCGGATAGCATGAACTTCAAAAGATGAGAAGGAAAGAGAGGGGGGTAAAGGAATGCTGTGAAAGTTACTGTGTGGAGACAGGAGAATTCCTATTCCCCCTCCTTGTTTGTCTCCTGGTCTGGGAGTGTGACTGAAGTGCAGGCCGCCATAGGACAGAGAGGCTACAACAGTTGTGTTAGAGGAGGAAAGGCAAATTTCAGTGAGGGCTAACAGGTTAAGTGAACGTGAAATAGGTCATGAATAGATGTAAGCTTATTGCATACAGATTGTGCATTCTAAAGGGCACAAGAGAATTGGGGGGGGGATAACAGAGGTGCAGTTAATGAGGTTTAGAGGACTACGTGGGCAAGGTTTATGAGGTGTCATTTGGGGTAGTGAATTGAGGGAAGCAGAGGGTGGAGCTGCAAGAAGAGGAAATATGGTGAGCGAAAAGAGATGAGCATTTGTCTCAGGAGGAATATGAATTGTCTGAGTGCTGTTTGTGAAAGGAAGAGCTGTGACTTTAAGGAGAAAGGAGGAATAGGTCAATGCAGACATCAGAAAGTGTAGCATGTTTGTAGATAATTTAGGGAGATTTAAATGTACGTATTTATGTGTTGTCCACTCCTTTGTCCAACTCCTTGTTATAACTCCCTACACTTATGAACTAACACACTCCTTGTTATAACTCCCTACACTTATGTACTACCACAATCCTTGTTATAACACCCTACACTTATGAACTAACACACTCCTTGTTATAACTCCCTACACTTATGAATTAACACACTCCTTGTTATAACTCCCTACACTTATGAACTAACACACTCCTTGTTATAACTCCCTACACTTATGAACTAACACACTCCTTGTTATAACTCCCTACACTTATGTACTACCACACTCCTTGTTATAACTCCCTACAATTATGAACTAACACACTCCTTGTTATAACTCCCTACACTTATGAACCAACACACTCCTTGTTATAACTCCCTACACTTATGAACTAACACACTCCTTGTTATAACTCCATACACTTATGAACTAACACACTCCTTGTTATAACACCCTACACTTATGAACTAACACACTCCTTGTTATAACTCCCTACACTTATGAACTAACACACTCCTTGTTATAACTCCCTACACTTATGTACTAACACACTCCTTATTATAACTCCCTACACTTATGAACTAACACACTCCTTGTTATAACTCCCTACACTTATGTACTAACACACTCCTTGTTATAACTCCCTACACTTATGAACTAACACACTCCTTGTTATAACTCCCTACACTTATGAACTAACACACTCCTTGTTATAACTCCCTACACTTATGTACTAACACACTCCTTGTTATAACTCCCTACACTTATGAACTAACACACTCCTTGTTATAACTCCCTACACTTATGTACTAACACACTCCTTATTATAACTCCCTACACTTATGAACTAACACACTCCTTGTTATAACTCCCTACACTTATGAACTAACACACTCCTTGTTATAACTCCCTACACTTATGAACTAACACACTCCTTGTTATAACTCCCTACACTTATGAACTAACACACTCCTTGTTATAACTCCCTACACTTATGTACTAACACACTCCTTATTATAACTCCCTACACTTATGAACTAACACACTCCTTGTTATAACTCCCTACACTTATGTACTAACACACTCCTTGTTATAACTCCCTACACTTATGAACTAACACACTCCTTGTTATAACTCCCTACACTTATGAACTAACACACTCCTTGTTATAACTCCCTACACTTATGAACTAACATACTCCTTGTTATAACTCCCTACACTTATGAATTAACACACTCCTTGTTATAACTCCCTACACTTATGAACTAACACACTCCTTGTTATAACTCCCTACACTTATGTACTAACACACTCCTTGTTATAACTCCCTACACTTATGAACTAACACACTCCTTGTTATAACTCCCTACACTTATGAACTAACACACTCCTTGTTATAACTCCCTACACTTATGAACTAACACACTCCTTGTTATAACTCCCTACACTTATGTACTAACACACTCCTTATTATAACTCCCTACACTTATGAACTAACACACTCCTTGTTATAACTCCCTACACTTATGTACTAACACACTCCTTGTTATAACTCCCTACACTTATGAACTAACACACTCCTTGTTATAACTCCCTACACTTATGAACTAACACACTCCTTGTTATAACTCCCTACACTTATGAACTAACACACTCCTTGTTATAACTCCATACACTTATGAACTAACACACTCCTTGTTATAACACCCTACACTTATGAACTAACACACTCCTTGTTATAACTCCCTACACTTATGAACTAACACACTCCTTGTTATAACTCCCTACACTTATGTACTAACACACTCCTTATTATAACTACCTACACTTATGAACTAACACACTCCTTGTTATAACTCCCTACACTTATGTACTAACACACTCCTTGTTATAACTCCCTACACTTATGAACTAACACACTCCTTGTTATAACTCCCTACACTTATGAACTAACACACTCCTTGTTATAACTCCCTACACTTATGTACTAACACACTCCTTGTTATAACTCCCTACACTTATGAACTAACACACTCCTTGTTATAACTCCCTACACTTATGTACTAACACACTCCTTATTATAACTCCCTACACTTATGAACTAACACACTCCTTGTTATAACTCCCTACACTTATGAACTAACACACTCCTTGTTATAACTCCCTACACTTATGAACTAACACACTCCTTGTTATAACTCCCTACACTTATGAACTAACACACTCCTTGTTATAACTCCCTACACTTATGAACTAACATACTCCTTGTTATAACTCCCTACACTTATGAATTAACACACTCCTTGTTATAACTCCCTACACTTATGAACTAACACACTCCTTGTTATAACTCCCTACACTTATGTACTAACACACTCCTTGTTATAACTCCCTACACTTATGAACTAACACACTCCTTGTTATAACTCCCTACACTTATGAACTAACACACTCCTTGTTATAACTCCCTACACTTATGAACTAACACACTCCTTGTTATAACTCCCTACACTTATGTACTAACACACTCCTTATTATAACTCCCTACACTTATGAACTAACACACTCCTTGTTATAACTCCCTACACTTATGTACTAACACACTCCTTGTTATAACTCCCTACACTTATGAACTAACACACTCCTTGTTATAACTCCCTACACTTATGAACTAACACACTCCTTGTTATAACTCCCTACACTTATGAACTAACACACTCCTTGTTATAACTCCATACACTTATGAACTAACACACTCCTTGTTATAACACCCTACACTTATGAACTAACACACTCCTTGTTATAACTCCCTACACTTATGAACTAACACACTCCTTGTTATAACTCCCTACACTTATGTACTAACACACTCCTTGTTATAACTCCCTACACTTATGAACTAACATACTCCTTGTTATAGCTCCCTACACTTATGAATTAACACACTCCTTGTTATAACTCCCTACACTTATGAACTAACACACTCCTTGTTATAACTCCCTACACTTATGAACTAACACACTCCTTGTTATAACTCCCTACACTTATGAACTAACACACTCCTTGTTATAACTCCCTACACTTATGAACTAACACACTCCTTGTTATAACTCCCTACACTTATGTACTAACACACTCCTTGTTATAACTCCCTACACTTATGAACTAACACACTCCTTGTTATAACTCCCTACACTTATGAACTAACACACTCCTTGTTATAACTCCCTACACTTATGAACTAACACACTCCTTGTTATAACTCCCTACACTTATGTACTAACACACTCCTTATTATAACTCCCTACACTTATGAACTAACACACTCCTTGTTATAACTCCCTACACTTATGTACTAACACACTCCTTGTTATAACTCCCTACACTTATGAACTAACACACTCCTTGTTATAACTCCCTACACTTATGAACTAACACACTCCTTGTTATAACTCCCTACACTTATGAACTAACACACTCCTTGTTATAACTCCCTACACTTATGAACTAACACACTCCTTGTTATAACTCCCTACACTTATGAACTAACACACTCCTTGTTATAACTCCCTACACTTATGAACTAACACACTCCTTGTTATAACTCCCTACACTTATGTACTAACACACTCCTTGTTATAACTCCCTACACTTATGAACTAACACACTCCTTGTTATAACTCCCTACACTTATGAACTAACACACTCCTTGTTATAACTCCCTACACTTATGAACTAACACACTCCTTGTTATAACTCCCTACACTTATGTACTAACACACTCCTTGTTATAACTCCCTACACTTATGAACTAACACACTCCTTGTTATAACTCCCTACACTTATGAACTAACACACTCCTTGTTATAACTCCCTACACTTATGAACTAACACACTCCTTGTTATAACTCCCTACACTTATGTACTAACACACTCCTTATTATAACTCCCTACACTTATGAACTAACACACTCCTTGTTATAACTCCCTACACTTATGTACTAACACACTCCTTGTTATAACTCCCTACACTTATGAACTAACACACTCCTTGTTATAACTCCCTACACTTATGAACTAACACACTCCTTGTTATAACTCCCTACACTTATGAACTAACACACTCCTTGTTATAACTCCATACACTTATGAACTAACACACTCCTTGTTATAACTCCCTACACTTATGAACTAACACACTCCTTGTTATAACTCCCTACACTTATGAACTAACACACTCCTTGTTATAACTCCCTACACTTATGTACTAACACACTCCTTGTTATAACTCCCTACACTTATGAACTAACACACTCCTTGTTATAACTCCCTACACTTATGTACTAACACACTCCTTGTTATAACTCCCTACACTTATGAACTAACACACTCCTTGTTATAACTCCCTACACTTATGAACTAACACACTCCTTGTTATAACTCCCTACACTTATGTACTAACACACTCCTTGTTATAACTCCCTACACTTATGAACTAACACACTCCTTGTTATAACTCCCTACACTTATGTACTAACACACTCCTTGTTATAACTCCCTACACTTATGAACTAACACACTCCTTGTTATAACTCCCTACACTTATGAACTAACACACTCCTTGTTATAACTCCCTACACTTATGAACTAACACACTCCTTGTTATAACTCCCTACACTTATGAACTAACACACTCCTTGTTATAACTCCCTACACTTATGTACTAACACACTCCTTGTTATAACTCCCTACACTTATGAACTAACACACTCCTTGTTATAACTCCCTACACTTATGTACTAACACACTCCTTGTTATAACTCCCTACACTTATGAACTAACACACTCCTTGTTATAACTCCCTACACTTATGAACTAACACACTCCTTGTTATAACTCCCTACACTTATGAACTAACACACTCCTTGTTATAACTCCCTACACTTATGAACTAACACACTCCTTGTTATAACTCCCTACACTTATGAACTAACACACTCCTTGTTATAACTCCCTACACTTATGTACTAACACACTCCTTGTTATAACTCCCTACACTTATGAACTAACACACTCCTTGTTATAACTCCCTACACTTATGAACTAACACACTCCTTGTTATAACTCCCTACACTTATGAACTAACACACTCCTTGTTATAACTCCCTACACTTATGTACTAACACACTCCTTATTATAACTCCCTACACTTATGAACTAACACACTCCTTGTTATAACTCCCTACACTTATGTACTAACACACTCCTTGTTATAACTCCCTACACTTATGAACTAACACACTCCTTGTTATAACTCCCTACACTTATGAACTAACACACTCCTTGTTATAACTCCCTACACTTATGTACTAACACACTCCTTGTTATAACTCCCTACACTTATGAACTAACACACTCCTTGTTATAACTCCCTACACTTATGTACTAACACACTCCTTATTATAACTCCCTACACTTATGAACTAACACACTCCTTGTTATAACTCCCTACACTTATGAACTAACACACTCCTTGTTATAACTCCCTACACTTATGAACTAACACACTCCTTGTTATAACTCCCTACACTTATGAACTAACACACTCCTTGTTATAACTCCCTACACTTATGTACTAACACACTCCTTGTTATAACTCCCTACACTTATGAACTAACACACTCCTTGTTATAACTCCCTACACTTATGAACTAACACACTCCTTGTTATAACTCCCTACACTTATGTACTAACACACTCCTTATTATAACTCCCTACACTTATGAACTAACACACTCCTTGTTATAACTCCCTACACTTATGTACTAACACACTCCTTGTTATAACTCCCTACACTTATGTACTAACACACTCCTATTATAACTCCCTACACTTATGAACTAACACACTCCTTGTTATAACTCCCTACACTTATGAACTAACACACTCCTTGTTATAACTCCCTACACTTATGAACTAACACACTCCTTGTTATAACTCCCTACACTTATGAACTAACACACTCCTTGTTATAACTCCCTACACTTATGAACTAACACACTCCTTGTTATAACTCCCTAAACTTATGAACTAACACACTCCTTGTTATAACTCCCTACACTTATGAACTAACACACTCCTTGTTATAACTCCCTACACTTATGAACTAACACACTCCTTGTTATAACTCCCTACACTTATGTACTAACACACTCCTTGTTATAACTCCCTACACTTATGTACTAACACACTCCTTGTTATAACTCCCTACACTTATGAAATAACACACTCCTTGTTATAACTCCCTACACTTATGTACTAGCACACTCCTTGTTATAACTCCCTACACTTATGAACTAACACACTCCTTGTTATAACTCCCTACACTTATGTACTAGCACACTCCTTATTATAACTCCCTACACTTATGAACTAACACACTCCTTGTTATAACTCCCTACACTTATGTACTAGCACACTCCTTGTTATAACTCCCTAAACTTATGAACTAACACACTCCTTGTTATAACTCCCTACACTTATGAACTAACACACTCCTTGTTATAACTCCCTACACTTATGAACTAACACACTCCTTGTTATAACTCCCTACACTTATGAACTAACACACTCCTTGTTATAACTCCCTACACTTATGAAATAACACACTCCTTGTTATAACTCCCTACACTTATGAATTAACATACTCCTTGTTATAACTCCCTACACTTATGAATTAACACACTCCTTGTTATAACTCCCTACACTTATGAACTAACACACTCCTTGTTATAACTCCCTACACTTATGTACTAACACACTCCTTGTTATAACTCCCTACACTTATGTACTAGCACACTCCTTGTTATAACTCCCTAAACTTATGAACTAACACACTCCTTGTTATAACTCCCTACACTTATGAACTAACACACTCCTTGTTATAACTCCCTACACTTATGTACTAGCACACTCCTTGTTATAACTCCCTACACTTATGAACTAACACACTCCTTGTTATAACTCCCTACACTTATGAACTAACACACTGCTTGTTATAACTCCCTACACTTATGAACTAACACACTCCTTGTTATAACTCCCTACACTTATGTACTAACACACTCCTTATTATAACTCCCTACACTTATGAACTAACACACTCCTTGTTATAACTCCCTACACTTATGTACTAACACACTCCTTGTTATAACTCCCTACACTTATGAACTAACACACTCCTTGTTATAACTCCCTACACTTATGAACTAACACACTCCTTGTTATAACTCCCTACACTTATGAACTAACACACTCCTTGTTATAACTCCCTAAACTTATGAACTAACACACTCCTTGTTATAACTCCCTACACTTATGAACTAACACACTCCTTGTTATAACTCCCTACACTTATGAACTAACACACTCCTTGTTATAACTCCCTACACTTATGAACTAACACACTCCTTGTTATAACTCCCTACACTTATGAACTAACACACTCCTTGTTATAACTCCCTACACTTATGAACTAACACACTCCTTGTTATAACTCCCTACACTTATGAACTAACACACTCCTTGTTATAACTCCCTACACTTATGAACTAACACACTCCTTGTTATAACTCCCTACACTTATGTACTAACACACTCCTTATTATAACTCCCTACACTTATGAACTAACACACTCCTTGTTATAACTCCCTACACTTATGAACTAACACACTCCTTGTTATAACTCCCTACACTTATGTACTAACACACTCCTTATTATAACTCCCTACACTTATGAACTAACACACTCCTTGTTATAACTCCCTACACTTATGTACTAACACACTCCTTGCTATAACTCCCTACACTTATGTACTAACACACTCCTTATTATAACTCCCTACACTTATGAACTAACACACTCCTTGTTATAACTCCCTACACTTATGTACTAACACACTCCTTGTTATAACTCCCTACACTTATGAACTAACACACTCCTTGTTATAACTCCCTACACTTATGAACTAACACACTCCTTGTTATAACTCCCTACACTTATGAACTAACACACTCCTTGTTATAACTCCCTAAACTTATGAACTAACACACTCCTTGTTATAACTCCCTACACTTATGAACTAACACACTCCTTGTTATAACTCCCTACACTTATGTACTAGCACACTCCTTGTTATAACTCCCTACACTTATGTACTAGCACACTCCTTGTTATAACTCCCTACACTTATGAACTATTACACTCCTTGTTATAACTCCCTACACTTATGTACTAGCACACTCCTTATTATAACTCCCTACACTTATGAACTAACACACTCCTTGTTATAACTCCCTACACTTATGAACTAACACACTCCTTGTTATAACTCCCTACACTTATGAACTAACACACTCCTTGTTATAACTCCCTACACTTATGTACTAACACACTCCTTATTATAACTCCCTACACTTATGAACTAACACACTCCTTGTTATAACTCCCTACACTTATGTACTAACACACTCCTTGTTATAACTCCCTACACTTATGTACTAACACACTCCTTATTATAACTCCCTACACTTATGAACTAACACACTCCTTGTTATAACTCCCTACACTTATGAACTAACACACTCCTTGTTATAACTCCCTACACTTATGAACTAACACACTCCTTGTTATAACTCCCTACACTTATGAACTAACACACTCCTTGTTATAACTCCCTACACTTATGAACTAACACACTCCTTGTTATAACTCCCTAAACTTATGAACTAACACACTCCTTGTTATAACTCCCTACACTTATGAACTAACACACTCCTTGTTATAACTCCCTACACTTATGAACTAACACACTCCTTGTTATAACTCCCTACACTTATGTACTAACACACTCCTTGTTATAACTCCCTACACTTATGTACTAACACACTCCTTGTTATAACTCCCTACACTTATGAAATAACACACTCCTTGTTATAACTCCCTACACTTATGTACTAGCACACTCCTTGTTATAACTCCCTACACTTATGAACTAACACACTCCTTGTTATAACTCCCTACACTTATGTACTAGCACACTCCTTATTATAACTCCCTACACTTATGAACTAACACACTCCTTGTTATAACTCCCTACACTTATGTACTAGCACACTCCTTGTTATAACTCCCTAAACTTATGAACTAACACACTCCTTGTTATAACTCCCTACACTTATGAACTAACACACTCCTTGTTATAACTCCCTACACTTATGAACTAACACACTCCTTGTTATAACTCCCTACACTTATGAAATAACACACTCCTTGTTATAACTCCCTACACTTATGAACTAACATACTCCTTGTTATAACTCCCTACACTTATGAATTAACACACTCCTTGTTATAACTCCCTACACTTATGAACTAACACACTCCTTGTTATAACTCCCTACACTTATGTACTAACACACTCCTTGTTATAACTCCCTACACTTATGTACTAGCACACTCCTTGTTATAACTCCCTAAACTTATGAACTAACACACTCCTTGTTATAACTCCCTACACTTATGAACTAACACACTCCTTGTTATAACTCCCTACACTTATGTACTAGCACACTCCTTGTTATAACTCCCTACACTTATGAACTAACACACTCCTTGTTATAACTCCCTACACTTATGAACTAACACACTGCTTGTTATAACTCCCTACACTTATGAACTAACACACTCCTTGTTATAACTCCCTACACTTATGTACTAACACACTCCTTGTTATAACTCCCTACACTTATGAACTAACACACTCCTTGTTATAACTCCCTACACTTATGAACTAAAACACTCCTTGTTATAACTCCCTACACTTATGTACTAACACACTCCTTGTTATAACTCCCTACACTTATGAACTAACACACTCCTTGTTATAACTCCCTACACTTATGAACTAACACACTCCTTGTAATAACTCCCTACACTTATGTACTAACACACTCCTTGTTATAACTCCCTACACTTATGAACTAACACACTCCTTGTTATAACTCCCTACACTTATGAACTAACACACTCCTTGTTATAACTTCCTACACTTATGAACTAACACACTCCTTGTTATAACTCCCTACACTTATGAACTAACACACTTAGAGAACTGCACATGCTGCATTGATCTAACAAGCTAGCTTGATGTAACAAGCTAAGGGTAATTAATTTAAAGGTAATAACAGTCACATGATCCTAATTAGCCAAGGTCATGAATTACAGCAGGATGAAACAAGGCCTGAGCAAACAAAGCAGGTGACACCTTTCTTATCAAAGTGGAAGACAGAGAGAGGATAGTTTTTAAGGTAATAAACACATATCAAAGATTTAAGATTTGTAGGGGGGGAGGCAGCTATATTGTTGGTTTGTCATTCTTGCCCATAGGTATTCTGGTTGGCTGGGATAATTTTCAAACCAATCAGAAATGTTGGATGACTGAATTCTAAGAATGGGCCTGTCATCCCAATGGTGACTGATTAACTTCTTAACTAATATATCATGTTACCATGTTACCACATGTATAGTTTCCAGCTTCCTTAAAGCACTTCCTTCAGTCTCAACCGTCACGGCACAAACCTGCCTGGTGATGCAACGCAGCACTGATGGGAGACATTTTGTAAAGACCCAACAGATCCGTATTGCACCACACTCATCACGTCAAACTACGGAATGTGACAAATCTATACACTGGCACCTCCAAGGCAGAGAATCAAACCCCCAACAGCTTCTTCCAGGCTATTAAAAAACAAATACGTTAGAAAGACTACACTGAAAATACAGGCCCCAAAATAAAAACTCAATGCAAGGAAAGAGAATACACCTTTGATCACTTAAATTCAAGTTAAGTAATTGAAACAAAATTTAGTACAATTAGCCCAATTTCATGAACATAGTTATAAAATGACCTGTGAACACCAGGGGCCAGATTACAAGTGGAGTGCTAAATATCGCTTTTATGAAGGCAATATTTGCACTCCACTGTGTAATACCAGCGCACGCTAACAGCGATGTGAACTTGACCTCTCAATAGCATCGCAGGGAAGCCTTGCGCTCATGAGATCGCGCTTCCATAAGCTCCTATGGGAACCTCATTCTGGGAACACACAGTTCCCATTGACTGCAATGTAAAGGCACTTTTCAATGCCATTTTTTTTCTAACACCCCACTCCCATCAACTTTAACAACACAATACTGATTTGTGCAGTAATTTTATTAAAACATAAAGATGCTGTCATCTACACTAGACAGTATTTTGGGGGTATTTGAGGCATATTTTTTAAATTAACCAGGGATCTGAACTCTGGTTAATTTTATAAGTGCTAATTGCTACTGCAAGCTTGCGTTAACAATAACCAGCCACTTATCGAGCGCCCGTAAGACGAGGACAGATATGCAAAAGAATGCTATAGACAGTGAAATTGCACTACACAATATCATTAGCTTAACAATAACCCTCTTACAAGGTTGTGTCAGTGAAGTTTGCTTACATTAAGTGACATTGCATTCGACGAGAAAACGCTATAAGCAAAGCACACCAAGTACAAGCCGGCTTAGGATGACTATGCTGATATCTCCTGCTTACTATTAGTACTGAAGTGCAGGGAATCAAAATAGAACCTTGACGAGTGCAATACAGTGCAATAATATATTAGTGAGAGCCTGTTTGCCTTGAACTACAGTAGTGAGTAAGGACCATAACCGCTTGTAATAACTAAAGGCAATTGCAGTGTATCCATAGAGGTTTAGATCTGGTGGACGGTGCTACATCTGACCAGATGATACTGTAGAGGACGAATGGAACTTAGTATAGCGGTAACTTAGTCTGAGGTGAACCATACAAAGAAGGCTGACAATTGCGAATCTAAAAACAATCTGTGCAGCAGATGTGAAATAATAGAAGACATATCTCAAACAGACTTCAAATAAAAATACAAAATATCACCAGTAAAGAAGTGACATGAGTGCACAGGAGAAATAATAACAGCAGCAGTAGCACAGTTCAAATTTCAAAGTCCCAGTAACAGCGAAGAGCAAAGTGAATACTTATACAGTCCCATTCAAGAGCGTCCCAGGAGTGGAGCACAGACGAAACGTCTGCAAAAGGGGTACTCACCAACCGTTACCTCAGTCCTATGAGGTAAGTGTGAAGCACAATCAAGAGAGGGAGAAAAGAGGATGGACCTGCCACCACTGCGTCTGCACTTGTACGTGTATCTTGTACTCAATGTGACATGGTGTTTGAATCTCATCAGCAGAAGAAAGAAGAAGCTATTAGAAGAACCAGAATACAATGAGGATCAAGAAAGCTTTTTTACCCTTTGATTTAAACTTTGGGGGACACTGTAAGAGGAATTTGTGACGGTTACACGTTCAAGTGCAGATGCAGTAGACTCAGTGGTGGCTGGTCCATCCTCTTCTCTCCCTTTCTCGATTGAGATTCACACTTACCTCATAGGATTGAGGTAACGGTTGGTGAGTACCCCTTTTGCAGCCATTTTGTCTGTGCTCCATTCCTGGGACGCTATCTTATGGGACGGTATAAGCACTCACTTTGCTCTTCCCTGTTACGTGGACTTTGAAATTTGAACTGTGCTGCTGCTGTTATTAATTCTCCTGTGCGCTCATGTCACTTCTTTCTTTGTGATATGTATCATATATATATTTATGAATTTAACATATACACATATACAGATATACACATGAATAGAAATACATACATATATCTCAATGCAATCCTGTGCATGGGTTAGCGCAAGCTGGTGTCTTGAAGTCTATGGGGATAGAGAAAGTTTGATCGCAACTTCACGGTTTTATTGTTTTTACCACAAAGTTGCAACCACGAAGGCGCATTATTTTTACCTGCCAGCCAAAATATGCACAATTAAATTAGAATTGAACACCGAAAACATGCTTGCGGAAGTGCAAATATGCGCTTCACTTGAAATCTAGCCCTTTGTGTCAGCTAACTAATCATTTTAAGAAAAGAGGCTACTCTAGAAGAGTTATCGAAAATAGCTATGAGAAAGTACGAAAACTATCACAGAGGCCCTGTTCCAAGACAAGACACATTTTTAGTATAAAGCTGGCACAACTGTCAGATTTATTACTCAGTACAAAACAGGGTGGAATGATATATACAGTATACTCAAGAAAGTTTGGCCACTCTAGCCAACCAATCCAAAATTAACCATCACCTTGGGAACATTACCACAAATGACTGACAAAAGAGCTCATAATTTAAAAGATCACCTGGTTAAAAGCCACTATAAAACATCACCATCTTCAGCACCATCTAAAACTTGTTACAATGAAGTGCTAATGAACAGGTTTGCTTTCCATGTCATATATGTAAAGCTTGTAATTACAATGAAAAAACAAGATTTTTTTTTTTACAAAATTGGTAAAATGTATGCTATCAGATCCAAAATCACTTGTAGAATAGAGGGATTAATCTACCTGGCACATTGCAGTGGTCCTAGATGCTATGTAGGGAAAACTACTAGGGCACTAAGTGACCTAACACTAGAGAATTTCAGGGATATTGAACAAAAATTTATTTCTCCAACATTGGTGTGTCCGGTCCACGGCGTCATCCTTACTTGTGGGAATATCTCTTCCCCAACAGGAAATGGCAAAGAGTCCCAGCAAAGCTGGCCATATAGTCCCTCCTAGGCTCCGCCCACCCCAGTCATTCTCTTTGCCGTTGCACATTCAACATCTCCACGGAGATGGTTAAGAGTATGTGGTGTTTAGTTGTAGTTTTTTGTTCTACTATCAAGAGTTTGTTATTTTAAAATAGTGCTGGTATGTACTATTTACTCTGAAACAGAAAGAGATGAAGAATTCTGTTTGTGAGAGGAAGATGATTTTAGCAGACAGTAACTAAAATCCTTTGCTGTTTCCACATAGGACTGTTGAGATGAAGTAACTTCAGTTGGGGGAAACAGTTAGCAGACTTTTCTGCTTAAGGTATGACTAGCCATATTTCTAACAAGACTGTGTAATGCTGGAAGGCTGTCATTTCCCTTCATGGGGACCGGTAAGCCATTTTCTTAGTCTCAAGCAGAATAAAGGGCTTAATATGGGCTATAAAACTGGTAGACACTTTTATGGGCAAAATCGATTGCTTTATTTGGGCATTTTATACATGTTTATGCTAGTATTTCACACTTATAAACTTGGGGAACGTTTTTTAACGTCAGGCACTATGTTAGACACCTTTTCCAGTCAGGAAGGGCCTTCCCAGTTGTAGGCTGAGCCTCATTTTCGTGTCATTACTGTGCAGTTCTTTTTGAGAGCAAGACATGCAGATGCATGTGTGAGGACCTGAAAATAGTTGGAAAAGTTCCTAGAAGGCGTCATTTGGTATCGTATTCCCCTCTGGGCTTGGTAGAGTCGCAGCAAAGGCTGTAGCTGGGACTGTAGAGGGGTTAAAACTGTAACCGGCTCCGGTTTCGTTATTTTAAGGGTTAAAGCTCTGAAAATTGGTGTGCAATACTTTTAATGCTTTAAGACACTGTGGTGAAATTTTGGTAAATTTTGAACAATTCCTTCATATTTTTTCACATATTTAGTAATAAAGTGTGCTCTGTTTAAAATTTAAAGAGACAGTAACGGTTTTGTTTTAAAACGGTTTTTGTGTTTTACTGACAAGTTTAAGCCTGTTTAACATGTCTGTGCCTTCAGATAAGCTATGTTCTATATGTATGTAAGTCAATGTGTCTCCCCCTTCTAAATTATGTGATAATTGTGCCAAAGCGTCCAAACAGAGTAAGGACAGTACTGTCACAGATAATGAAGTTGCCCAAGATGATTCATCAGATGAAGGGAGTAGACATGGTTCTACATCATCTCCTTCTGTGTCTACACCAGTTTTGCCCACGCAGGAGGCCCCTAGTACTTCTAGTGCGCCAATGCTTATTACCATGCAACAATTGACGGCTGTAATGGATAACTCCATAGCAAATATTTTATCCAAAATGCCTGCATATCAGAGAAAGCGCGATTGCTCTGTTTTAAACACTGAAGAGCAGGAGGGCGCTGATGATAATTGTTCTGTCATACCCTCACACCAATCTGAAGGGGCCATGAGGGAGGTTTTGTCAGATGGGGAAATTTCAGATTCAGGAAAAATTTCCCAACAGGCTGAACCTGATGTTGTGACATTTAAATTTAAATTAGAACATCTCCGCGCACTGCTTAAGGAGGTGTTATCTACTCTGGATGATTGTGACAACCTGGTCATTCCAGAAAAATTATGCAAGATGGACAAGTTCCTAGAGGTTCCGGTGCACCCCGACGCTTTTCCTATACCCAAGCGGGTGGCAGACATAGTGAATAAAGAATGGGAGAAGCCCGGCATACCTTTTGTTCCCCCTCCTATATTTAAGAAATTATTTCCTATAGTCGACCCCAGAAAGGACTTATGGCAGACAGTCCCTAAGGTCGAGGGGGCAGTTTCTACTCTAAACAAGCGCACTACTATTCCTATCGAGGATAATTGTGCTTTCAAAGATCCTATGGATAAAAAATTGGAGGGTTTGCTTAAAAAGATTTTTGTACAGCAAGGTTACCTTCTTCAACCCATTTCGTGCATTGTTCCTGTCACTACAGCAGCGTGGTTCTGGTTCGAGGAACTAGAAAAGTCGCTCAGTAGAGAGACTCCATATGAGGAGGTTATGGACAGAGTTCACGCACTTAAGTTGGCTAACTCTTTTATTTTAGATGCCGCTTTGCAAATAGCTAGATTAGCGGCGAAAAATTCAGGGTTTGCAATTGTGGCGCGCAGAGCGCTTTGACATCAATGTCCACACAAGAGCTGGATAAATTAATAAGCGATGTGGAAACACAGATGCAGGAATTAAGGAGTACCATACAAGACAGAAAAAAAACCAAGTTTGCCCGAGATGAGCATGATTACGAGACCGGAACAGTGTATCGCTGGAAAGGGGAACTAGTTGGAGAACGGACCGGAAGTAGATACGGAGGCACTTCCGGGGGAAGGAGAAACCGGCGTAGCAGGGCGAATAGGCAAAATGATCAATCGGCCACACAGAGTTCCTCATCAGAATCGGCTTCGGGGGACTCAGAAGGAGAGGGCAAACCCGCAGAGGAGGGAAGCGCCACCGCAGGAAAAAAGACCAAGACGAGTGGCAGCAAGCAGCGGGCAACGACTCGCAGCCAGAGGAAATAACTGTAAATCTGAGTCAGACGCAGCTAACCGTGGAAGAAGAGCAAGTGCTAAACAAAGGACTATCATTCTGTCCCACAGGTGAATGTAACATGTTTGAGCTGCGTAAAGACTTGCATAGATTTTACAGATCAGTTAAACTGAAAAGTTTTTTCTCAGATTGCATTGTGCCACCAATTAAAAATAATGCATGTATTGAAACACTTAATTTATCTGTGTTAAACTTAAGAAATAAAAGCAATTTCACGCCATCACAGGTTAACCCTAGTGTACAAACCTTCATACAATTGGTTGACAGGGATATAGAGATTCTAGAAAAGAAAGGTAGAGAGGTTAAGGTTAACAGAAAAGTGAACTTTACTAAAAAAGATAGGAATGCTTTAAAGAAACTGAATGAGAATACAGGGATTATCATTAAGAGAGCGGACAAGGGTGGTGCCACTGTCCTTTTGGATAAAGAATTTTATATTCAAGAAATTAGAGCACAATTGGCAGATGAGAAAGTGTATAAGTTGCTATCAAAAAACCCTAAGTTTGAAATAAAGAAAGAAATAGAGAACTGTGTATCTAAAGCAGAGAGAGGAGGAGTCATTGGGCAGGATGTGGTGAAATTCCTATTGGAGACTGAGGAAATAACACCTGTCCTTTATACATTACCAAAAATCCATAAGGACAAGGTAGCTCCACCAGGACGCCCTATAGTGGCAGGAATTGGATCAATCCTGTCCAATGCCTCCATTTTCCTTGATAAATATCTGAGACCTTTTGTGGGATCTAACTCTTACATAAGAGATACAGGTGATTTTTTGAATAAAATACATAGTCTTGATCTGAGTGAGGGAAAAGGTATTCTGTATAGTATGGATGTAGTAAGTTTGTACACATCCATTACACATGAAGCAGGAATTGGAGCAGTAAATAGAAGACTGAGCAATAGCACAGAGATAAGTGAGATGCAGAGAAATTTTATTGTTGAACTGCTAGGTATTGTACTGCGGTGTAATTACTTCCTATTCCAAGATGACTATTTTCTGCAACTTCAGGGCACGGCCATGGGTTCCAATGTCGCTCCCACATACGCGAACATTTTCATGAATGTGTTTGAAGAGCATGTGATGTACAGCCACCCTTTATTTATTCTATATGGCGCCACATGGTGGCGCTATATAG
Source organism: Bombina bombina (assembly GCF_027579735.1). Lineage (NCBI taxonomy): Eukaryota > Metazoa > Chordata > Amphibia > Anura > Bombinatoridae > Bombina > Bombina bombina. The sequence goes on from NC_069501.1 coordinate 88,831,618, forward strand.
ATGATGTGTTCGGTGTGTGGTTGGGCGACATTGGGACCCTGGAACAGTTCTTTAAGGATTTGAATAGCGCTACCCTTAACATTAAATTTAAACTTGTCCATAGTGAAGAAAGCATTAACTTTCTAGATACCAAAGTTTATAAGTCTGGGACTTCATTGTCAGTAGATCTGTATAGAAAGGAAACAGATTGTAACAATCTATTACACTACAGTAGTGCACATCCTCCCACTCTCACTAAATCTCTACCAAAGAGCCAGTTTCTGCGTGTAAGACGCATAGTATCAGACGAGAGTCTGGCACTGGAGAGACTTAGTGAGATAGGGAATGCATTCACAAAGAGAGGCTATCCATCTAAAATGATACAGGAGGGTATAAATAGCGCTCTAGACATTCCGAGGGCTAAGTTGTTAGAACAACAAAATAATAAAGAAAAGGACCAAACAGATAGAATGGTATTTGTGAGTAATTTTTCTCCCCTTAGTGATAAAATACAAGGTATTATAAGAAAACACTGGAGTGTACTAAGTGAATGTAACCCTAAAGTGAAGGAATTTCAAGTACCACCAATGCCTGCATACAGGAGGGGTAAAAATCTTAAGGATACCCTTGTTAGGGCAGATATAGGACCTGGTAAAATGAAAGTGCAAAGGTATATTGACAAAAAAAACAATGGTTGCTTTCCCTGCCTAAATTGTACTAACTGTAACAATATGGTGCGGGGCTCTACATTTTGCCACCCACGCACAGGCAAGAAATTTTTGATTAGAGGGTATTTCACCTGTAACACAGAATATGCTGTGTATCTAATCAAATGCCCATGTGGGTGGGGCTATGTAGGAGAGACCACCCGTAAGGTGCGTGAGAGGTTGAACCAACACAAGAGTAGCATAAGAACAGGAGATGTAGATGCACCTGTGGCTCACCATTTTTTGACAGCTGGGCATAGTCTGAGTCAAATTAGATTTCAGATTATAGATCATGTAGAGAGACCCAGGAGGGGGGGTAACAGAGAGAAAAAACTTCAGCAAAAAGAATTGTTTTGGATCTATACATTAGGTACTATGTGGCCAGGAGGTATGAATAGAGAAATGGATTGGAGTATTTTCTGATTACTGTCCCTTTAATATAAGAGGTAAAGGCTTAAAAAAAGTCTAAAAAGTTCTTAGAGCTAACAAAAAGTATAGGTATCTTTGATTTAGAATGTCTATGTTGTGTACACATAATGATAAATCAACTGTGAAGTTATATGAGAACCTCTAAGAAAAGAGGTGTGTGAACACTAGGTGGAGTTAACTGATGTAGATAGATTATCACAGGTGTGTATTATAATTGAATGGGAGGGGTTAAGGGTATTTTAAGCCTGTATGTGTCAGTGTGATTTTATACATGATTAAGGACAGTTGGTCCGAAACGTTGTATTAACTTTTTGGCAAAAATAAAAATAAAAATCTTTTTATTCAGTGCTGCTGCAGCTTGAACTTTCTACTTATTTTTGGGTTTTTTGGTATGGACCCTTGCAGCTTGCACGGATAAATAACCTCAAAAACAGAGTGCTGAACAGTAACCTGTTGTTGGAATTGACTAAAGTCTTGGTCAGCGGATGTATCATCCAAGACAAAATTGCTTAATATCCCCTTCAAGGGTAAAACTCTCTTTGGGCCAGAATTGAAAGAGATTATCTCAGACATCACTGGGGGAAAGGGCCACGCCCTCCCACAAGATAGGCCTTTTAAAGCCAAGAATAAGTCTAATTTTCGTTCCTTTCGTAATTTCAGGAACGGACTGGGCTCTAATTCTGCATCCTCTAAGCAAGAGGGTAATACCTCACAGACCAAACCAGCCTGGAAACCAATGCAAGGCTGGAACAAGGGTAAGCAGGCCAAGAAGCGTGCCGCTGCTAACAAAACAGCATGAAGGAGTAGCCCCCGATCCGGTACCGCATCTAGTGGGGGGCAGACTCTCTCTCTTTGCTCAGGCTTGGGCAAGAGATGTTCAGGATCCCTGGACGCTAGAAATAGTTTCTCAGGGTTATCTTCTGAAATTCAAGGAACTACCCCCAAGGGGAAGGTTCCACATGTCTCACTTATCCTCAAACCAAATAAAGAGACAGGCATTCTTACATTGTGTAGAAGACCTGTTAAAGATGGGAGTGATACACCCAGTTCCAACGGCGGAACAAGGAATGGGATTTTACTCAAATCTGTTTGTAGTTCCCAAAAAAGAGGGAACTTTCAGACCAATCCTGGACTTAAAGATCCTAAACAAATTTCTCAGAGTACCATCGTTCAAGATGGAAACCATTCGAACGATTCTACCCACAATTCAGGAAGGTCAATTTATGACTACCGTGGATCTAAAGGATGCGTATCTACATATCCCTATCCACAAAGAACATCATCAGTTCCTAAGGTTCGCCTTTCTGGACAAACATTACCAGTTTGTGGCCCTCCGATTCGGGTTAGCCACTGCTCCAAGGATTTTCACAAAGGTACTCGGATCCCTTCTAGCGGTTCTAAGACCAAGGGGCATTGCAGTAGTACCGTACTTGGACGACATTCTAGTACAAGCGTCGTCTCTTTCAAAGGCAAAGGCTCACTCAGACATCGTTCTGGCCTTTCTCAGATCTCACGGATGGAAGGTGAACGTAGAAAAAAGTTCCCTGTCTCCGTCGACAAGAGTTTCCTTCTTGGGAACAATAATAGATTCCTTAGAAATGAGGATTTTCTTGACAGAAGTCAGAAAGTCAAAACTTCTAAACGCTTGTCAAGTTCTTCATTCTATTCCTCGTCCTTCCGTAGCTCAGTGCATGGAAGTAGTAGGATTGATGGTTGCAGCAATGGACATAGTTCCTTTTGCGCAAATTCATCTAAGACCATTACAACTGTGCATGCTGAAACAGTGGAATGGGGACTATACAGACTTATCTCCAGTGATTCAAGTAGATCAGAAGACCAGAGACTCACTCCGTTGGTGGCTAACCCAGGATCACCTATCCCAGGGAATGAGCTTCCGCAGTCCAGAGTGGGTCATCGTCACGACCGACGCCAGCCTAGTGGGCTGGGGCGCGGTCTTGGAATCCCTGAAAGCTCAGGGACTGTGGTCTCGGGAAGAGTCTCTTCTCCCGTTAAACATTCTGGAATTAAGAGCGATATTCAATGCTCTCAGGGCTTGGCCTCAGCTAGCAAAGGCCAGATTCATAAGATTCCAATCAGACAACATGACGACTGTTGCGTATCTCAATCATCAGGGGGGAAGAAGGAGTTCCCTGGCGATGAAAGAAGTGACCAAAATCATACAATGGGCGGAGAATCACTCCTGCCACCTATCTGTGATCCACATTCCAGGTGTGGAAAACTGGGAAGCGGATTATTTGAGTCGTCAGACATTCCATCCGGGGGAGTGGGAACTCCACCCGGAGATCTTTGCCCAGTTGACGCAACTATGGGGCATTCCAGATATGGATCTGATGGCGTCTCGTCAGAACTTCAAGGTTCCTTGCTACGGGTCCAGATCCAGGGATCCCAAGGCGACTCTAGTGGATGCACTAGTAGCGCCTTGGACCTTCAACCTAGCTTATGTGTTTCCACCGTTTCCTCTCATTCCCAGGCTGGTAGCCAGGATCAAACAGGAGAGGGCCTCGGTGATCTTGATAGCTCCTGCGTGGCCACGCAGGACTTGGTATGCAGACCTGGTGAATATGTAATTTGCTCCACCATGGAAGCTACCTTTGAGACAGGACCTTCTTGTTCAGGGTCCATTCGAACATCCAAATCTGGTCTCCCTCCAGCTGACGGCTTGGAGATTGAACGCTTGATTCTATCAAAGCGTGGGTTTTCAGATTCTGTGATAAATACTCTGGTTCAAGCCAGAAAACCGGTAACTAGAAAGATTTACCATAAAATATGGAAAAGATATATCTGCTGGTGTGAATCCAAGGGATTCCCCTGGAATAGGATAAAGATTCCTAGGATTCTTTCCTTTCTACAAGAAGGTTTGGATAAAGGATTATCTGCGAGTTCTCTAAAGGGACAGATTTCTGCTTTATCTGTCCTACTACACAAACGACTGGCAGTTGTGCCAGATGTTCAAGCATTTGTTCAGGCTTTGGTTAGGATCAAGCCTGTTTACAGACCTTTGACTCCTCCCTGGAGTTTAAATCTAGTTCTTTCAGTTCTTCAAGGGGTTCCGTTTGAACCTTTACATTCCATAGATATTAAGTTGTTATCTTGGAAAGTTTTGTTTTTGGTTGCTATTTCTTCTGCTAGAAGAGTTTCTGAGTTATCTGCTCTACAGTGTACTCCACCCTATCTGGTGTTCCATTCAGATAAGGTTGTTTTGCGTACTAAGCCTGGTTTTCTACCAAAGGTTGTTTCCAACAAAAATATTAATCAGGAGAAAGTTGTACCTTCTTTGTGTCCGAATCCAGTTTCAAAGAAGGAACGTTTGCTACACAATTTAGATGTAGTCCGTGCTCTAAAATTCTACTTAGAAGCTACAAAAGAGTTCAGACAAACTTCTTCTCTGTTTGTCGTCTATTCTGGTAAAAGGAGAGGTCAAAAAGCAACTTCTACCTCTATTTCCTTTTGGCTTAAAAGCATCATCCGATTGGCTTATGAGACTGCCGGACAGCAGCCTCCTGAAAGAATCACAGCTCACTCCACTAGGGCTGTAGCTTCCACATGGGCCTTCAAGAACGAGGCTTCTGTTGATCAGATATGTAAGGCAGCGACTTGGTCTTCACTGCACACTTTTGCCAAATTTTACAAATTTGATACTTTTGCTTCTTCAGAGGCTATTTTTGGGAGAAAGGTTTTGCAAGCCGTGGTGCCTTCCGTTTAGGTAACCTGATTTGCTCCCTCCCTTCATCCGTGTCCTAAAGCTTTGGTATTGGTTCCCACAAGTAAGGATGACGCCGTGGACCGGACACACCAATGTTGGAGAAAACAGAATTTATGCTTATCTGATAAATTACTTTCTCCAACGGTGTGTCCGGTCCACGGCCCGCCCTGGTTTTTTAATCAGGTCCAATGAATTATTTTCTCTAACTACAGTCACCACGACACCCTATGGTTTCTCCTATTTTTTCCTCCTGTCCGTTGGTCGAATGACTGGGGTGGGCGGAGCCTCGGAGGGACTATATGGCCAGCTTTGCTGGGACTCTTTGCCATTTCCTGTTGGGGGAAGAGATATTCCCACAAGTAAGGATGACGCCGTGGACCGGACACATCGTTGGAGAAAGTAATTTATCAGGTAAGCATAAATTCTGTTTCCTCTAGTGTAGTCTGGCATTTCATGCAGTATCATAACTCATCCCCTAAAATTTTTAGACTAATTGGGAATTAGAAAGTGAATCGGTGTATCCAAGGGGGGGGGGTGTGACTTGGATAATATCCTTTTGAGACATGAATCTAAGTGGATTTATAATTTGTGTACAATGTTCCCCTATGGATTTAACTGTCTCTCAGTTTCTCTGACTAAGATATCGTAATCACAATTAGTTAAAGGGACTATATCTGTCTTTCCTCAACATAGTTACACAGACATTTGAATGTGAAATATTTGAATGCACAATACGTTTAATTAATAAGACATACAAATAGATCTTTCTTTACTGATTTGTAAAAGCTATTTTGTAATACGTTTTTTGAATTTTTTAATACTATGTGAATTGTTTAAAAATAAACGTATATTTCACTGAGCTGTTTCGATGGGAATGTATTTGAAAAATATATTTAATGGTGACTATGAATGTTGACATTTTGGGCCAGGAGGACCCCATTGGGTGAAACATAGATCGGCTAGTGTCTGCTCTTGTGCAACATTTCCGGGCTACAGCCACAGTGACTTTATTCTGTTATTACTGGATATATAGCCTCTCCTTTCTTTCTGGGTAGCGCTGTTTTTTATTGAGAGTGATTGCCCTGTAGGAGAGTAGACGTCGTCTAGTTCTGCATTCTCCTCTTCCCTGGATTTGCCACGGTATTGACTGCCACTGTAGCGTTGAGACCCTTTCCTACAAGAGCTGCACCCTTTCATTGAGATTAGAAGGCCTTACTACCTATAGCTCCCCAGCATCGTTTGTCTCTACTGGATTCCCAAGGAGGACTGTACCATCTACGGCTGGAGCAGATTTATGATAGCCGTTTCTGGATAAAATGATGCAGTATCAAAGAAGGGTATTACTCACCTCGTCAAGAGGAATTAGGACATTAAATATACACTTAACATGCGGCACAGTATGTAGCACGTCTTTATCTGGATGGGATTGTCTTTTCCTTTAAATTATGAGGATAAAAAGACAAGAGTGCTTCATATGATTTCTTCACCATAGATGTTTTTATATATATATAATTATGTAGATATTCATATAGATATATAGCTATAGATATATATTTTTATAAATATATATATATATATATATATATATATATATATATATATATATATATATATATATACTGTATGTTTCAAAATAAAAAGAACATTTTCTTCTAAGTCAAGAACATAGGTATTTGCAGTATTACTAACGCACCTGCAGCTTTATTGTAGTTGGCCAAGCACACCTTCAGGTTAGTGCTTGAACAAAAAAAGAAAAGGCATTTGTAGCATGACCCATAAAAGTCTATCAGTAAAGGGAGTTAGCGTGGTCGCTATATCCAACCTCTAGATTTAGCACGCTTGAGTCTTTCGCTCGCCTGCTAAATTTTTACTTTCAACTTTTAATATCAGAACAAACATGGGAGTGCTATTGATTTACTTTGAGCGCAGTTTGCACTCAAAAGCAATAAAAATGTGTTGTTTTACTTGCAATCAAGCCCTATATTAGAAAGATAGTTTTATCAAAGTACAAAACTACCTGCTAAATCGTTATAAGTAAAAAAAAAATACAAAAAATAAGCACTTTTGCAATAATACAAATGATCAGAATCCCCAACTAACACACTTCCCCCTGTGCACATAATGCCCTTGTTCTTAAAGAGACATACGCCCATATCGCCAGGTGGTTGAAATAAATATAATCAATGGGTAAGATTTAATAAAACTCACAGTTCTGACAAGATTATACCTGATATATCTCACTTCACTGGTAAGATTGTAAAAAGAAAGAAAAGAAGATGAAGAAATGTGCCAAGTTCCTTCCATTCCTGTGCAAGAATGTCTTAATAGTCTCTCAGTTTCAGATAATTATATTTTGCCAGTAATTTATCCTTTTAAAGAGAGTTCATGTAAAGGGCAATATGTCATTTTATTATTGTACTTTTTTGGGTTTAAGCTGTAACATCTGTTATGTTAAACAGACTGTTGTAAAATAAGCTAATACCTGTAGTGTATCAATTGTACTATATAACTTTGTGTATCATTCCTCATATGTAAGATATTAAAGGGACGTTATACTGTAAAATTTTCTCCCCTTTAATTTGTTTGCAATGATCCATTTTACCTACTGGAATATATTAAATTTGATTATAAATTGAACGCTATAAAATCTATTTAAAAAAGAGGCAGCAACAAAAATCAGTCTTTCAGTGGGGGTTGGGAGAGAGCCTAGCCCATTTGAAAGGGCAGCAGCTTTGAATGCAGCAAATTCCTATCAGCTACTTGTCCAAGTACATTGTCTCTTTAAATGACAAGGTTGTAGCATCAAGGGTGGTCACAGTCTAGTAATGGAGTAAAAGCAAGTGGAACTTTTCAATCCAAGTACTCAGAATTCCAGAAATATCAGGATATTATAATTAGTGCTTAGGTGGGTGTTGATAAGGAATTTTCAGTCTGGTATTGCCTAAGAAAGGGATATCTTTAATGCCTGATACGTTAAAGGTTCAGGAATATTGCTGTGAATTGTTGGCACACAATCCTGAATTATTGTGCTCTGGGTGAATTAAAGATGCACTGGCGGTGAACTTCCATACGCACAAACCAATGACTCAGCACACTTTCTGGCTGATCAGCAGAGAAGGACATACTTAGCAAAAATGCTCATCATTAATAATTCAGACACAATTGAAACAGAATGTTAAATCACTCGCTAATTAATGGTACAGCAATTATCTGAATTGTATATCTTCACAGATGCCCTTTGTATTTGGTAACTTTAACGTGATAAAAATTGGGTTAATAACATCATTTTAAAAAAGACAAATCTAGTGAAAAGTTGATCAAACAAATTTTTAAATAGTAATTTTTTTTCATTTAAATTATTATTTTTTGATCACGGAAATACATATTCATTATAAACATTTGATCTCCAAATTACTCTTTTTTTTTACAAGCTCATTGCTTAGCAAGATAAAGGGCCCCATTTATCAAAAGCCGGATGACATCCCCTGCCTATAGTTAAAGGGACATAATAGTTGAAAAATGACATTCTCTAAATCTGCCCTTAACTACTGTGTCTTTAACACCCACACATGGATTAAACACACAGTAGAAGAGCCGCTCAGGACCTGCAGAACACTGCGGGCCCAGAGCAGAAACCGCCTCTGATCTAATCAGCAGCGCTAGTTGCACATCTGAGTTGAACGACTAGCACTGCTGATTGGATTGGAATTTCTTGAGTAGCCACGCCCCTTGCCCATGTGCAACCAATTGAGCGAGAGCATGGCTTGTCAATCATCCTGATTGGATCTGATCAGGATGATTTAATTCTTAAGACTGCAGCTACTTAACTGGTGTTTCAGGCCCGCTTGTGCAAGTCTGTAATGCTCAGGTACTAAAGCTTTATAATTGTGGCCCGATATCTTACATTAATGAAAAAATGAATGAAGTGGGACTTTGACTAGTGGAGCATACAGTATACTTTATGTTTGTATGTTTTTTGAATATGTTGAAGGAAAGGGGAAAATAAAACTATAAAGTGTTCTTTGCTTATAATAGGAACTCATTTCACAATCCAACATCTTGCTGCAGTGTTATTTTGCCTTGTTTTGTTGCAGGTGCTGGAGTGCCCCAATTCCAACCTATTGCATTGAATGGTCGTATACAACTTCTGACCAATGGCTCTTTACTGATTAAACACGTTCTGGAGGAAGATAGCGGATACTATCTGTGCAAGGTCAGCAATGATGTGGGAGCTGACGTCAGCAAGTCCATGTATCTCACGGTTAAAAGTAAGAACACCACACATTTATTACTCTCCAGGTATTTATTTAATAGTAATAAACTTTGGGGAGTCTGGTTCCTTCATTCATTTAAATTTGATCTTATACACTTGGATAATTCTTCAAAAAAGTATATAAGTTTACACAATCACTGCATTTTCAATCTGTGTGATTGCAAGGAGACTTACATCATGGTTATCCCACTTGTTTCATCCAGTAGAGTACATCTCTCCACTTTCAGTCCTTTGCACCAATTAGCAAACCAGATTTTATTGCTGTCTGAAATACAGCACAGGAGATGTCATTTCCAAGGGGGTCTTTAGGATTGGAGGGCTGGAGGGGCTCTTCAGTTTCAGCCCTTTGTACCCATAAACAGACCATATGTTAGGGATTTCTACAGTAAAAGTGACATAATGTTTAGGGGTCTTTGGTACTGGAATTAAACAACCCTGTAGTTTAGTTTCAACCCAGTGAATTATGTCAAATGTTACATAGGTAAGCTATAAACTACCAAACGTTAAAGTATTAAGGTTACCAAAAATTGAAAACTAATGTATGTAAACCATTAAAGTATAGGTCTTTTCTTAGAGAACTTGCAAGCCAAGCAAAGATGCTAGTGAGTGCAGTTTCCTATACCACCATATGGAACTTGAAACCTGGAGGAAACTCTGACAGGAAGAGGTTTGGCAACCCCCAGGCCACAACAGAATCAGCAGACTAGTTTATGAGAGTAGCCAACTTAAGTGATAGGCGGCTCACAGGAAACCAGCTTCAAGCACCGCTTAAAGGGACAGTCAAGTCCAAAAAAAACTTTCATGTTTCAAATAGGGCATGTAATTTTCAACAACTTTCCAATTTACTTCTATCACCAATTTTGTTTTAATATTTTTATTGAGGTTAAAACAACAGGTTCATAACAGTCTCATCAAAAGGTAAAATTACATAAGACACATTCTACTGACATGACATGACATCTAAACACCTCATTTTTTTGAGACTAATATATTCTCAAAGTCCTCAGATTAACAGGTCCAGTCAAGGGACCAGAAATTAAACAAGCATTTGAGGACATGTTGACAGAGATAACAGTACAAATCACAGTTTCAGTGTATATGGGATAATACAAATTCTGGGCCAAATATACAACTTTCAAATAAACAGACTTTAATTTCTATTCTGAATCTAACATCGGTTAACACTGAAACTGCATTAAAACATATGGATGATTAGGACTATTATCTTAAATGAACTACAGAGAAGCAGGGAATTATAGCAAGGATGAATTACCTGTTTTGAAACCCCGAGAGCCGTTCTATGAGAGTACAGAGAAAACTAAATCATGACTCTGCGGGTTGGACAGAGACTACCTAACTCTGTCAGAAAATGTGCGAGGAAGAAAGAAATCATCCCTAACCGCACGGGGGGGGGGGGGGCTGAGAAATGCCGCAAATAATATGCTGTATTGTTATTGCGCACATCTAACAACTTTAATGTCTAGCCTAAATGACTGCTTCAAACCTATATGAAAGCTATGCTATGTGTAATGTGCTCAAACTATGGTAAAAACACATAGATATTTACTGAGGTACCTTAACATCAGTGAAACTGAGTGCAGGAAAGTAGTTAACGGGGATTCACAGTCCTAAGAGGTGAGAGCTGAATGTATTATGTTTATGTGCTATTTACAACTATTGGTAAGTAATCATTTTGATGAGGTCAAACTTTAAACACGCAAACATAGATACATTACATAAAACGAAGTCCATGTAAATATGAGTATTCTCAGAAATAGTTAGTTCAGGAATGTCTGAGAGTGATGCTGTAACTGATATCCTCTGACTACACTAAAAGAGCTAGAGTAGTAATGTGGTGGATAAACATAAAAAAATGAAACATTTAAAACATCTCCTATCAGCACATAATCACACAGTAGTCAATAATAAATGCTTCAGGAGTGCTTGAAAATCATGCTACAGCTAGTATAATCTGACTGCACTAAAGGGAATAGGATAACATTGTAATAGGAAAGCATAATCCCAAACTAGGAAGAGGGTTACTAGCTAGTTCAAATTCACATTTCTGTGTGAGGAGAGGTATGCAGATTAACAATGCTTCTTCAAAGGCACCGTTCCCTTCTGAGTATACATATAATGCTAGAATCTAGTTTAAAATAAGTGAGGCAATTAAAACGTATCCTCGCAGTACAGAATCACACAGTAGTGAATAGGAAAAAAAAAAAAAAAACATGTAGGCTTCAGCAAATATATTGAGGAAGCGGTAAGTATATGAGAAGAGAATAACTTTCTGCAACAAGTACATAACAAAAACAATATATCTAGACAACTAAGGAATTACAACTGTGGGCACTAAATCTCCTTCAGTTCTACCCATAGCGTAAACATCAAGGGGAGTCAATTACCCAATCTGCAGATTTTTCAAATTATTCTTCATGAATGCAGATTCAGCAGTGTCAATTATAACATAGTCAGTTAATGAGGCCAAGTACTGAACTTATAAAGGAGTGTGAGGGGTAGGCAGGACGTTCTTACAACCCAGAACAGTTGGCATCCACTGCCACTTCATGATATTCACCCAACTCCGGTTTTTATGCTGGTACAACAAGACTGTCCAGGGCCCTGAGAAGGCAGCACCAGCAGATGCATAATTGAGCGACTGCATTTCAGGATCAGACAGTGGAAATAGGAAGCCCACACGGCAGGGCAGCCCTCCTCCGGAGCTAGAATTTCCCGTCCAACACTCTCTCCAGTTGCTCCCTCCTGAGGGCACATGCAGATTCCATTTAAGTCGCGAGCAGCAACTGCACCTCCCAGGTCAGAGGAGCATGGCGAGTGATCGCTATTCTCACGGTCTGGAGCAGGTTTTAAAGGGTAGGTTGTCTCCGGTAGAAGGTGTCGGGTAAAAGTCCCCTGGTGAGCATTCATGTGCATATCCAGAGCCGCATCGGTTCCCGCACAAGATTTGGCACTACCTTCTTCCTCAGCCCGGTGTGTAACTGCAGAAATAAGACGATCCAGTCTGTTTTTGATATTGCGGTCATACTGCTTAAAGAGGGCTAGGATGGCCATGCGGGAATCCTCCATGTTTAAACCTCTTCGTGATTAGGCCGCAATGGTTCTCTCCGTCAGTGGGCTATAAAAAAATTTCCCAGATCTTCTACAGATCCTTCGATCAGGCTCTTAGGTAGGGGTTCAAAGTACATCTGTCCCTTTTTCTGAGCCTTTAGGTCAAAAAGAACCCCCAGAATCATTATTAAAGCCGGGAGCTACTGTATTATGCGTCTGGTTGCTTTGGCGGTTAGCTCCGCCCCCCCTTCTATCACCAATTTTGCTGTGTTCTCTTGGTATTCTTAGTTGAAAGCTAAACCTAGGAGGTTCATATGCTAATTTCTTAGACCTTGAAGGCCGCCTCTAATCTAAATGCATTTTGATCATTTTTCACCACTAGAGGGCATTAGTTAACGTGTTTCATATAGATAACATTGAGCTCATGCACGTGAATTTACCATGGAGACAGCTCTGATTGGCTAAAATGCAAGTCTGTCAAAAAAACTGAAATAAGGGGGCAGTCTGCTGAGGCTTAGATACAAGGTAATTACAGAGGTAAAACGTGTATAATTATAACTGTGTTGGTTATGCAAAACTGGGGAATTGGTAATTAAGGAATTATCTATCTTTTAAAACAACAAAAATTCTGGTTGAAGTAAACAAGTTTTTCAACTTGAAGAGAAAACTTTGAGCTGCAGGTTTAACACGTCTAGTGGCAGTAAAAAAGCCATTGCTGAGAGGGCTAAATAGAATAATAGGATTCCCTGGCCCAAGAAGCATGACCTTAGACTACTGAAGACTTAAAGGGCCATAATACCCAAATGTTTAAACACTTGAAAGTGATGCAGCATAGCTGTAAAAGGCTGACTAGAAAATATCTCCTGAACAACTCTATGTAAAAAATGAAAGATATTTTACCTCAAAAGTTCCTCAGTAGCCACCTCCCATTGTAAAGGATTTCTAAGCAGCATATTAGTATGTCTGTCCTGGGACAGCTGAAAGGATGAGCCTCGTGAACTCTCATATTATTTCACCAATCAGGTTAAGGAAGCTTACTATGAAATCTCATGAGAGTTAAGTCAAATCTCATGAGATCACAGTAAGAGTTCATGACCTCAGCACTGCTGATGCTGATTGGCTGCTGTTCATTTCTTCATTTTATTTTTTTTATTTTTACCTGCAGCTGGGAGCAGGTGAAGTATAACTTTTTACACAGAACTTACTCTGCTGAGCTGAGGAGATTGTGAGGTAAAATATCTTCCTTTTTTATATAGAGATGCTCAGGTGATATTTTCCTGTCAGCTTTTTACAGTTATGCTGCATCAGTTTCAAGTGATTTAGCATATGAGTATTATGTCCCTTTAAAGAAGGTCTTATAGAGCAATGAATTAAAATTTGGTTCATCATTCTTGGATTTTTTATGGTGTCAAGTTGGTGAAAAGATTCTTCCTCGTTGTGTGACACCAGCAAGCAGGCATGGCAGAAGAAGTATGATGGTCTGGGCTCTATTGCTGGATCCATAGTCAGTGACTGAGTCAGTGGCAACCCAAAAAGACTACCACAGCATTTTGCAGCAGCATGCAATACCCTATGGTATAAACCTACAGTAAACTAATGACCCAAAACATACCTCCAAGCTATGTCAGAACTACTTAGAAGGAAAATACAAGACGGTAAGCTTTAAATCATGGAATGACCAATACCAAGCCATTTGAGCTGGTTTGGGATGAATTGTATAGAAAGCTGGATGCAAAGGAACCTACAAGTGCAACACATTTTTGGGAAGTTCTGCAAAAGTATTGGGAAGAACTTTCTGTACAACGTCTGATTTCCATTGTAGAAAGGCTGTTGTGTTCAGCTGTTATATCTGCAAAAGGGGAGTAATTTGATGTGTTAAATATTTTGAAATATTCCTTTTTTTATCTCCAATTGTTAATTTATTTTATGCTTTAATTTTAAAGTTCCTTGAGAAATTAAACTGTGTACGTTTCAATAATAACTGGAAAAATCTGCCATATTACATTGTTTACTTATTGCCTGCTTTATGAAAATGTTTTACAATTGCTGACAATTGCAGGGATTCTCAATATTAAACACTTTATGTTTAAAGGAATTAAAATACACAAGTTTTACTTGTACACTAGATTTTTCTTTGTAGACAATCTATTTATATAGCCCATCTAGGAGTGTTTTTGTAACAATGTATAGTTTTGCTTATTTTTTAATAACATTAGGCTGATTTTCAGACTCCTAATAATGCCTCAAAGAATCAGATGTAGACTGAAGTGTACATATTTCTGCTGCTCCTCTTTGTGTGATCTGTCTTTTCATATGCAGGGAAAGGGAGGTGTCTGCTCATTCTGCTTTTCCAGCCCCTTTCACTGGGGGTGCCAGCCTAACTGGGAGTTTCTAAGTATGTTTTTAAAACGTTTTATACTGGATTTTTAGATCAGTATATGTGCATATTCTTCTTTATAGTAGTCTCTATTAGACACTGTCCCTTTAACAAAGATAATAAGAGATGGTAAAATTCTGAATACATGATGATAGATAATAGATATTTTCTGTACTTAGCTATGGGTAATCAGCATACTCATTCTCTGAGAATGGGAGACTCAATATAGTGAGAAGCCCACTGCATATTGTCAATCACTCTGGTTTTCTCAAATGGAAAATGGCTTCTGATACTATAAATTAATTTCTAGTATTTTATAGACAGTTTTACACAGACGCATATGCTCCTTAGTTATATGTTAGTCACATGATTACAGAAAAAAATGTATAGTTTGCTCAAAAGTTCCAACCATAAGGGAAAACTACAGGATTTGGTTACACTGTTTAGCAAAAAACACATCTTCTTTTGTATACAGTATGAAATTAACTCCTTGCTACCTTTACTTATTCCAACTGGGATGATGCTTTCATAGCTAGTTTTTTTGGTAGATAGATAATGCTATTTAATTAGCTAATCTAGAACTGCTGGATTGTATAGTTTTCCTGATTTTGAGTTACTATTATAAAGAGAGAACTTCATTACTTTCAATAGGACCAATAAGCAAACATTCTCTAGGTTCAAGAAAAAATATTGTGCAGACTCCACAGAGGCTGAACTCACTCAATTCTATAATTCTATAAGAAAAAGGGAGGATGCCTTACATAGAAAAGTAATGAAGCTCCCTGGGATACAGAATTTCACTGGGGAGAGCGAAGGTAATTGGAGAACACCTGGGGCTCAGTTTGCATCAATTACAAATTAAAGTGAAATGCTTTCACTATAATTTAATTTACTTTTGCCTATAGTTTAGTATATATTTATTTTCTGTCAGTCAAATAAGTATATTGAGAATTGTGAGCAAACTTCACCTGCATAGAGCTGGCGAGAAAAATCAGTGAGACCAGCTTGCTTAAAATTCTTACAGCATTTCACAAGAATAGTGAGAGAGCTTCATACATACCCTGGGAACTCCCCTGTTCAGCCCAGGGAACTGTCCTGTCCCACCCACTTTCTGAAGCTCTGTTTTATTTTACAATAGAGAAAATACAAATTGCAATGTAATTTGTAAAAGATACACAGAAATATAGAAAGTATGATCCTAATTTGTTAAAGTAACACAGAAACCTTCAAAACATATTCTGAATTGGTAAAATCACTGCAGGATCTAAATCTTAATCTAAATGTTTTAAAATATAAAATAGAAAGTGAGAAGCTTAAATGTAATACTGAAAAGACCTGATCTGAACTGTAAGGTGATATAAAATTCAATGCACAAAATGTAAGTGTAACGAAACTCTCATATCATGCAGTGCTATATTGCACTGGGCTTGTCTCTCCTTCAGATAGAGAAATGAGAGAGATCTCTCAGTGCTTAAGAGTTCTGCCCTTTTTCTTTAAGCATCCAGTGAGTTCAGCCCCTGTGAAGTCTGCACTACAATTTCTCTCCAAGGAGGAGAATCTTTGATCACTAAGCCCTTTTTCCCTAAAGTATGTTCCAAAATGTTCAATTTAAATCAGTATGGAAAATGGCTCTCACAATGTGCTATTTGGCTAGATAAGGTTGTTTCTTGAACATGTTTGAAGTCCTTTGCCCCTGTAAATCTTGCTAATTTTCCCCAGTATTGTTTAGCTAAGAGGGTTGAGTCCTGAAACAAACTGTCATCAATTCTGTTTTTAAGACCATAGCCAAAGATATTCTTTTGTTAAGCCTACTTCAAGTCTTGTCAAGTCCTCCTCTATATTATAGTCTTACTATGAAAAAGTTCTTAAAAAAGACAATATTCATTTCACATACACTCCAGCTTGTTGCTTATTCTATAAACATATTACCTTTATGGCTTTAATTGTGGCTTAGAGGTGTCTACTTGGTTACGACTGAAGGTTTTTTAAAGTCTTCATTTATGTCCTATAAAAGAGCCTACTGTTATTTATTTTCTAATTTGGTAATAAATAATTCATAATTACTAACCCTTGCTTAAAAAACCAAGTCTATCTAAAGATTGAGGCAAGTTAACTGAGGTCCAACTGTTGGGGCAAAAATATTGTTATTACAACCTGCTGGAAAATTAAACTTTTTAGAGGCAGCATGGACAAAACTAACCTTTTTGGATGCAGCTATGACCTGATACCCTAGTGGTTAACTATAAGGGAAAGTGTAAATTCAGTTGGTTGATAATTTAATTTATGCAGTTGTGATTCTATTTATTATTCTTTATTTTGATCATGTGAGCCAATCAATTCATTTATTTTCTTTCATGATTTAAATAGAGTATGCAATTTAAACAACTTTCCAATTTACTTATATTATTTCATTTACTTTAATTTCTTGGTATCCTTTGTGGAAAAGCATATCTAGATAGGATCAGAGGTGGGAGCTAGCTACTGACTGCTGCACATATATGCTTCTTGTTATTGGCTTACCAATGTGTTCAGATAACTCCCTGTTGTGCATTGATACTCCTTCAATAAAGGATACCAAGAGAATTTAGAAAAATTGTTAATAGATGTAAATTGGAAAGTTGTTTAGAATTGTATACTCTATCTGAATCATGAAACATTTTTTGGGTTTCATGTCCCTTTAAGGTATTTGTATTCTCATTTAATTTTTGTTTGTTAATTAAATGCTTTTGTTAAGGAATCAGTGTTTTGTGGTTTTACGGTTGCTAAAGATCAATATTTTTAAATTAAAAACACTATTGCTCCTGGTTTTCGCCAACTTGTTAACTTCCCCGTTTTTGTCTGTCTCTGTGACTATAGCTTGTCTATTCAGTTGTGATCTTTGCTATCTCTTTATCTAACCTCTTGTACTACGTAACGAGGTAGCATCATTTCTGTTTAGTTATTAATATAGGCAAGCTGCCCATGGAGGCATCTGGGCAACAGAGGTACCCTATTCCCAGCAATTCAATTAAATTAAACTGAATTAGATTTCCAGCATAACCTCGAAAATTGATATTTAAACTCCTGATCAACCTAACTGCTGGAACTTATATGAATCTTGTGTTGATCTGGTACTGAAAACAGCAGCTGTTCATACTTGCATTTGTCTGTCTTTTTTATACTGTGCTTGCATGGGTAATATAGTAATAATTACACTTTGAAACATTTTGGGCCAGATTAAAAGTGGAGCGCTAAATATCGCTTTCATGAAATGGAAGCCTCGTTCTGATGCTGTCAGAGACAGCATCAGCACCTAAGCGCAGGGAATAGGTAAGTAGCGCAGCGATGGCATCAAATCTAAATATATAGGTATATGATTATATAAATATAGATTTGTGTTAATATGTGTACGTATATATATATATATATATATATATATATATATATAGTCCAAGTAGGAAAGCATTTGCATATAAATCTCACTTTATTGTATAAACATTTCCAGGGTCTTCCCCATCCTCAGATTTATCAAGAACTAAGTGCTATTACCACCCTTAAATATCTTCTCTTCACGCATGTCTACAGATCTGCCGGTTGCTGAGCAATGCCGTAGCGTCTAACTCGCGCTACTGGGGTCACGGATGCCCATACAGGCCTTCTGAAAAAGTCAAAGCTAAAATTAAAAACATTGTTGGAACAAATAACAGAGTTAAGCCGTTATACATTGCACATAAATAAATGCATTATCCTGTTAAATATATAACATCATCGGACTGTTACACATATCATGTGGCCTAAGGAACTTATACTTTATCATAGATATATTAACTCTATGGGAGAAACAGCATGATCACACAGATACATCATCATAAATTAATGACTGCAGATATTGACCAGAATAACCTCGCTATTCCTTAATCGAATACGTCAGGATATTTATAGTATTTCTATATAGTATAGTCTAAAGATATTATAAAAAACATTGTAGTTCAAATTTTGTATTCAGACCTTTTGGGGGAAAAGTATCTAAGAGATAGATACATTTACTTTCCATCTGTAAGAGGAGCTTACCCCTGTCCCCTCCCCTACTTAGGGGGAAATATGATAAATTATAATATATCTTAAATCGGACACTGTGTGCTTAAATGTTAAAAAATGTCTAGCCACCAGTTGCTTAGAGCCCCTTGACTGTAGGGTCACCCTGATAGCAGATCATTGGTTAGCCATCCTGGTTCTCAAATCAACCTGGGTTTTTCCAATATAAAACATTCCACAAGGACAGCAGAGCATGTAAACAATATATTTAGTTGTGCATGTTGCCATGTACCTGATCTCATACTTCTTAGTTTTCCATGAGTGCACAAAGAATTTACTTTGAGCCAGTCCCCCACAGGTAGTGCATCTGCTACACCTGTAAGACCCATATCTATTAGACCACAACCATTTTTTTGATATATAACTGGGTCTATAATCAGGTCTCAACAACATGTCCTTGATTGATCTACCTCTCCTATAGCCAATCATTGGGGCCTCTAGATCTTTGAATGGAAGTGTACTGTCAGATTTTAGTATGTCCCAATGCTCTTTCATTATCCCAGGGAACTCCACCTTATCATAGGTGAATTTCATGGAGAATATTAATCTTTCCAATTTGACTTTTCTCTCCTTTTTTTATCAGCGCTTCTTTTTGTGACATCCCTTGACATTCCTCCATGGCATCCTTGAGCTGTGATCTGCCATACCCCCGTTCCTCAAACTTAGAGTACATATCCTTCAGTTGTGTATCTTTGGATTGTGCACTTGTATTATGTTGTACTACCATTTTGAACTGTGACTTTGGCAGTGCCTCTTTGAGAATTAGAGGGTGGAAGCCTTTTGCATCCAAGATGGAATTGCGATCAGTCATCTTCTGATACAATATTTTCTGTAATGCAGTATCATTTTGAACGATCCTTAGATCAAGAAAGTCAATGGACTCATTATTGTGTGTAATTTTGAATTGTAAGTTGCCATTCTCAATATTTAGCACCTCAATCCAAGCGATCAGCTCTTCTACAGAGCCCCCCAAATAAGGAAGAGGTCATCTATATAACGCTTCAAAAACTTTATTCTTGGATCCTTAAATAGAACTATCCCATGTTCCTCATATGTTGCCATATACAGGTTGGCATATGATGGGTCCGTGGCATAACTCATTAACAGGCAGATCTGTAGACATGGGTAAAGGGAAGATACTTAAGGGTGGAAAGTTTCACTTAGTTCTTGATGTATCTGAGGACAAGGGAGACCCCAAAAAACGTTTAAACAATAAAGTGAGATTTATATGCTGATACCGGAGAGAGCTTTCCTACTTGGACTATATGCATTATTGAATTGCACCCTGGGAGCTGATAACTGTTGGAGTGTGCTGGGCTCACCTGGGATATATATATATAAATATATATATATATAAGCATATACACATATATTTACAGGCAACACGCAGTTCCCATAGATCACAATGTAAAGGCAATTTTCAGTGCCGGTTTTTTCTAACACCCCACTCCCGCTAACTTTACCCCCAAAATATTGCCTTGTGCAGTTATTTTATTAACAAATAAAGATGCTGCTATCTTTATTTTTTAATAAAATACACTAGACTCTATTTTGGGGGCATTTGGGGCATATTTATAAAATTAATCAGAGATCTGATCTCTGGTTAATTTTATAAGCGCTAATTGCTACCACGAGCTCATAGTAACAATAACCAGCCACTTGCAATGGCTGATTAATTATAGCGCACCTTCAAACAGGGCAAATCTACTCCCCATGAATTTCATGAAGATCAGTTCAGTAGTTTTCACTGTCTTGACTAAAATCCACAAACGGTCCTTTTTTTTTTTTTTAAACATTTCACATCATAATAACTTAAAATGTACTGAGACAAGTTAGTTCAAAATGTCAGGGGTTCTTTTGATAGTCAGACACATTTGCTCAGCCATTCCAAAGTTATAAGCTTTTAAAACACATTTTTATTAGGGATGGGCGAATGTTTCTAAAAATTTGAAATTCAAAACGAATTTTGATACATTTGTTCGTACGGATCGAATTTCGAATGTTTATATAACATTATAACATTTTATTTTTGAATTTTTATTTTTGAATTTTTCAATAAAATTCAAAAATATTGCTTCAAATAATAGAATGTTTAGTTATGTATTCATTCAATTTCAAAATGTAATATTCGAATTTAAATGTGACATTCAAATTCGAATGCAACATTCAAATTTGAAATAGTATTTCTAGTCTACAACTGTGTTTAACAAATGTAATATGCGAATGCTACATTCAAATTTGAATGTCACATTCGAAATTCGAAATAGTGTTTCCAGTCTACAACTGTGTTTAATAAATGTAATATTCGAATGCTGCATTCGAATTCGAATGTAACATTCGAATTCAAAATAGTATTTCTAGTCTAATACTGTTTTATATATGTAATATTCAAATTTGAATGTGACATTCTAATTTGAATGTGACATTCGAAGTCGAAATAGTATTTCTAGTCTACTCTTATACTGTGTTTTATAAATGTAATATTCAAATTTGAATGTGTAAATCGAATTTCTACAAAAACATTTGTTCTAACATTCGAATTCGAATATAAACACGTTCGTCCACCCCTAATTTTTATATACAGTACATAGTATGTGGGACTCCCTAGAAACATCAGGCTAAGGGGTTTTAAGGGTATGTGGTATGTGGCTATGTGCATTCAAAAAATTACAAATCAGAACTTTATTTGGTTCAGGATATTAAACACAACAGAAAAAACCCTTCCATAGTTTTATATATATATATATATATATATATATATATATATATACAGTATATATATATTTAGTAAACACATAGGGCTAGATTACAAGTGGAACAAAATCTTAACCAAAGCAACTTAACAGGGGCCAAAACTTTTATTTATTGTGCTCTTAGTTATAATGAATAGCGGTGACTTAAAGGGAGAGTCTACACCAGAATTTTTATTGTTTGAAAAGATAGATAATCCCATTATTACCCATTCCCTAGTTTTGCATAACCAACACAGTTATATAAATACAGTTTTTACCTCTGTGATTACCTTGTATCTAAGCCTCTGCAAACTGCCCCCTTATTTCAGTTTTTTTGACAGACATCCATTTTAGCCAATCAGAGCTTGCTCACTGGAATACAATAGATCCGATCTGGAGCCACACATAGATAATAGGATAAACTTTACAAGCCTATTATCCGATACAGAGATACATGACTTAGCCTCAATTTAATAAAAGGGTTTATACTACTTAATTTACTAATATATATCAGGGGTCATGATCGATGCATCAGGAAAAATGGTATATTTGTATTTGTTATGGTACTTAGACAGTTTATAATGTCCTATGAATGAATTGTATCTATAATATGCATGATATGAGTTTTATTATGATCTAGCTGTTCAACAATTAACATTAAATGATTGGTTAAATGTAAGGTGGATGCTAATTATCACAACACACCTGTTCTACAAGGAAGAGTTGCCATAATGTTTGATAGGATTGGGTATTTCCTCTGATAAAAGTCAGTACTCCCTGACTACAAACAGAAGCCTGAGGAAACAGCGAGGAGAGTTGAGAAACGCGTTGTGCTACTGTTTTATTCACATAGGGTATATGTTATGCCCTCTGTTTTTATATGTCTTTTATGATTAAAATTTTTAATTTTTGAGAAATTTGGGAGTCTGAGCTTTATCCAGCTTACAGCAGAAGGGTGGCGGTCCAAGATGAATCCCTGCTCTGTGGATCAGTGAGCTGGGACACTAAGAGTTCCCAGAATGCCCTGCTTAGCACAATTGGGTGCTGCCATACTTGTGAGTATGATTCTTTAGTGTGCATTTCATTTTAATATTATCAGTATCACACAAAGAAGCGCCCTTGTTTGTGATTCTTTTCACAGAATTTTATTGGAGTTTGCCTGCTTACATCTGCAGGTTCTCACAAGAGTATCTATCAAGCAGCGGTCATTAGACTGCTGCTTCCCTAAATCTTCTTCACCTAATAGGTGGACAATTTCAATCTCCCCAGTCTCGTCCGACTGGGGGAGATTGACAGCTCCTGCCTCGCCCGTGATTGGCTGGGCACGGGCAGGGGGCAGCGTTGCACAAGAGCACAAAATAACACTCTTGTGCAATTCTGAATTCCACCAGATATATTCATGACACAAAACCACCTTTGTATCTTCCATAGGAACTTTATGCACTAGTATTTTTTTCAATAATAAAATATTTTCCAGGATTCTTTTGACTTTTCAAACCCTACACTTTTGACCTGTAAAAAACAATCATTTTTTTCTTTCTTCGCATTGATTTTTTTTCCTTTTTCCCTTGGTTCTCTAAAATCTATTATTTACTACAACCTGGTTTTAAAACTAATAAACAGTCACTGCTTTTCACTTTCATGAAAGAAATTCTGAACTCTTGATCCACAGGTAACATCTTATAGGAACTATTACTATTCTAAAAAAACATATAGAACAGGAAGTAAGTTCTATTTTACTCTTTAGGGGATATTGTAATCTAAAAATAAAGTGCTGCTGTGCCATTTGCTGGTAAACAAATGAAAACAGGCGCATATGTGTATGTTAGAAACACTGGCAGCACCTGGATCTGAAGCACAGTAGAGCTGTTGCAGGAGAGGAGATTTGACTATGTATTTAACCATTTTGAAGGACTTAAACCCATTGTAATACAAGGGTCTTTTTAAACTCATTAATTGCCCTGTGTATAGCTATGTGTAGTATTTGGAGAATGTGGGTACCTACCCCACATGATTCTCAAATTAAACTCTCTAAAGATAGCAAGGGTGCTACACAGGCTTGAACAAATATTCATAGACTTTAATAAAGATTTTTGTTGCGACTACCAGTTATTAACCCTGACCACTGTGGAGGTAAAGTGGGGTTAGTCTGAGGTGTGGCAGAATAGCCTGTAGGTGAAGTTTGGAATTGGATCTAGGGACGTTGGACACATGTGAGGTCCTGGTTGGGTATTTCTGATGGGGTTTAGGAGTTTCCTGCTTTCATTTTGTAAAACCAGGACATTAATAGTTGAAGGGACATGGTGGAAAGGATAGCAGGACACAGCTCTCAAACAACCAGAACATTGTGATTTAATTATGGATCTACTTATATCTCTTTCTCTAGAGGTGCAAACTATTCTGCATTTTGTGGGAATGTCTCAAGTTAGGAGTTCCTTCTTACTGTCCCTCTTGCAACATTACTCCACTCTGTCAGCTTAGACTCTGCCCAGACCACACACCAGACTGCTCAGACTTCGGCTTCAGAATCCTTAATCTTCACCCTTCTCTTCTATATCCTGAAATAAAAGACGACATTGGTGGTTGGCACAGCTGCATTAGAATATCTTCTATTACTTTGTTTTATTTGGTGCTTTTAGTATCTACAATGCTGCACAGTTGTACATATGATGTACTTCTCTACATCAGTAAATAAACATCCTTTATACTGTGTTGTTTATTAATAAAACAAAGCCTACAAAACCGTGTTTTTTTTTTTTTTTTTGCTTTAATAAACTCTATTTTTATAAATTACTTTTTACTATTTTATTTCCTTTTGTTATACTGAACATTCTTAAGATAACTAGTCAAGTTATTTTTCTGTAGTGAAGACCTCTGAACCTGCACTCTCTGTGACTAGCTGCTGAATGCTTGAAGCATTCCAGCAGTGAAGCTCCCTCTGGTAGCCATTAATTGATCCTTCATAATGTATGTAGCCGGCTCTGCAAGGTCACCCAGCCATACTGTCTTCCCTTTCCTCCTAGCAGGCAGCATGAATAAGGTTATGAGCTGAAATTCACTGCAGGCTTTTCTCTGGCTGACACAAATGGAAAAGAAAAAATATTTTCCAAGTACATTTGCTAAACACATCAAAACATTTTGAGAGTGTCTGGCACAGGCGTATTTCAATGAATTTATTTTAAAGCTTTAGTGGTTTAAAACTTAAGCAATAGCCAGTTATTCAAAAACAGATAAAAAGATAGTTATTTTGAGTGAACTTTTTTAGACAATAAGATAGGTTTAAAAGAAGAATTGAACACTGGATTAAGATCCTACTAAGGATTTTTTTTTCGAAAAGGAAATTTATTAAGGAAAGAATGGCTCAGTGACCTAAGTGCAATGATGGTTGCTTGGTTGTTGAGTTAGGTTCTTACAAGCCTCACTAAGGTAGCCCTTTACATTTGTATTAAGAAAAAGGGCTAAAACTCAAGCCCCCAGCTTCAGGACTTTCAACCCTCCTGCATTTTTTGGGGCTATAATGGCTTTGGAGATCTCTCCCTCTCTCTCTCTCTCTCTCTGTCCTTCACTAATGTATTTATATCTCAGATTCTAGTATAGAAGCCTAGGACCACCACAGCCATTCATAAGAACAAGAAGAATCAAAACGCTGCCCCAGCACACCCAACCCTGTCTCTGAACAGCCCAGACTCCACTCATAGGACCTGCTAGCTCTGTCCATGCTGTTCAACTATACCTCCAGGTTGCCTAGGTCCTATGCAACTGAAACTGACATGTGCACTAGATATATTAGGGGAATACCAGCACCAAAAGCATCCTAATAAAAACATATCATTAACACATCTTAATATTTAGAGTGTTAGCACCAGTCAAATAGTGCAAAGGTTTAGGATTCAGTTAGGATAGCTGAAGGATTTGTTGGTGCTCTACAAATAGCTAATAATAATAATTAGGGTAGGGGTAGAAGAGATCCCTCCGAATCTCTTAGCTGCAGAAGCACTGCATCACATTTCTTCAGAATGCATTACAACCAGGCACATAACTTAGTCTCAAAAAGCCCAGGGGTAACAGGCAACAAGCAGCTTTTATTGGTTCCTCTCCACAACACCATCATCTCCAACTAATTGATCCCCAGGGTTGTGCCCTTATCCTGCTATTTATATGATCTTACTTCCCCTGGTGTAAGCATTAATTTATCTCTTAGGCCAATTATGACCATAGTTATCAAATATGCCCAGTCATATTCTTCACAATCTGAAATTGAAGGTCAATGATCAAATGATCCCTTTGAAGGCAGACGTTACATGCATATTCACATTTAGCATGTCTTTAACCCTTTCATACATGAATGTATCCACCAATGTTGCTCAGAAGTAATTATTATGGGACCTTATGAGCTATATAAATTCAAATATGGGAGGTGAAATAATATATTGCAAAGAAATGTACGTTAGTTACTATTCCATAACACTTTTAAATCGATGATCTTTCAAACCATGGCTTTGGGTAGTTCTAACACAGAGTTTGTGTAAGACCTCTAGCAAGTCTTTCTCCTCAAGCTGATTTGGGAATAGAACTGGAAACAAACATATTAAGTGAATATGTGCAGTGTGGCAATTATGTTTATTTGGCACCTATTCTTGTTCTTCTGAATTTCTAGCTGGAGCTCAGTACTAATCAAACACCCTTGAAATATCTGCAGTTTCTTTCATTTGGTGCTTGGTTATTCTTGTGTGATGATCCTAGTGACTTACATTCCTGTTTGTTTTCCCTGGCTAAAGAAATACAGTTAGTTACCTTTTCCTGACTAACTATTCTGACTGATCTCCTCGCTAATGGTCCCTGCTTGCTCTTGATTTGTAGCCGTCTTATCTTTGCACATTTGAATTAATTATCAGGAAAAAGGTAAAGACCTGTATTTACTATTGCAATTTAGAAAGACCAGAAGTTGCTGATACTTCTATTCCTCCAAAAAAATGAAAATATGTTGATGGCCGTTGGACATGGATGTACTCTGAAATTTGATACTAGGGGGTCAATTTATTAATGTGCGAGTGGACATGATATGATGTACATATACGCTTTTGGCATTTATCATTGCACCAGCAGTTCTTGTGAACTGCTAATGCAATACCGCCCCCTGCAGATTTGCGGCCAATCGGATGCTAGCAGGGGGTGTCAATCAACCCGATCATATTCGATTAGGTTAATTTCTGTCTGCCGCCTCAGAGCAGGCAAACAAGTTACGGAGCTTGATAAATATGCCCCTAGGGCTAGAAAATCAATTAAAAAGTGTCTGTGTTTTTCTATTAGCGAGGATGTGTGCACCCAGGGCAATTCACCAAAACATAAGGCACTGCAACAAGTGGTTCTCTTATATAAAAAGGATAGACAAAAAAAACTAGACGAGGTCCACCACTGTGACATTACTGATCTTTTTGATTATGAATAAAATGTACTTGGGATTAGAGGTGATTGACAAGGTCCCTGTAGCTTATGACAGCGACAACTGTGCAGTTAATCGGATTTTAAAAACTATTAATATTTTCTTATTATTGGCCATTATCCAACCACTTAGGTTTTGTGGGTTTGTTTTGCTTTTAAATGGTGATGTTAGCTTTGTTATCTCAATAGACCAGAAGTAAAATATTAATATACCCCATGCAGAGTCCATAAAATGTCCTGATCTAAGAAATTTGTGTAGGTCTTTAGCTGTTAGGTCAGTCATTCATAGAATGAAATTATAGGGAAGGTCTAATTTGTATACTAAGTTGTTTGTTCATTTATTTTGTGTTACCAAGACTAGTTTCTAGAAGCATTAAAATGTGACAAAATGGAATCCTTTTATCTGCAACTGTGATATTCCTATTAGCTTGTATTTTTTACAAAGGAAATTGTTTTATCTGTTTATTGATCAATGGTTAAACTATTCACCAAGGCACTGTGTATTACATAATACATGTCATGATTATCACCACCTGTCTGACAATTCTCCCTACTTAAAGGGACAGTCAACACCAGATTTGTTGTTGTTTAAAAAGATAATCCCTTTATTACCCATTCCCCGGTTTTGCATAACAAACACAGT
The DNA here is from genome assembly GCF_027579735.1 of Bombina bombina. Taxonomy (NCBI): domain Eukaryota; kingdom Metazoa; phylum Chordata; class Amphibia; order Anura; family Bombinatoridae; genus Bombina; species Bombina bombina. The sequence continues at coordinate 88,859,067 of NC_069501.1, forward strand.
TATAATAATACACGTTTCACCTCTGTAATTACCTTGTAGCTAAGCCTCTGCAGACTGCCTCCTTATTTCAGTTCATTTGTCAGAATTGCATTTTAGCCAATCAGTGCTCACTCCTCTGTAAATTCAAGTGCATGAGCTCAATGTTATCTTTGTGAAACACATAAACTAATGCCCTCTAGTGGTGAAAAACTGTCAAAATGCTTTCAGATTAGAGGCGGCCTTCAAGAAATTAGCATATGAACCACCTTTTTTGCTTTCAACTAAGAATACCAAGAGAACAAAGCAAAATTGGTGATAAACGTAAATTTTAAAGTTGTTTAAAATGACATGCCCTATTTAAATCATGAACGATTTTTTGGGACTTGACTGTCCCTTTAAACTTATTGTACAGTACTGACTGATGGTATATGTGAGTCACGGCAGGGCACTGGGAATTCTGACAGCACATTTCAGTTGAGGGGTGTAAGCAATCTAGGTGTTCAATGAGTAATAATGTTTGCAGATATGCAATATCTTGTTACTCGCTTACATTGTGGTTTTAGCACCACATGTTTGCAATCAATAGCACTGAACGCATCGGGTATACATATGACTATAGAAGTTCACCTTCATTAACTGTCACTCTGCTGGTGTGCTTGCCACTAAATGCTTACAGTATTGTTTTAGATGTAGACCAGTGACCAAAAATTATAGTGTAAGAAAGGAAATTAAAGAACAAAATTAAACCTTAACCCGGAGGTATCATTCTGAGCTTTTTATCTTAGCGCTATTGTAGATGTGAGAACCTTTTGGCCATTTTACTGCTTATTTCACATTTCATACACTGTTGCACTATTGTTCTTCCTCTTCTTTCTTTGAGATATCATCATAGAAGATAAAGGAATTGGGGTACATCTTTGTTTTCACGCAACTCTGGTTTTGAAGGTTTCAGCTGGATGTTTTTACCTATTTGGTGCACAACTACTATTCACAATTTATTTGTATTCAAACAATGTAGTGTGGCAAGCAGTTTTAGCATTCTGGGAATGGTCTATGCTTGTGCTGAGAGTTTTTCCTCAGATTTAGTTACTTTGTTACAATCATTGGGTCAGAACATTCCCTACTGAGCTGGACCCTCATTTTGAATTTCTCATCCTTTAAGGGCTTCTAATTCACATTGTAGATGAAAAAACTAATATTTATTGTAGCTCCTACACTTTGGGTGGTGTATATTGTAAAGTGCCAGTTTTCATTTCTTCTATGGCATCTCTAATTAATTATATTACCAGAGTATTCATGGATTTCATTGATCGTCCCAGAAGGACGCTCATATGTCTGTATGGGAAGACAAATATGTGGTTGTTTTGTCTGGATTTCAGCACTACTCATGCGCCACAACAAAGTTTGTGGTTTAACACCAGGAAAGGAAGGACCAACACTAAATACAATCAAATAGTAACAGTGTTTTATTATGATATTAAATGTATTCACATGAGGTAGAAGATCATTTTAGTGGCATTCAATACAATGATATTGCATTAAGCAATGTAAAACAATTTTGAAAATGAAACTTTCATGATTCAGATAGGACATGTCATTTTAAACAACTTTCTATTTTACTTACTTATCATCAAATTTGCTTTATTCTCTTATTTAGTTCAAAGCTAAACCTAGGTAGGCTTATATGCTAATTTCTAAGCCCTTGAAGGCTGCTACTTACCTGAATACATTTTACAGTTTTTCCACAGCTAGAGGGCGTTAGTTCATGTGTTTCATATAAATAACACGGTGCTCATGCACGTGGAGTTATTTAAGAGTCAGCACTAATTGCCTGAAATGTCAAAAGATCTGAGATAAGGGGGCAGTCTGCAGATGCTTAGATACAGGGTAATTACAGAGGTAGAAAGTATATTTCTTTGACAGTGTTGGTTATGCAAAACTGGGGTACGGTAAATAAAGGGATTATCTATCTATTTAAACAATAACATTTTGTTGTTTACTATCCCTTTAAGTGCTGTCCAGCTGCACCCCTGTTGAAGACGTTTCCCATAGGAAATTCTAAGCGACCCCGATAAGGAATATCAGACAAATTGAAAGAGAACATTTATCTTGTTTGAATGAAAATTTTGAATATAATTTTCTTATGCTAGAAAACGATGCAATGTAAATGAATCTTAATAAGAGGCAGCTTAAAGGACCAATAAAGACAGTAGATTTGCATAAACAATAAATGCATGATACAAACACAATGCAATAGAACTAAGTCTGAGCTTCAAATGAGTCGTAGTTTTTCTTCTGACGAATTTCAAAGCTATGTTTATTTCCTCCACTCCTGTATCATGTGACAGCCATCAGCCAATCATTAATGCACAAATGTATGACCTCTTGCACATGCTCAGTAGGAACTTGTGACTAAAAAAGTGTAAATATAAAAAACTGTGCACATTTTGTTAATGGAAGTAAATTGGATTCCATGCTCTATCTGAATCATGACTTTGGGGCCTGTTTATGAAAGGCCTGTCGGACATGATCCGACATTGCGGATCATGTCCAACAGACCTCGCTAAATGCGGAAAGCAATACACCCTCTGCATTCAGCATTGCACCAGCAGCTCTTGTGAACTACAGGTGCAACGCCGCCCCCTGAAGATTCACGGCCAATCGGCCGCTAGCAGGGAGTGTCAATCAACCCGATCGTATTCGTATTCAATGTCTGTCCGCCTCCTCAGAGCAGGCGGACAGATTATGGAGCAGCGGTCTTTAGACCTCTGCCCCATAACTTGTGTTTCTGGCGATTCTGAAGGCTCGCCAGAAACACGGGCCCTCAAGCTCCATACAGAGCTTGCACATTTGTCTTTCTAACACTTATAGTAGATCAATGGTAACTTAAAGCAATGTACAAATAAATACTGCAATACTCTGAGACAAAAGTCATAAATACAGGATAGAATGTATCGTTGTGGGGAAAGGAATAAGAGCAAATTCATTTTGTAGGGAGCACAGTAAAGTTTCAATTTTTTTAATGCTATTTTGTGTTGAGCTCGAACACAACACTTATACCTCCACTTGTAATATGAACGCTTATAACACTGCTTTTGCCCTCCATTGAAAGTATAGGGTGCGCTAAAAGAAAATGCCTGCCGTATTAAAGCTTCCCTAGTTAACATTTTTCACTTGTAAAACCAGATTGTGCACTATCGGCTAGTGTTGCGGTACAGCACTTAACGCTGAATAAAATGGCAATTCCAGCGTAATGGCTAGTAACGCATATTACAAGTTGTGTCAGTATAGCTATACCGCAAGCATTTTAGCCTGTAACACAACGTCCATTCCGCACTCAAAAAAGTTACGTTTTTGTGTGGGATTTCCATAGCGCCGGTATTACAGGTTGTGCGTTCAGGCTAAAATGCTTGCGTTACAGCCTATACCGACACGATCCATACCACCATCTGAGACCAGTAGTTATGCATTTTACAAAACAAAAATGTTTCACAAAACTCATAACTAAACTGTTACAAAGTACACTAACACCCATAAACTACCTATTAACCCCTAAACCGCTGCCCTCCTGCATCACAAACACTATATTAAATTTATTAACCCCTAATCTGCTGCCCACCCACATCACAACTTTTAAATAAACCTATTAACCCCTAATCTGCTGTCCACCCACATCACCAACACTATTTAAATATATTAACCCCTAAAACGCCGTTCCCCAACATCACCGACACTATAATAAAGTTATTAACCCCTAAAACTCCGGCCCCCACATAGCCACTACTAAATAAACCTATTAACACCTAAACTGCCGGCCCCCCACATCACTAACGCTATAATAAACTATTAGATTAGGTGTAATTGTTTTTATTTTTGATAATTTTGTTATTATGTTTTGTAAGCTTAGTGTTTTCTATTTTTCGTAATTTAGTGTTTATTATTTTTTTGTAATTTTAGATTTTTTATTTTTTTCGTAGTGTTATGTTTTTATTAAAATTTGTAATTTAGTTGGTAGTATTTTTTATTTTATTAGAATAGTTATGTTAGGTTAATTTATAGTTTAATGTTAGGTTTATTTTTATTTCACAGGTAAGTTTTTAGTTATTTAAAGATGCTGTACTTATATTGTAATTTTAATTTAAAATTAGGGGGGTGTTAGGTTTAGGGGTTAATAGTTTAATTTAGTGTTTTGCGATGTGGGGGGGCAGTGGTTTATTGGTTAATAGGTTTATTTAGTGGTCGCAATATGGGAGACCGGAGGTTTAGGGGTTAATAACTTTATTATAGTGGCGGCGATGTGGGAGGCCGGAGGTTTAGGGGTTAATAACTTTATTATAGTGCGGCAATGTGGGAGACCAGAGGTTTAGGGGTTAATAACTTTATTATAGTGGCAGCGATGTCGGCGAGTGGCGGAATATGGGTTAATAACTCTATTATAGTGTCGGCGATGTCAGGGAGCAGCGGAATAGGGGTTAATAATTTTTATTAGTTTCGGCGATATCGGGAGTAGCAGATTAGGGGTTAATAACTTTATTTAGGTGTCAGCGATGTCAGGGCGGCAGATTAGGGGTGTTTAGACTTGGGGTTTATGTTAGGGTGTTAGGTTTAAATGTAACATTTTTTCCCTATAGACATCAATGGGGTTGTGTTTTTCATTCCGCACTTCAGGAGTTAGTTTTTTTTCTAACACTGTCTCCCCATTGATGTCCATGGGGGAAAGCGTGCACGAGAGAGTCAAAGCAGCCCTTGGATTTTGTGTGGTATGGAGCTTATCACCACCATAGCGCACGCACAAGGAGGCTTTCCAGTAACTCGTGATGGCAACGCTATGGAGAGTGAAATAACGCAACTTTTTTTGGCGTTAGTTTCACACCCTGTTTAGTGCAAAACTCGTAATCTAGGTGTATGCGACTGTAAGCAAGATAGTGCACCCTGCACTATATGCTCCAGATACGCATCCTCGTGGAACAACTCTGTTTGTTATCTCAAATTTTACGAACACATTTTTCTTTATTCGTATGACCCTTGTAATGGTGCTCAGAGTTCTAATTCTAGAAACCCCAAGTTTCTTCTGTATTTTTAGCTTTGTTAAATAATTTAGAATGATTATTTGGAGGGGAAAAATGAAATCCTGTCCTTGTGAAAATATGAAGAAGAAAATCTACATTCCCTTATTTGAAATGTCTGTTTTCTAATAAATCGGCAGAGAATGTATTCCTGCATGAATACAGAAGAGCGCAGCCTAGAATCTAAGAGAGGTCACACATCTATCATATTAAATATTTAACAAAGTTTAACTAAACTGACTGTATTCAATGGCAAGCTGTTTTCCTTAACACTACAAAGGCTCTTTGAAGTAGGAAGACTGAAATACCTTAATCTGCTCTGTGGAGTTGATATGCTGAGTGGAATAGACAAGCCCAGGAAACTATTACAAACCCTTATCTGGAAGTATTTAATTACAATTTTATTTAAAGGTACAAGACACATCCAGATATTTGTCTTCTATTTAAAACAATATTATCATTGTTATTATTATTATTGTTATTAATTATAATAATTATAATGAGAAGTCAAGGCTGGATTGGGCTACCAGGGCACGAGGACATTTCTGAAGCCCATGGGGCTGGCCAGCTACATTTTAAGGGGTGTGCTTTTTGATGAGATGATGCAGCTCTATAATCTCTCTTCTATTCTCCTCTGTGCTATATGTATTAAGGTCAATAAAGGGACAGTATACACCAATTATCATTTAACTGCATGTAATAGACACCACTAAAGAATAATATGCACAGATACTGAACTACAAATCCAGTATAAAACAATTTAGAAGCTCCCAGTTTAGAACTGTTGAAAAGATTAGCTGGGACACCCACTAAAAGTGGTTATATAGCAAAAAAGCAGACCCTCCCCCCTCCCCCTTCCTCTGCATATGAAAGGACGTTTTACACAAACAGGAACAAGCTGGAGTAGGTATACATCAGGGGCCCGATCCGATATCCAATCGGATTGAACTTGAATCTGATTGGCTGATTCAATCAGCCAATCAGATTTTTCTACCTTAATTCCGATTGGCTGATAGAATCTTATCAGCCAATCGGAATTCGACGGATGCCATCTTGGATGACGTCATTTAAAGGAACCTCATTCGTCGGGAAGTCGTCGTGCCGGATGGATGTTCCGAGTCGGAGGAGCGAAGAAAGAAGATTGAAGATGCCGCTTGGAAGAAAACTTTGCCCCGATGGAGGACCTCTTCTCTGCCGCTTGATTGAAGACATCGCCGGATGGAAGACTTATTCTCTGCCGCTTGATTGAAGACATCGCTCGGATCGGATGAAGAGTTCTGCCCGGCTGGGTGAAGAAAAGGTAGGGAGATCTTCAGGGGGTAGTGTTAGGTTTATTTAAGGGGGGTTTGGGTTAGAGTAGGGGTATGTGGGTGGTGGGTTGTAATGTTGGGGGTGGTATTGTGGGTTTTTTTGCAGGCAAAAGAGCTGATTTCTTTGGGGCATGCCCCGCAAAAGGCCCTTTTAAGGGCTGGTAAGGTAATAGAGCTGTTAACTTTTGTATTTTAGAATACGGTAGGGACATTTTTTTTATTTTGGGAGGCTTTATTATTTTATTAGGGGGCTTAGAATAGGTGTAATTAGCTTAGAAATCTTGTAATTTTTTTTATTTTTTTGTAATTTAGTGGGTTTTTTTTTGTAATTTAGTTTATTTTATTTAATTGTATTTTAATTTAGATATTTGTAGTTTATTTAATGTATTGATAGTGTAGGTGTATTTGTAACTTTGGTTAGAATTTATTTTACAGGTAAATTGGTAATTATTTTAACTAGGTAGCTATTAAATAGTTATTAACTATTTAATAGCTATTGTACCTAGTTAAAATAAATACCAAGTTACCTGTAAAATAAATATAAACCCTAAAATAGCTACAATGTAATTATTATTGTAGCTATCTTAGGGTTTATTTTATAGGTAAGTTTTTAGATTTAAATAGGAATATTTTAATTAATAATATTAATATTAATTAGATTAATTTTAATAAGAATTTAGTTAGGGATGTTAGAGTTAGATAGGGTTATTATACTTAATATATATATAATATAATAACGATATTAACTATGTTAACCCTAATATAATTAGGGTTAATATAGTTAATATATATAATATAATAACTATATTAACTATATTAACCCTAATATAATTAGGGTTAATATAGTTAATATAGCTGGCGGCGGTGTAGGGGGGATTAGATTAGGGGTTAATGTATTTAATATAGCTGGCGGCGGTATAGGGGGATTAGATTAGGGGTTAATCTATTTAATATAGCTGGCGGCGGTATAGGGGGATTAGATTAGGGGTTAATCTATTTAATATAGCTGGCGGCGGTGTAGGGGGATTAGATTAGGGGTTAATGTATTTAATATAGCTGGCGGTGGGTAGGGGGATTATATTAGGGGTTACTAATTTTAATATAGCTGGCGGCGGGGTAGGAGGATTAAATTAGGGGTTAATAATTTTAATATAGCTGGCGGCGGTGTAAGGGGCTCACATTAGGGGGTAGTTAATGTAGATGGTGGCGGAGTAGGAGCTCACATTAGGGGGTAGTCAATGTAGATGGCGGTGGGGTAGGAGCTCACATTAGGGGGTAATATAGATAATGTAAGTGGCGGCGGGGTCCGGGAGCGGCGGTTTAGGGGTTAATAACTTTATTAGGTGGCGGCGGTGTCCGGGAGCGGCGGTTTAGGGGTTAATACATTTTTTATTGTTAGGATAGTGAGGGGGGATAGCGGATAGAGGGTTAGACGTGTCGGCTATGTTTGGGAGGCGTGTTAGACAGTACAGGTGATTTTATAACTTAGTCAGGTTTTGTAGGCGCCGGCAGTTTCTAAAGTGCCGTAAGTCGCTGGCGACTGCAGAATTTTTACTTACGCAGATTGCTGGACATCGCTGGTTTATCAGACTTACGGCACTTTAGCATCTGGCGGCGCCGTATATAGGATAGCTCGAGTTGCAAGCTGAAACTACAGGCAGCGGGGGTTCCATCGCTTGCGCCGCAAACTACGATCTTTATCGGATCGCGCCCCAGTATTTAGTCTAGTCAAGTCACACTGTGGGGCCGATTTATCAAGCCGTCAATCGGCTCCAATGCATCGGTTTCCACACGAGCCTTCAGGCTCTCCTGAAACATGAGTTAAGAAGCAGCGGTCTTAAAGGGACACTGAACCCAAATTGTTTCTTTTATGATTCAGATAGAATATAGTAGTTTAAAAATTACACTTTATTAACATATATGCTCAATCAACGTTACCACAGGGAGAAATGCTGCCTTAGGTATATAGAAATGGGTATATTCACCTCCAAACTATTACTATAATAACCTAGTTAGGTCAGCATAAACCTGTTGATAATCACACAAGTAAAAAAGATGCTGGGGGACTTCCGGTGGGCGGGCGAAGTGAACGGACGCAAGGGAAGGAGCTCCCGGTCTGCTCACTGCAGAAAATAACAATTAACTGCCCGAATTAAAACCGACATCCTTGGCAGCAGGGAAGAGACTGCCCGGAACTTAGTCGGTGAGGAATCTGCCATCTGATTCCCTCACCGTTGAAGGAACAGACAGAGAAGTGGAAAGCTGCGGCGGAGTCAGCCGCCATCAAACTGGGCCGCACCGCTACAGGGCTAACACGATACCGCAACTGACTGAGCCCAGAGCACGATCAGACAGAGCCCAAGAAACAGGAGAGAAGGAACCTTGGAACAAGGCAGCAATACATAAGGCAGGAGGGTGAGATAATCTGAGGCGGGAAACCGCCATATTAGATCTGACAAAGAGGGGATTCACAGAGTATAGCGTGTGCAGACAGAGCTGCAAGCAACAGCGTGGGGCACACAGAGAGAACGAAAAAGGATTAAAACGTCATAATACCAACTTTCAAATTGCACAGAGAGCACTAGGGGCAAAGCACTCTAACAGGGGTAAAACTCAAGCACAACACAACAGAGCCAAACAGTTATAGAGATAAGGGAGGTGGCGCAAATCAAATCCAAGCTTTTAACTGCCAAACAAGACATCCAGATATTTGACACATCGACAAAAGAGCAGAGACCCCTCATACACATTATTAACTGCAAGACACACAGAAAAGCGGGTGCTGAGCCACATTATACTCCCTAATACTGGACTGATCAGCAGAATAAACTGACAAAAACAAAACTTTGACAGGAGACACTCCCCCAACTTGAGAGAGGCCTTTAGGGGCTGAAAGTACTGCAGAAACCCACAGGTTATAGGGCAAGGGAGTGATCTCTCCCCCCAAATGGACTGCCATAATTTCAAAGGAAAGTTGACACCTATCCTAGACATGCAGGACTAGACCGAGAAAATCCTCATCCCCCTGCTCACCCACCATAACCATGCTAGCATAGAAATTTCAACTAATGCAGGCCCAGTTACTTATAACCTCAACCTCATGAGAACGAGAGATATTTCCTACTAGATATACACAGTTGGAGATAACAGCTTCAAACCCCAAGACCTGCATGCACAAATATTATAACTCCTACGTTAAAAAAACGGACGCCATGGCAAGTAGGCAAAAAAATGCAGACAAGAAGAAAAATCAAGTAGAGGCTCAACAGGCCCTGGGGCCTGTGGAAGATCCTCTCCCCACGAGCTCCCAAGACACACACCCAATAGTGTCACAAATCTCAGCACTATTCCTGCCAAAGATTGACCAGCTTCAAACAGGCATGGACTCCCTTACAGAGGAAGTTAAATCCTTTAATGGCAGATTGACAAGTGTGGAGCAGAAGGTGGCAGAAGGGGAATCACGCCACAGAGAGACTGAATCCCAAGTGCACTCCCTGCAGCAACAAAATGAAAGGTTGTGGGCAAAAATTGATGACCTGGAAAATAGGTCGCGAAGAAACAACCTCAGAATGGTGGGAGTTCCGGAGTCGCTCCCTGGCTCACAGCTGGTGGAGTTTGCAGAGACAATCTTACCCAACCTACTAAACATCCCAAAAGAATCCCTGCCATGTACAGTAGAGCGAGCCCACAGAGTGGGGGACCAAAGAAGACAAGGGGACAATAATAACACACAACCGCGCCAAGTTATGGTGAAATATCTCAACTTCAAGGACAAAATCACAATTCTACAAGCGTACAGGAAGATCAACTCTTTGGAATATGAAGGGAAAAGAATCTTGCTGTTCCAGGACTATTCAGCGACAGTGGCAGCAAAAAGAAGAGAGTTCACGCCATACTGCAAGCAGCTTAGTGAACAAGGCAGAACAGCAGCTTTGCTGTTCCCGGCAAGGCTGAGACTACACACAGACAGAGGGCCACTGTTCTTTGAATCTCCAACGCAGCTCAAACTACATCTTCAAAGAGAAAGACGACAAGCACCGGATGAGGGGGACGCTGTCCCATGATCCAGAATCAGGGCTGGGCCTGAAATTGAAATTGAAATTAAAATTACAAACCATATTTGAAGTATCAAATGTTTATGGACAGAACCATGGACAAATGTATCCTTACAAAGTGAGGGGGGGGGGGGTTTAAAAAGTAAAAAGTTTTATTTGCACTCAATAGTTAAGTTCCTGAGAAAGGAGATAACTCAAAGTTTACAGTTTACAGGTTAAAAAAAAAAAAAAAAAAAAAGTTATCTGTCATAGTCTAATACTATTGTTCTCAATATTTATGTTTAATGTTCCTTTTGTATTATATGCTAATTGCCTATCTGTATAAGAGAGTGGACACACTGGTTTACACATTGACATTGATTGTAAAATTTTAGGACAAGGAGGAAAAAGGGCTATATGCTAATTAACCCATTGCTGGTCTTATATTTCTGTGTATTGTTTATCTTGAGCGGTAACTGTTTTTCTCATACTAGAGAAGGAGCCAAGCCGCCTCTCCTCTGGAAACCGCACGGGGGAAATAGGGGCAGAGGACCTGCAAGAATATAACAGCAGGGAAACCGAGACATAAGGACAAATTCTGTAAGGTACCCCATACACGATATACACGCTTAAGGGTCTTAGATTACACCTACCTAGTCTACATAAGACATTTTCATACCTCAGGACCACATGAAGCTCATAACTTGGAATGTGGGGGGGATCACCTCCCCAATAAAAAGGAAAACTATTTTAAGGCACTTAAACATTAAAAGAACTGATGTAGCTATATTGGAGGAGACCCATCTTTCCCAAAAAGAGCACCAGAAACTCAAACAGGGATGGGTGGGGGAGGTATTGTATACACCGTATGAGGGGAAGAGGGCCAGAGGTGTGGCAATACTTTTCCGTAAAGGCCTAAACTACTCGGTCTCACAAACTGTAGCAGACACAGAGGGGAGATACCTCATAGTTAAGATCAAAATAGGCAACTTACATATGGTACTGTGTGGAATATATGGACCGCACACAGACAAAAAAACATTTCTGACTGGATTACAGACCAAACTTCTACAATTCTCAGACCTTCCCATAGTGATGGGAGGTGACTATAATATTGCACCACATACACCAGCGGATAGGTTCTGTAACCCACAATACTCCACACGACGTACAATACAATGGCAAGGCTCCAAGAGGGAAACACGCATGCTTAACCATTTCAGAAACACTCTATCTTTAGTAGACATTTGGAGGGACAGGAATCCAGAGGCCAGGGACTATACTTGCTTACATCCAGCTAAAACGACACTGTCACGCATTGACTATTTTCTGGTCACTGACTCCCTTTGCCCACGCATAACAGATATCAAGATAGATCCTATAACCATCTCAGATCACGCCCCAGTCTCATTACTCATAGACACCGATACGACCCATAGGCAAACACCTAGATGGAGATTCCCTACACACCTCTTTCACGACCTCAATCTTCACAAACACCTACTGGGGGAATGGTTGGTCTATAAAGAACTAAATGCCCAACATATCAATGATATCTCCTTATTCTGGGAATCGGCGAAGGCAGTGTTGAGGGGGGTAGTAATAGCCTATGCAGCTAAAATAAAGAAAACACGCAGAATGCGAGGAGACCTCCTGTTAAGACAGATACTAAACGCTAGGAATAGGTACTTGAGGAGCCCAACAGAACAAAACAGAGCTAGATACAAGGAGGTTAAAGGCCTTAGAGATACATACTTAATACAGACATCAGTGTCTGCCCAAAACCGCTCACAGGCAAAATACTATCGCTACGGGAACCGCACAGGGAAATTATTAGCCAGACTCACTAAGCTGGATAAAAAATCAAACACCATAGCAGCAATTCAAGGTAGAGAAGGCATACTTACATCAGACATAGGAATACAGAAAGTATTCCAAGACTATTATTCAAACCTATATAGCTCCCAAGAAGTAGACCCAGATAAAAAAGCAAAGTTCTGGGAGGATTTGGCACTCCCGCAATTAGATGAGGACCAACTGCAGTTCCTGAATGCTCGTATTCAGCCATCAGAGATAACCAAAGTAATTGAAACACTTCCACTAGAGAAGGCCCCGGGTCCAGATGGGTTACCCGGGGAATTCTACAAAATGATCAAAGCTGAGGCAGTAGAAACACTAGCAATACTATTCAATGCAATTTTGGAAGGGAAAGCAGACCTGTCCAATAGGTTCACTGAAGCCAACATCACAGTGCTCCCCAAACCAGATAGGGACCCTCTATTAGCCCAATCCTACAGGCCGATATCCCTTTTAAATTCGGATTACAAGATATTTACCAAATTACTTGCGAATAGATTAGCAGAACTACTTCCGCTACTAGTCCATGAAGATCAAACTGGGTTTGTAAAGGGTAGGTCGGCAGTTAAAAACATGAGAAAATTACAGTTACTACTTACACACTATTGGAATCAGGACAGGGAAGGTAAGCAATTAGATAAGGAAGAGGCCTGTTTAATATTAGTAGACGCCGAGAAGGCATTCGATAAAATATTGTGGGACCACCTATACAATACTATGGAGAGATTTGGGATAAGGGGTTCCTTCATGGAAGCCATTAAAGCCATTTACAGTAAACCTCATGCTGCTATCCTGGTAAATGGGTCGCCCTCCGAAACGTTCCTCCTTAAGAGGGGCACGAGGCAGGGATGCCCCCTGTCTCCGCTCCTTTTTGATCTAGCACTAGAGCCGTTGGCAATTAAAATAAGGAAGGAAACGCCGGGCCTGGAGATGGGAGGGGTGGTCAATCACCTATCACTTTTTGCAGACGACATGGTGTTATATATCAGGGACCCCAGGCGGAACATACCTATCATAACTAAAACTATCGCAGAATTTAGTGAGATCTCAGGCTATCAGGTAAACAAGGACAAATCTGAATTACTATGGCTGCTGAACAAAAACCCCGACACACCCCTAGAGGACAAGTTTAAAGTAATCACCCACACCTTTAAATACCTAGGTATCACACTGACCAGAGATCCAGCACAGTGGTATGGACTCAATCATAAACCATTATTGAAAAGCATGAAACAAATGCTAGGGACCTGGCACACACTACCAATATCCTTACCAGGAAGGGTAGGGCTGATCAAAATGATTTTATTCCCCAAACTACTCTACACCCTACAGATGCTCCCAGATATCTTGCATAAACAAGACCTCAAGACATTAAATAGAGATATACTACACTTCGTTTGGAGGGGGAAGAAGCATAGAATTAGCTACCAAAAGTTGACATGTGGGCCAGAGGTTGGGGGCTTCGGACTACCAAACATAGAACACTATAACTGGGCGGCGCTGACCAAATACGTGATGGACTGGTTGACAGATGGGGGACGTTTTACCAATAGCAAACTGGAGGCAGAATACATTAAACCATGGTCACTCAAAATGCTACCACATATGACCCGTGCGCAAGTAGACACCATTCTAGGAGGGGTGACAATGTTCAGTAGCCCGATAGAAGCGTGGAGAAAGGCTTGTAGAGCCCTTGGGGTCTCCTCGAGCCATACAATATTCTTGCCGCTAGGAGGTAACCCGGACTTCCCGGCTGGGTTTACCACAAAACCATTTAAACTGTGGGGGGAGCGGGGGGTTACATCCCTTAAACACATCCTCTCTGTGGATGGAACAACAATCCGACCGTTTGTGGACTTGCAAAGAGATCATGGCTTACCGAATAGCCATCACTTTGCCTATCTCCAGGCGAGGCACTATGTACAGAACCTGCTGAGATCTGAGAAAATGCCAGATGCTGGCTGCGACATATACAGACTGCTGTCATTAACACAGGGAGGGCTAACATCCATTTCCCATACATACAAAATCCTCCAGAAAAAAGTGAACAAAGACAATTTGACACATCTCAAGAACACTTGGAACCTACTTATAGAGCAGGACATCACTGACACTTGTATTGAACAAAGCTTCGCAAAGGTGAGGGAGGCTACACTATCAAATGAAATAAGAGAATCCCATATTAAATTGCTCCACAATGCATATATAACGCCAAAACTATTCCACAAGTGGCAACAAAACACATCAGGTCTATGCCCAAAGTGTTCAAATGCCAACCCAGACATAACACACATGATATGGCAATGCCCAAAACTTGCAAAATTCTGGGGTATGACACAAAGATGGCTGGAGATGAGTACGGGAGAAAAAGTCAGTTTAGCACCTGAAATGGTGATATTCTTACACACACAGGCAAAGATTAGAAAGCACAGAAACTACATACATAATGTAATCCTACACGCTAGGAAACTGATTCTCAAACAATGGTTAGCACTGACACCACCAAGCTTAGCTCAACTCAAGGAAGGATTGAGGAAACAGATGATATGTGAACAAGTAGACACTCAGGGAGACATCACAAAGAGAACAAAAAAGTTTATGAACAAATGGGAACCACTTATCAACACATTAGATATCATACATCAGAGACAGGTCATTTATCCCTTTAAAGATACAGAATACATATTAAATGCACAATTGAGGGGACAATGGAATATTTTCACTTAAGACACAATTAGACAAATGAAGCGAGGATCTGCATGGGGGGAGGGAGAGGGGAAGATGCTGAGGGCGGTGACTGGAGGAGAGGCGGCCAAGGCGGCCAAGGAGGTAAGGGCGTGAGAAAGGCGATGGCAAGACTCTGTGGTTAAGGAGAATGGAGGAAAAGAGGGGGGGGGGAAATAAAGAAAAAGCCCAATGCGACTGAGGTGATGAATCATATGGATATACTGTATTCTACTGAAAATGCATGTAACTGTTTCAATTGATTTTGTATTTATGGTTGAATTTTCACTGTAAGTTGCAATGGAATAAATAAAGTATTGAAAAAAAGAAAAAAAAAAAAAAAAGATGCTAAAGTGGGCAGTTTAGGGATGGGATAAATCACTTCCACCACTATAATTTCAGCAGTCTCTTCCACAATGCATCTAAATTTAAAAATTTAAAAATATATAAATAGTGAACCCGGTGTGTCTGTCTAGTCACTAAAGTAACAGAAGGGTATGGCAACAACAGCAGGATTGCAGAGGTTAATCCACACTAATCACATGTATTCACACATTTGCATAAGACACACTATGCACTCGAGGGCGTCCTCCTACCTGCGTACTGCTTTGAGTGAACAAAGTCAGCCGATTGCTAGCTCATATCCCTAAGCACTGAAAAACAGATCAAACACCATATATCCACAGCATTCACTATCCAAGTTCAAGCATACCAGTTAAGCATACGGATATCTAAGTGTTAGTTTTGCTTGCATAAGCCAGTACTATAAGGGGTTCATTATATGAGTATCCCTGGTTACAATGTAGTTTTATAGTCAGTCTTAGCTACATAGGGGGGTAGTTATCAACGCGTCTACTTTCCTGCCTTCGCCACCCAATACGCCCGCCTAAGCTCGCCTACCATCGCCGCCACGAACCTGAAAAAATTCGCCTAAGTTATCAATAAATCTGTCAAAAAGCTGCGCACCAAGTACGGGGCGATGAGCAGCGGACTGTGAGAGTTATCACTCATCCGATCTCGCTGCTCTTCGGCTTTTTTACAACTTTCTTGCTAGCCTGTCACTAAGCACCCACACTAACTACACTGTTCTACCCCCTATACCGGCGCCCCCGGAGCCCCCCGCAACTCAATAAAGTTACTAACCCCTAAACCGCCGCTCCCAGACCCCGCCGCAACTCTTATAAATGTATTAACCCCTAAACCGCCGCTCCTAGACCCCGCCGCAACTCTTATAAATGTATTAACCCCCAAACCGCCGCTCCCGGACACCGTCGCAACCTACATTATACCTAGTAACCCCTATCCTGCCCCCCCTATACCGCTGCCCTCTATAATAAAGTTATTAACCCCTATCCTGCTGATCCCGCACCTCGCCGCAACTAAATAAATAGTTTAACCCCTAAATCGCCGCTCCCGGACCCTGCCGCAACCTATATTAAATTTATTAACCCCTAATCTGCCCCCCCTACACCGTCGCCACCTATAATACATTTATTAACCCCTATCCTGTCCCCCACTACACCGCCGCCACTGTAATAAATTTATTAACCCCTAAAGCTAAGTCTAACCCTAACACTAACACCCCCCTAAGTTAAGTATAATTTAAATCTAACAAAATATATTAACTCTTATTAAATAAATTATTCCTATTTAACCCCTTAGTGACCAGAGCACTTTTCCATTTTCTGTTCGTTTGGGACCAAGGCTATTTTTACATTTCTGCAGTGTTTGTGTTTAGCTGTAATTTCCCTCTTACTCATTTACTGTACCCACACATATTATATACCGTTTTTCTCGCCATTAAATGGACTTTCTAAAAATACCATTATTTTCATCATATCTTATCATTTACTATAAAATAATTTATAAAATATGAGGAAAAATGGAAAAAAACACACTTTTTCTAACTTTGAACCCCAAAATCTGTTACATATCTACAACCACCAAAAAACACCCATGCTAAATAGTTTCTAAATTTTGTCCTGAGTTTAGAAATACCCAATGTTTACATCTTCTTTGCTTTTTTTGTAACTTATAGGGCCATAAATACAAGTAGCACTTTGCTATTTTCAAACCATTTCTTTTCAAAATTAGCGCTAGTTACATTAGAACACTGATATCTTTCAGGAATCCCTGAATATCCATTGACATGTATATATTTTTTTTTAGAAGACATCCCAAAGTATTGATCTAGGCCCATTTTGGTATATTTCATGCCACCATTTCACCGCCAAATGCGATCAAATACAAAAAATCGTTCACTTTTTCACAAATTTTTTCACAAACTTTCAGTTTCTCACTGAAATTATTTACAAACTGCTTGTGCAATTATGGCATAAATGGTTGTAAATTCTTCTCTGGGATCCCCTTTGTTCAGAAATAGCAGACATATATGGCTTTGGCTTTGCTTTTTGGTAATTAGAAGGCCGCTAAATGCCACTGCCCACCACACGTGTATTATGCCCAGCAGTGAAGGGGTTAATTAGGAAGCATGTAAGGAGCTTTTTGGGGTATTTTTAGCTTTAGTGTAGTGTAGTAGACAACCCCAAGTATTGATCTAGGCCCATTTTGGTATATTTCATGCCACCATTTCACCGCCAAATGCGATCAAATTAAAAAAAATGTTACATTTTTCACAATTTTAGGTTTCTCACTGAAATCATTTACAAACAGCTTGTGCAATTATGGCACAAATGGTTGTAAATGCTTCTCTGGGATCCCCTTTGTTCAGAAATAGCAGACATATATGACTTTGGCGTTGCTTTTTGGTAATTAGAATGCTGCTAAATGGTGCTGCGCATCACACGTGTATTATGGCTAGCAGTGAAGGGGTTAATTAGGTAGCTTGTAGGGAGCTTGCAGGGTTAATTTTAGCTTTAGTGCAGAGATCAGCCTCCCACCTGAAACATCAGACCCCCTGATCCCTCCCAAACATCTCTCTTCCCTCCCCTACCCCACAAATGTCCCCGCCATCTTAAGTACTGGCAGAAACTCTGCCAGTACTAAAATAAAAGGAGAATTTTGGCTTTTTTGTGCATTTTTTTTTTAGCATATTTACATATGCTTATGTGTAGGATCCCCATTAGCCCCCAACCTCACTGATCCCCCACCAAACAGCTCTCTAACCCTCCCCCTCTGACTTAATGTGCGCCATCTTGGGTACTGGCAGCTGTCTGCCAGTACCCATTTTAGTGAAAAATATGCTGTTATATATTAAAAAAATGTCCCTTTTCTGTAGTGTAGCTTCCCCCCCCCCAATACCAACCCCCCACCCCTTCCTGATCCCTTAGATGTTTTAAAAAAAATAAGTTTATTATATATTTTTTGACAATCAACTTGTACCTTTTTTCTGTAGTGTAGCGGTTCCCACCCGCTCCCGCCCCGTGCACGCGCCCGCCCCCCCCCCCCCCCGTGCACGCGCGCGCACCCCGCGCGCGCCCCCCGGCGATACCGCAACCGATCCCGCCCCCCTCTCTCACTAAGAAGCCATCGATGGCCGCCCACCCACCTCCCACTTCAGCTCCCACCCACCAACGAATGCGGCCATCGATGTCCGGTGCAGAGAGGGCCACAGAGTGGCTCTCTCTGCACCGGAGGGGTAAAAAATGTTATTGCAGGATGCCTCAATATCGAGGCATCCTGCAATAACCGGAAATCAGCTGGAAGTGATCAGGATCGCTTCCAGCTGCTTTCCAAACCGAGGACGTGCAGGGTACGTCCTTGGTCGTTAAGTGACTTTTTAAGAGGACGTACCCTGCACGTCCTCGGTCATTAAGGGGTTAAAGCTAAATACTTACCTGTAAAATAAACTCTAATATAGCTACAATATAAATAATAATTATATTGTAGCTATTTTAGGATTTATTTTTATTTTATAGGTAACTTTCAATTTATTTTAACTAGGTACAATAGCTATTAAATAGTTATTAACTATTTAATAGCTACCTAGCTAAAATAAAGAGAAATTTACCTGTAAAATAAATCCTAACCTAAGTTACAATTACACCTAACACTACACTATACTTAAATAAATTATTCCTATTTAAAACTAAATACTTACCTGTAAAATAAACCCTAAGATAGCTACAATGTAATTAATAATTACATTGTATCTATTTTAAGATTTACTTTTATTTTACAGGTAACTTTGTATTTATTTTAGCTAGTTAGAATAGTTATTAAATAGTTATTAACTATTTGATAACTACCTAGCTAAAAGAAATACAAAATTACCTGTAAAATAAATCCTAACCTAAGTTATAATTACACCTAACACTACACTATCATTAAATAAATTAAATAAATTAAATGCAAATAACTACAATTAAATACAATTACATAAACTAACTAAAGTACAAAAAATAAAAAAGCTGTTACAAAAAATAAAAAAATAGGTTACAAACATTTAAAAAATATTACAACAATTTTAAGCTAATTACACCTAATCTAAGCCCCCTAATAAAATAACAAAGCCCCCCAAAATAAAAAAATTCCCTACCCTATTCTACATTAAAAAAGTTCAAAGCTCTTTTACCTTACCAGCCCTTAAAAGGGCCTTTTGTGGGGCATGCCCCAAAGAAAACGGCTCTTTTGCCTGTAAAAGAAAAATACAACCCCCCAACATTAAAACCCACCACCCACATACCCCTAATCTAACCCAAACCCCCCTTAAAATAATGTAACACTAATCCCCTAAAGATCATCCTACCTTTAGTCGTCTTCACTCAGCCGAGCCACCGATGGAACTGAAGAGGAGATCCGGAGCGGCAGAAGTGATCCTCCAAGGGGCGCTGAAGAAATCTTCCATCCGATGAAGTGATCCTCCAGGCGGCACTGAAGAAGTCTTCCATCCAGGCGATGTCATCTTCCAAGCGGCGCTGAAGAAGTCTTCTGTCCGGGCGATGTCATCTTCCAAGCGGGGTCTTCAATCTTCATCCCGCCGACGCGGAACATCCTTCTTTCCCGACGGACTACCGACGAATGAAGGCTCCTTTAAGGGACGTCATCCAAGATGGCGTCCCTTCAATTCCGATTGGCTGATAGGATTCTATCAGCCAATCGGAATTAAGGTAGGAAAAATCTGATTGGCTGATTGAATCAGCCAATCAGATTGAAGTTCAATCTGAGTGGCTGATCCAATCAGCCAGTCAGATTGAGCTCGCATTCTATTGGCTGATCCAATCAGCCAATAGAATTCGAGCTCAATCTGATTGGCTGATTCAATCAGCCAATCAGATTTTTCCTACCTTAATTCCGATTGGCTGATAGAATCCTATCAGCCAATCAGAATTGAAGGGACGCCATCTTGGATGACGTCCCTTAAAGGAGCCTTCATTCGTCGGTAGTCTGTCGGGAAAGAAGGATGTTCCGCGTCGGCGGGATGAAGATTGAAGATTGAAGACCCCGCTTGGAAGATGACATCGCCCAGATAGAAGACTTCTTCAGCGCCGCTTGGAAGATGACATCGCCCGGATGGAAGACTTCTTCAGCGCCGCCTGGAGGATCACTTCATCGGATGGAAGATTTCTTCAGCGCCCCTTGGAGGATCACTTCTACCGCTCCGGATCTCCTATTCAGTTCCATTGGTGGCTCGGCTGAGTGAAGACGACTAAAGGTAGGATGATCTTCAGGGGATTAGTGTTACATTATTTTAAGGGGAGTTTGGGTTAGATTAGGGGTATGTGGGTGGTGGGTTTTAATGTTGGGGGGGTTGTATTTTTCTTTTACAGGCAAAAGAGCTGAATTCTTTGGGGCATGCCACACGAAAGGCCCTTTTAAGGGCTGGTAAGGTAAAAGAGCTTTGAACTTTTTTAATTTAGAATAGGGTAGGGCATTTTTTTATTTTGGGGGGCTTTGTTATTTTATTAGGGGCTTAGATTAGGTGTAAGTAGCTTAAAATTGTTGTAATATTTTTAAAATGTTTGTAACTTATTTTTTATTTTTTGTACTTTAGTTAGTTTATGTAATTGTATTTAATTGTAGTTATTTGTAGTTAATTAATTTAATTAATTTAATGATAGTGTAGTGTTAGGTATAATTGTAACTTAGGTTAGGATTTATTTTACAGGTAATTTTGTATTTCTTTTAGCTAGGTAGTTATTAAATAGTTAATAACTATTTAATAACTATTCTAACTAGCTAAAATAAATACAAAGTTAACTGTAAAATAAATATAAATCCTAAGATAGCTACAATGTAATTATTAATTATATTGTAGCTATCTTAGGGTTTATTTTACAGGTAAGTATTTAGTTTTAAATAGGAATAATTTATTAAAGTATAATGTAGTGTTAGGTGTAATTGTAACTTAGGTTAGTTTTTATTTTACAGGTAAATTTCTCTTTATTTTAGCTAGGTAGTTATTAAATAGTTAAGAACTATTTAATAGCTATTGTACCTAGTTAAAATAAATTGAGTTATCTATAAAATAAAAATAAATCCTAAGATAGCTACAATAAAATTATTATTTATATTGTAGCTATATTAGGGTTTATTTTAAAGGTAAGTATTTAGTTTTAAATAGGAATAATTTAGTTAATAATAGAAATAATATTTAGATTTATTTAATTAATATTTAAGTTAGGGGGGTGTTAGGGTTAGTGTTAGACTTAGGTTTAGGGGTTAATAAATTTATTACAGTGGCGGCGGTGTAGTGGGGGGCAGGATAGGGGTTAATAAATGTATTATAGGTGGCCACGGTGTAGGGGGGGCAGATTAGGGGTTAATAAATTTAATATAGGTTGTGGCAGGGTCCGGGAGCGGCGGTTTAGGGGTTAATACATTTATTATAGTTGCGGCGGGGTCAGGGAGCGGCGGTTTAGGGGTTAATATGTATAGAGTAGCTTGCGGTGGGCTCCGGGAGCGGCGATTTAGGGGGTAATACATTTAATTAGTTGCAGCGGTGTAGGGGGGGGACAGCTTAGGGGTGTTTAGACTCGGGGTACATGTTAGGGTGTTAGGTGTAGACAGCTCCCATAGGAATCAATGGGATGTCTGGCAGCAGCGAACTTGTACTTTCGCTATGGTCAGACTCCCATTGATTCCTATGGGATCAGCCGCCTCCAGGGCGGCGGATTGAAAACCAGGTACGCTGGGCCGGAAAAGTGCCGAGCGTACCTGCTAGTTTTTTGATAACTAGCAAAAGTAGTCAGATTGTGCCGCACTTGTGTGCGGAACATCTGGAGTGATGTAAGAATCGATCTGTGTCGGACTGAGTCCGGCAGATCGAAGCTTACGTCACAAAATTCTACTTTTGCCGGTGTCTAGCCTTTGATAACTAAGGCGAATCAGCCTCGCCACAAATACGCTGCGGAATTCCAGCGTATTTGAGGTTGACAGCTTGATAACTAGGCCCCATAGTATACTTCATTAAGTACCAGCTTTATTGCAGCCCAACATAGTATCAAAGTTATAATAACTGTAGCGGTATTAAAGGGAACCGCTGTGAATGCTAAAAATTGGTGTAGGTGAACCACGCTCGACACCAGGCCACGCCCACCGACGCGTTTCCATCACATGTACGTGACTTTGTCAGGGCCAATAGGAAAAGCCAATAGGATTAACTCACACTTTGATAATTCGGCCCCTGTGAGACACTGTTATTAGTGTCTTTTGCAGATCACTCTATGGATAATTATTTTCACACTTTTAAAGGGCGTAATGTATAGAATTGGATTGTAGGGTGCTTATATAACAACAATATGACTTTTTTTTTCTTTATTACAAAGTAATATAAAGTTCTGAAAACAAAATATTGGGTTAAGGATAATTCCAGTAATCTCCTTGAGAAAAATGTGTGTTTGCATTCTGCACACTTTTTAATCCCATGTCCGGCCCATGAGAAAGGCTAATCACTACAATTAAAAATGAGCATGCAATATTAGTGATCTTATTGATACATAGTTGCATTATACACTTTTTTAAAGAGACAGTATTAACCCATAATAATAAAATAGAGCACTCTACAGTATTTTGTGTCACGGTTTGTGCACAAATTAAGTTTAAATTTAATCAAAAAGCCATTTGTAATCATTCAGTTTTACTATTATTTAAGCCACACACCTTCATATGTGACTTCCAGCATGGGCTTGCTGCGATTTATTATATCTATACTATAATCAGGTTTTTAACGCGTCTGTCTGCGTCGCCAGTTGCGCACGTATCCTCAAAGAAATGTTGGATGCGCGAGGCAGCCAAAAGAATCCAGCTGGATGCAGCGTAGGCAAACAAAGCCTTAAAAAAACCCCAAAAAAACCACGCAACTAAAAAACATATAACCGCCTGCAAGAAATAAAATAAAAAACTAACCGCCCGCATGAAGTATAACAAAAATAAAACTGCCTGCACAAAGTATAAAAAAAACTAACCACCCACACAAAGTATTAAGAAAAAAAATAAACATAACCGCTGTACTAAGTATTAACAAAACCCCCCAGAAACTACCTAACCCCTACACTGCCAAACCCCCAAAACGCCAACTAAATAAATTACAATATTAACCCTTAAACCACCAAACCCTACATCGCCAACTAACTTATAATACTATTAACCCCTAAACCATCAAACCCCCACATCGCAATAAACCTAATTAACCTATTAACTCCTAAACCGCCAACCCCCCACAACGTAAATAACTAATTTAATTACTAACACCCCTAAATTAACCCCAATTAATACTAAATTACAATTAAAATAAAAAATCCTAACATTAAATTACCAAAATATTGTCTAACATTACAAAAAATAAAGTCTATTACATTACAGAAAAAATAAACAAAATTATTAAAAAATAAATAAAAAATTAAACCTATTCCCTATAAAAATAAAAAAGCCCCCCAAAATAAAAACACCCCCTAATCTAAACTAAACTACCAATTGCCCTAAGTTAAACAGCTCTTTTACGTTTAAAAAATACCTATAAATAAGTTTACCCTAACAGTAAAAGCCCCCCACCCACGAAACACACCCAAAATAAAAAACCTAACACTAAAAAAACCTAAACTACCCATTGCCCCTAAAGGTGCATTTTATGGGCATTGCCCTTAAAAGGGAATTCAGCTTTTTTACAAGCCCATTAAATACCTAATCTTAAAAATTAAAAAACCCCATAAAATAAAAAAAACTCCTAAATCTAACCCCCAAATAGGTACTCACCGTTCCTGAAGTCCGGCGGAGAAGGTCTTCTTCCAGGCGGCTCCATCATCTTCTATCTTCATCCCGGAGCGAAGGCGGCGCGTAGATGGCTTCTCTGAAGCATGAATCCTCAGTGGCAATTCCCCACGGCGATCTTTAGCAGCGGTGGTCCAAAGTGGCGTAGAGGCTTCTCTTCATGCGATCGTCCACTGCACACTGAAGATTAAATGCAAGGTACCCCATATTTATTGGGGTACCTTGCATTCCTATTGCCTGAAATTTTGAAATCAGCCAATAGGATGAGACCTACTGAAATCTTATTGGCTGATTTGAACAGCCGATAGGATTAACTCGCACTTTGATAATTCGGCCCCTGTGAGACACTGTTATGATCTCAGGCTATCAGGTAAACAAGGACAAATCTGAATTACTATGGCTGCTGAACAAAAACCCCGACACACCCCTAGAGGACAAGTTTAAAGTAATCACCCACACCTTTAAATACCTAGGTATCACACTGACCAGAGATCCAGCACAGTGGTATGGACTCAATCATAAACCATTATTGAAAAGCATGAAACAAATGCTAGGGACCTGGCACACACTACCAATATCCTTACCAGGAAGGGTAGGGCTGATCAAAATGATTTTATTCCCCAAACTACTCTACACCCTACAGATGCTCCCAGATATCTTGCATAAACAAGACCTCAAGACATTAAATAGAGATATACTACACTTCGTTTGGAGGGGGAAGAAGCATAGAATTAGCTACCAAAAGTTGACATGTGGGCCAGAGGTTGGGGGCTTCGGACTACCAAACATAGAACACTATAACTGGGCGGCGCTGACCAAATACGTGATGGACTGGTTGACAGATGGGGGACGTTTTACCAATAGCAAACTGGAGGCAGAATACATTAAACCATGGTCACTCAAAATGCTACCACATATGACCCGTGCGCAAGTAGACACCATTCTAGGAGGGGTGACAATGTTCAGTAGCCCGATAGAAGCGTGGAGAAAGGCTTGTAGAGCCCTTGGGGTCTCCTCGAGCCATACAATATTCTTGCCGCTAGGAGGTAACCCGGACTTCCCGGCTGGGTTTACCACAAAACCATTTAAACTGTGGGGGGAGCGGGGGGTTACATCCCTTAAACACATCCTCTCTGTGGATGGAACAACAATCCGACCGTTTGTGGACTTGCAAAGAGATCATGGCTTACCGAATAGCCATCACTTTGCCTATCTCCAGGCGAGGCACTATGTACAGAACCTGCTGAGATCTGAGAAAATGCCAGATGCTGGCTGCGACATATACAGACTGCTGTCATTAACACAGGGAGGGCTAACATCCATTTCCCATACATACAAAATCCTCCAGAAAAAAGTGAACAAAGACAATTTGACACATCTCAAGAACACTTGGAACCTACTTATAGAGCAGGACATCACTGACACTTGTATTGAACAAAGCTTCGCAAAGGTGAGGGAGGCTACACTATCAAATGAAATAAGAGAATCCCATATTAAATTGCTCCACAATGCATATATAACGCCAAAACTATTCCACAAGTGGCAACAAAACACATCAGGTCTATGCCCAAAGTGTTCAAATGCCAACCCAGACATAACACACATGATATGGCAATGCCCAAAACTTGCAAAATTCTGGGGTATGACACAAAGATGGCTGGAGATGAGTACGGGAGAAAAAGTCAGTTTAGCACCTGAAATGGTGATATTCTTACACACACAGGCAAAGATTAGAAAGCACAGAAACTACATACATAATGTAATCCTACACGCTAGGAAACTGATTCTCAAACAATGGTTAGCACTGACACCACCAAGCTTAGCTCAACTCAAGGAAGGATTGAGGAAACAGATGATATGTGAACAAGTAGACACTCAGGGAGACATCACAAAGAGAACAAAAAAGTTTATGAACAAATGGGAACCACTTATCAACACATTAGATATCATACATCAGAGACAGGTCATTTATCCCTTTAAAGATACAGAATACATATTAAATGCACAATTGAGGGGACAATGGAATATTTTCACTTAAGACACAATTAGACAAATGAAGCGAGGATCTGCATGGGGGGAGGGAGAGGGGAAGATGCTGAGGGCGGTGACTGGAGGAGAGGCGGCCAAGGCGGCCAAGGAGGTAAGGGCGTGAGAAAGGCGATGGCGAGACTCTGTGGTTAAGGAGAATGGAGGAAAAGAGGGGGGGGGAAATAAAGAAAAAGCCCAATGCGACTGAGGTGATGAATCATATGGATATACTGTATTCTACTGAAAATGCATGTAACTGTTTCAATTGATTTTGTATTTATGGTTGAATTTTCACTGTAAGTTGCAATGGAATAAATAAAGTATTGAAAAAAAGAAAAAAAAAAAAAAAAGATGCTAAAGTGGGCAGTTTAGGGATGGGATAAATCACTTCCACCACTATAATTTCAGCAGTCTCTTCCACAATGCATCTAAATTTAAAAATTTAAAAATATATAAATAGTGAACCCGGTGTGTCTGTCTAGTCACTAAAGTAACAGAAGGGTATGGCAACAACAGCAGGATTGCAGAGGTTAATCCACACTAATCACATGTATTCACACATTTGCATAAGACACGCTATGCACTCGAGGGCGTCCTCCTACCTGCGTACTGCTTTGAGTGAACAAAGTCAGCCGATTGCTAGCTCATATCCCTAAGCACTGAAAAACAGATCAAACACCATATATCCACAGCATTCACTATCCAAGTTCAAGCATACCAGTTAAGCATACGGATATCTAAGTGTTAGTTTTGCTTGCATAAGCCAGTACTATAAGGGGTTCGTTATATGAGTATCCCTGGTTACAATGTAGTTTTATAGTCAGTCTTAGCTACATAGGGGGGTAGTTATCAACGCGTCTACTTTCCTGCCTTCGCCACCCAATACGCCCGCCTAAGCTCGCCTACCATCGCCGCCACGAACCTGAAAAAAATCGCCTAAGTTATCAATAAATCTGTCAAAAAGCTGCGCACCAAGTACGGGGCGATGAGCAGCGGACTGTGAGAGTTATCACTCATCCGATCTCGCTGCTCTTCGGCTTTTTTACAACTTTCTTGCTAGCCTGTCACTAAGCACCCACACTAACTACACTGTTCTACCCCCTATACCGGCGCCCCCGGAGCCCCCCGCAACTCAATAAAGTTACTAACCCCTAAACCGCCGCTCCCAGACCCCGCCGCAACTCTTATAAATGTATTAACCCCTAAACCGCCGCTCCTAGACCCCGCCGCAACTCTTATAAATGTATTAACCCCCAAACCGCCGCTCCCGGACACCGTCGCAACCTACATTATACCTAGTAACCCCTATCCTGCCCCCCCTATACCGCTGCCCTCTATAATAAAGTTATTAACCCCTATCCTGCTGATCCCGCACCTCGCCGCAACTAAATAAATAGTTTAACCCCTAAATCGCCGCTCCCGGACCCTGCCGCAACCTATATTAAATTTATTAACCCCTAATCTGCCCCCCCTACACCGTCGCCACCTATAATACATTTATTAACCCCTATCCTGTCCCCCACTACACCGCCGCCACTGTAATAAATTTATTAACCCCTAAAGCTAAGTCTAACCCTAACACTAACACCCCCCTAAGTTAAGTATAATTTAAATCTAACAAAATATATTAACTCTTATTAAATAAATTATTCCTATTTAAAGCTAAATACTTACCTGTAAAATAAACTCTAATATAGCTACAATATAAATAATAATTATATTGTAGCTATTTTAGGATTTATTTTTATTTTATAGGTAACTTTCAATTTATTTTAACTAGGTACAATAGCTATTAAATAGTTATTAACTATTTAATAGCTACCTAGCTAAAATAAAGAGAAATTTACCTGTAAAATAAATCCTAACCTAAGTTACAATTACACCTAATACTACACTATACTTAAATAAATTATTCCTATTTAAAACTAAATACTTACCTGTAAAATAAACCCTAAGATAGCTACAATGTAATTAATAATTACATTGTATCTATTTTAAGATTTACTTTTATTTTACAGGTAACTTTGTATTTATTTTAGCTAGTTAGAATAGTTATTAAATAGTTATTAACTATTTGATAACTACCTAGCTAAAAGAAATACAAAATTACCTGTAAAATAAATCCTAACCTAAGTTATAATTACACCTAACACTACACTATCATTAAATAAATTAAATAAATTAAATGCAAATAACTACAATTAAATACAATTACATAAACTAACTAAAGTACAAAAAATAAAAAAAGCTAAGTTACAAAAAATAAAAAAATAGGTTACAAACATTTAAAAAATATTACATCAATTTTAAGCTAATTACACCTAATCTAAGCCCCCTAATAAAATAACAAAGCCCCCCAAAATAAAAAAATTCCCTACCCTATTCTACATTAAAAAAGTTCAAAGCTCTTTTACCTTACCAGCCCTTAAAAGGGCCTTTTGTGGGGCATGCCCCAAAGAAAACGGCTCTTTTGCCTGTAAAAGAAAAATACAACCCCCCAACATTAAAACCCACCACCCACATACCCCTAATCTAACCCAAACCCCCCTTAAAATAATGTAACACTAATCCCCTAAAGATCATCCTACCTTTAGTCGTCTTCACTCAGCCGAGCCACCGATGGAACTGAAGAGGAGATCCGGAGCGGCAGAAGTGATCCTCCAAGGGGCGCTGAAGAAATCTTCCATCCGATGAAGTGATCCTCCAGGCGGCGCTGAAGAAGTCTTCCATCCAGGCGATGTCATCTTCCAAGCGGCGCTGAAGAAGTCTTCTGTCCGGGCGATGTCATCTTCCAAGCGGGGTCTTCAATCTTCATCCCGCCGACGCGGAACATCCTTCTTTCCCGACGGACTACCGACGAATGAAGGCTCCTTTAAGGGACGTCATCCAAGATGGCGTCCCTTCAATTCCGATTGGCTGATAGGATTCTATCAGCCAATCGGAATTAAGGTAGGAAAAATCTGATTGGCTGATTGAATCAGCCAATCAGATTGAAGTTCAATCTGAGTGGCTGATCCAATCAGCCAGTCAGATTGAGCTCGCATTCTATTGGCTGATCCAATCAGCCAATAGAATTCGAGCTCAATCTGATTGGCTGATTCAATCAGCCAATCAGATTTTTCCTACCTTAATTCCGATTGGCTGATAGAATCCTATCAGCCAATCAGAATTGAAGGGACGCCATCTTGGATGACGTCCCTTAAAGGAGCCTTCATTCGTCGGTAGTCTGTCGGGAAAGAAGGATGTTCCGCGTCGGCGGGATGAAGATTGAAGATTGAAGACCCCGCTTGGAAGATGACATCGCCCAGATAGAAGACTTCTTCAGCGCCGCTTGGAAGATGACATCGCCCGGATGGAAGACTTCTTCAGCGCCGCCTGGAGGATCACTTCATCGGATGGAAGATTTCTTCAGCGCCCCTTGGAGGATCACTTCTACCGCTCCGGATCTCCTATTCAGTTCCATCGGTGGCTCGGCTGAGTGAAGACGACTAAAGGTAGGATGATCTTCAGGGGATTAGTGTTACATTATTTTAAGGGGGGTTTGGGTTAGATTAGGGGTATGTGGGTGGTGGGTTTTAATGTTGGGGGGGTTGTATTTTTCTTTTACAGGCAAAAGAGCTGAATTCTTTGGGGCATGCCACACGAAAGGCCCTTTTAAGGGCTGGTAAGGTAAAAGAGCTTTGAACTTTTTTAATTTAGAATAGGGTAGGGCATTTTTTTATTTTGGGGGGCTTTGTTATTTTATTAGGGGCTTAGATTAGGTGTAAGTAGCTTAAAATTGTTGTAATATTTTTAAAATGTTTGTAACTTATTTTTTATTTTTTGTACTTTAGTTAGTTTATGTAATTGTATTTAATTGTAGTTATTTGTAGTTAATTAATTTAATTAATTTAATGATAGTGTAGTGTTAGGTATAATTGTAACTTAGGTTAGGATTTATTTTACAGGTAATTTTGTATTTCTTTTAGCTAGGTAGTTATTAAATAGTTAATAACTATTTAATAACTATTCTAACTAGCTAAAATAAATACAAAGTTAACTGTAAAATAAATATAAATCCTAAGATAGCTACAATGTAATTATTAATTATATTGTAGCTATCTTAGGGTTTATTTTACAGGTAAGTATTTAGTTTTAAATAGGAATAATTTATTAAAGTATAATGTAGTGTTAGGTGTAATTGTAACTTAGGTTAGTTTTTATTTTACAGGTAAATTTCTCTTTATTTTAGCTAGGTAGTTATTAAATAGTTAAGAACTATTTAATAGCTATTGTACCTAGTTAAAATAAATTGAGTTATCTATAAAATAAAAATAAATCCTAAGATAGCTACAATAAAATTATTATTTATATTGTAGCTATATTAGGGTTTATTTTAAAGGTAAGTATTTAGTTTTAAATAGGAATAATTTAGTTAATAATAGAAATAATATTTAGATTTATTTAATTAATATTTAAGTTAGGGGGGTGTTAGGGTTAGTGTTAGACTTAGGTTTAGGGGTTAATAAATTTATTACAGTGGCGGCGGTGTAGTGGGGGGCAGGATAGGGGTTAATAAATGTATTATAGGTGGCCACGGTGTAGGGGGGGCAGATTAGGGGTTAATAAATTTAATATAGGTTGTGGCAGGGTCCGGGAGCGGCGGCTTAGGGGTTAATACATTTATTATAGTTGCGGCGGGGTCAGGGAGCGGCGGTTTAGGGGTTAATATGTATAGAGTAGCTTGCGGTGGGCTCCGGGAGCGGCGATTTAGGGGGTAATACATTTAATTAGTTGCAGCGGTGTAGGGGGGGACAGCTTAGGGGTGTTTAGACTCGGGGTACATGTTAGGGTGTTAGGTGTAGACAGCTCCCATAGGAATCAATGGGATGTCTGGCAGCAGCGAACTTGTACTTTCGCTATGGTCAGACTCCCATTGATTCCTATGGGATCAGCCGCCTCCAGGGCGGCGGATTGAAAACCAGGTACGCTGGGCCGGAAAAGTGCCGAGCGTACCTGCTAGTTTTTTGATAACTAGCAAAAGTAGTCAGATTGTGCCGCACTTGTGTGCGGAACATCTGGAGTGATGTAAGAATCGATCTGTGTCGGACTGAGTCCGGCAGATCGAAGCTTACGTCACAAAATTCTACTTTTGCCGGTGTCTAGCCTTTGATAACTAAGGCGAATCAGCCTCGCCACAAATACGCTGCGGAATTCCAGCGTATTTGAGGTTGACAGCTTGATAACTAGGCCCCATAGTATACTTCATTAAGTACCAGCTTTATTGCAGCCCAACATAGTATCAAAGTTATAATAACTGTAGCGGTATTAAAGGGAACCGCTGTGAATGCTAAAAATTGGTGTAGGTGAACCACGCTCGACACCAGGCCACGCCCACCGACGCGTTTCCATCACATGTACGTGACTTTGTCAGGGCCAATAGGAAAAGCCAATAGGATTAACTCACACTTTGATAATTCGGACCCTGTGAGACACTGTTATTAGTGTCTTTTGCAGATCACTCTATGGATAATTATTTTCACACTTTTAAAGGGCGCAATGTATAGAATTGGATTGTAGGGTGCTTATATAACAACAATATGACTTTTTTTTTCTTTATTACAAAGTAATATAAAGTTCTGAAAACAAAATATTGGGTTAAGGATAATTCCAGTAATCTCCTTGAGAAAAATGTGTGTTTGCATTCTGCACACTTTTTAATCCCATGTCCGGCCCATGAGAAAGGCTAATCACTACAATTAAAAATGAGCATGCAATATTAGTGATCTTATTGATACATAGTTGCATTATACACTTTTTTAAAGAGACAGTATTAACCCATAATAATAAAATAGAGCACTCTACAGTATTTTGTGTCACGGTTTGTGCACAAATTAAGTTTAAATTTAATCAAAAAGCCATTTGTAATCATTCAGTTTTACTATTATTTAAGCCACACACCTTCATATGTGACTTCCAGCATGGGCTTGCTGCGATTTATTATATCTATACTATAATCAGGTTTTTAACGCGTCTGTCTGCGTCGCCAGTTGCGCACGTATCCTCAAAGAAATGTTGGATGCGCGAGGCAGCCAAAAGAATCCAGCTGGATGCAGCGTAGGCAAACAAAGCCTTAAAAAAACCCAAAAAAAACCACGCAACTAAAAAACATATAACCGCCTGCAAGAAATAAAATAAAAAACTAACCGCCCGCATGAAGTATAACAAAAATAAAACTGCCTGCACAAAGTATAAAAAAAACTAACCACCCACACAAAGTATTAAGAAAAAAAATAAACATAACCGCTGTACTAAGTATTAACAAAACCCCCCAGAAACTACCTAACCCCTACACTGCCAAACCCCCAAAACGCCAACTAAATAAATTACAATATTAACCCTTAAACCACCAAACCCTACATCGCCAACTAACTTATAATACTATTAACCCCTAAACCATCAAACCCCCACATCGCAATAAACCTAATTAACCTATTAACTCCTAAACCGCCAACCCCCCACAACGTAAATAACTAATTTAATTACTAACACCCCTAAATTAACCCCAATTAATACTAAATTACAATTAAAATAAAAAATCCTAACATTAAATTACCAAAATATTGTCTAACATTACAAAAAATAAAGTCTATTACATTACAGAAAAAATAAACAAAATTATTAAAAAATAAATAAAAAATTAAACCTATTCCCTATAAAAATAAAAAAGCCCCCCAAAATAAAAACACCCCCTAATCTAAACTAAACTACCAATTGCCCTAAGTTAAACAGCTCTTTTACGTTTAAAAAATACCTATAAATAAGTTTACCCTAACAGTAAAAGCCCCCCACCCACGAAACACACCCAAAATAAAAAACCTAACACTAAAAAAACCTAAACTACCCATTGCCCCTAAAGGTGCATTTTATGGGCATTGCCCTTAAAAGGGAATTCAGCTTTTTTACAAGCCCATTAAATACCTAATCTTAAAAATTAAAAAACCCCATAAAATAAAAAAAACTCCTAAATCTAACCCCCAAATAGGTACTCACCGTTCCTGAAGTCCGGCGGAGAAGGTCTTCTTCCAGGCGGCTCCATCATCTTCTATCTTCATCCCGGAGCGAAGGCGGCGCGTAGATGGCTTCTCTGAAGCATGAATCCTCAGTGGCAATTCCCCACGGCGATCTTTAGCAGCGGTGGTCCAAAGTGGCGTAGAGGCTTCTCTTCATGCGATCGTCCACTGCACACTGAAGATTAAATGCAAGGTACCCCATATTTATTGGGGTACCTTGCATTCCTATTGCCTGAAATTTTGAAATCAGCCAATAGGATGAGACCTACTGAAATCTTATTGGCTGATTTGAACAGCCGATAGGATTAACTCGCACTTTGATAATTCGGCCCCTGTGAGACACTGTTATGAGTGTCTTTTCCAGATCACTCTATGGATAATCATTTCACACTTTAAAAGTGATTGTAGGGTGCTTATATAACAACAATATGGCTTTTTTCTTTATTACAAAGTAATATAAAGTTCTGAAAACAAAATATTGGGTTAAGGATAATTCCAGTAATCTCCTTGAGAAAAATGTGTGTTTGCATTCTGCACACTTTTTAATCCCATGTCAGGCCCATGAGAAAGGCTAATCACTACAATTAAAAATGAACATGTAATATTAGTGATCTTATTGATACATGGTTGCATTATACACTTTTTTAAAGAGACAGTATTAACCCATAATAATAAAATAGAGCACTCTACAGTATTTTGCGTCACGGTTTGTGCACAAATTAAGTTTAAAATTAATCAAAAAGCCATTTGTAATCATTCAGTTTTACTATTATTTAAGCCACACACCTTCATATGTGACTTCAAGCATGGGCTTGCTGCAATTTATTATATATATATACTATAATCAGGTTTGTAACGCATCTGCGTCGCCAGTTGCGCGCGTATCCTCAAAGGAATGTTGGATGCGCGAGGCAGCCAAAAGAATCCAGCTGGATGCAGTGTAGGCAAACAAAGTCTTAAAAAAACCCAAAAAAAAACACGCAACTAAAAAACATATAACCGCCTGCAAGAAATAAAAAAAAAACGAACCGCCTGCACAAAGTATAAAGAAAAAAAAACTAACCGCCCGCACGAAGTATAACAAAAATAAAACTAACCTCCTGCACAAGGTATAAAAAAAACTAACCACCACCCACACAAAATATTAAGAAAAAAAATAAACATAACCGCTATATTAAGTATTAACAAAAAAAGCAGAAACTACCTAACCCCTACCCCGCCAAACCCCCACAATGGCAACTAAATAAATTAGAATATTAACCCTTAAACCACCAAACCCTACATCGCCAACTAACTAAATATACTATTAACCCCTAAACCGACAAACCCCCACATCGCAATAAACCTAATTAACCTATTAACTCCGAAACCGCCAACCCCCCAAAACGCAAATAACTAATTTAATTACTAACACCCCCTAAATTAACCCCAATTACAACTAAATTACAATTAAAATAAAAAATCCTAACATTAAATTACAAAAAAATTATCTAACATTACAAAAATAAAAAAGTCTAACATTACAGAAAAAATAAACAAAATTATTAAAAAAATAAAAAATTAAACCTAATCCCTATAAAAATAAAAAAGCCCCCCAAAATAAAAACACCCCCTAATCTAAACTACCAATTGCCCTTATGAGGGCCTTTTGTAGGGCATTGCCCTAAGTTAAACAGCTCTTTTACGTTTAAAAAAACGTATAAATAAGTTTACCCTAACAGTAAAAACCCCCCACCCACGAAACCCCCCCAAAATAAAAAAACCTAACACTAAAAAAACCTAAACTACCCATTGCCCCTAAAGGTGCATTTTTATGGGCATTGCCCTTAAAGGTGTATTCAGCTCTTTTACTGCCCTTAAAAGGGCATTCAGCTTTTTTACAAGCCCATTAAATACCTAATCTTAAAAATAAAAAAAACCCATAAAATAAAAAAAACTCCTAAATCTAACCCCCAAATAGGTACTCACTGTTCCTGAAGTCCGGCGGAGAAGGTCTTCTTCCAGGCGGCTCCATCATCTTCTATCTTCATCCCGGAGCGAAGGCGGCGCGAAGATGACTTCTCTGATGCATGAATACTCAGTGGCGATTCTCAGCTGTGATCTTTAGCAGCGGTGGTCCAAAGTGGCGTAGAAGCTCCTCTTCATGTGATCGTCCGCTGCACTGTTACAGACATCTGTGGCAACCCAGGCGTTGCAGGTTCGATCCCGGCAAGGTCCACTCGGCCTTTCATCCTTCCTAGGTCAGTAACATGAGTATCATTAAGTTGGGTAATAATAATACCTGTTATCAGTGCTGCGAGTCGATTAATTTCGAGGTTGTGCGCTATACAATTATTATTATTAAACCATTAGAATAGATATCAAAACTACAATATTTGTACATACTTAGGTGTAATTTAGTATTGGTTTACCTTAATCCTCATAGACGTTTAGTTTAGCTTATTTTAAAATAAAATAAAAAAATTACAGTATGAGATATTATTGTTGTTGGCACTCAGGAATATTCCATAACTACAGTTTCCTTCATATAAACAATATCTGGTATAGAAAATGGATCTGGTTTAATTTTTTTTCAGTGGGGTGCTAATTTTCTTCAGTATCATATTAATCACTTCCTCTCAGTTTATGGGTAAATGAGCTGATGCCATTAGGTTTCCGAAGTGGTGACCTGTAAAAATATTTTCCTATGTGCAAATGTATTTTTCTCACCAACCAGGATGTCAATAGGGATACGATAAAAGCAGCCATTTTTACGTTCATGTACTGTATGTTTCCTAAACTTGTATATATCAATCCTGTAGACCAGTGATAGCCAACTTCCTATCATATAGGGACAGTGGATCAATATTTTAGAAGCCCTAACAGCTGCTTTTATTGGATACCAAAAATAATATATTTTCTAAAAATGTCCATTGGTGCATGGCCAGATTTAAGCACAGTTGCAGGGTTCCTTCTGACTGCTACTCTCCCCTTCAGAGGGCTCTATTAAGTTGTTAAGTTGTGTCCACCTTGCCCACTTACCAGAAGTCTCCAAGGCACACATTTTTACTTACATTTTTTTTCTGGGGCCGCAAAAACTATGGCACACTTTCTTAGTTCTTTTTCTTGTAGGACCGCAAGACCTAGGGACTGAATTATCAGGCTCGCCGGAAACAGCAGTTATGAAGCAGCGGTCTTAAGACCGCGTCTCCATAACTAGTCCGCCTGCTCTGAGGCTGCGGACATCAATAAGATTGGGCTGAATGACACCCCCTGCTAGTGGTCAATAGGCCGTGAATATGCAGGGGGCGGCATTGCACAAGCTGTTCACAAGAGCTGCTTGTGCAATTATAAATGCCAACAGCATAAGTAAAAATGAGTGCCTTATAGACTTCTGGTAAGCGGATCATGTCGGACAGACCGATGATATATCGGCGCCCTAGTGTAGAGTGACTACATGGACTGACAGTTGGCCATCCCTGCTGGAGACTATTTAGTGGTAGCAGAATCTATTCAAAGGAGATGAAACAATGTTTTCATTAGCATTTTTTAAGGATATCTAGATATGCTTAGTGCACAATCATTTTAGACTGTATGGCTGCTCAGAGAGCCAGTGGTACCTTGTATTGCATTGCTGATCACTCACTTTACATAAAACAAGCCATTACTACCTCTCTGAACACACTAAGGGCTAGATTTATTAAAGCCCTACGGCTGCAAGTTCTAACTTGCTCGCCGGCATTTATCAAGCAGCGGTCACCAGACCGCCGCTTTCCTAAACTCTTTAGAGTGGCACGCTAAAAGTTACGTTTTAGCAATATCGGGCTTTATGCAATGGTTTGTGTGCATTGGATGTAGTACTCGTATTCAAAGTTGAAAGTAAATGTGATCGCTTTAGCACAATTTAATTTCATGCGCTGTGGGAGAGTGCGACTTTAGAGCTCTGGTTAACAAAAAAAAGTGTTATAGAACAAAGTATAGTCACACTCATAATAACACTAACTAATAAAAATTATTTATAAAAAGAATTGTGCAAAAAAGTTATAAGGGTTCAAAAATATGAATTCTGACTTTGACAGAGATACATAAATATATGTCTAAATCTATATACCTATCTATCTATCTATCTATCTATCTATCTATCTATCTATCTATCTATATATATATATATACACAGTATCTATATCTATCTATCTATCTATCTATCTATCTATCTATCTATCTATCTATCTATATATATATTTGTGTACAGATGTATTTTTAGGTTTTTATATGTGTATACAGGGAGTGCAGAATTATTAGGCAAATTAGTATTTTGACCACATCATCCTCTTTATGCATGTTGTCTTACTCCAAGCTGTATAGGCTCGAAAGCCTACTACCAATTAAGCATATTAGGTGATGTGCATCTCTGTAATGAGAAGGTGTGTGGTCTAATGACATCAACACCCTATATCAGGTGTGCATAATTATTAGGCAACTTCCTTTCCTTTGGCAAAATGGGTCAAAAGAAGGACTTGACAGGCTCAGAAAAGTAAAAAATAGTGAGATATCTTGCAGAGGGATGCAGCACTCTTAAAATTGCAAAGCTTCTGAAGCGTGATCATCGAACAATCAAGCGTTTCATTCAAAATAGTCAAAATAGTCAACAGGGTCGCAAGAAGCGTGTGGAAAAACCAAGGAGCAAAATAACTGCCCATGAACTGAGAAAAGTCAAGAGTGCAGCTGCCAAGATGCCACTTGCCACCAGTTTGGCCATATTTCAGAGCTGCAACATCACTGGAGTGCCCAAAAGCACAAGGTGTGCAATACTCAGAGACATGGCCAAGGTAAGAAAGGCTGAAAGACGACCACCACTGAACAAGACACACAAGCTGAAACGTCAAGACTGGGCCAAGAAATATCTCAAGACTGATTTTTCTAAGGTTTTATGGACTGATGAAATGAGAGTGAGTCTTGATGGGCCAGATAGATGGGCCCGTGGCTGGATTGGTAAAGGGCAGAGAGCTCCAGTCCGACTCAGACGCCAGCAAGGTGGAGGTGGAGTACTGGTTTGGGCTGGTATCATCAAAGATGAGCTTGTGGGGCCTTTTCGGGTTGAGGATGGAGTCAAGCTCAACTCCCAGTCCTACTGCCAGTTTCTGGAAGACACCTTCTTCAAGCAGTGGTACAGGAAGAAGTCTGCATCCTTCAAGAGAAACATGATTTTCATGCAGGACAATGCGTCCAAGTACTCCAAAGCGTGGCTGGCAAGAAAGGGTATAAAAGAAGAAAATCTAATGACATGGCCTCCTTGTTCACCTGATCTGAACCCCATTGAGAACCTGTGGTCCATCATCAAATGTGAGATTTACAAGGAGGGAAAACAGTACACCTCTCTGAACAGTGTCTGGGAGGCTGTGGTTGCTGCTGCACGCAATGTTGATGGTGAACAGATCAAAACACTGACAGAATCCATGGATGGCAGGCTTTTGAGTGTCCTTGCAAAGAATGGTGGCTATATTGGTCACTGATTTGTTTTTGTTTTGTTTTTGAATGTCAGAAATGTATATTTGTGAATGTTGAGATGTTATATTGTTTTCACTGGTAAAAATAAATAATTGAAATGGGTATATATTTGTTTTTTATTAAGTTGCCTAATAATTATGCACAGTAATAGTCACCTGCACACACAGATATCCCCCTAAAATAGCTATAACTAAAAACAAACTAAAAACTACTTCCAAAACTATTCAGCTTTGATATTAATGAGTTTTTTGGGTTCATTGAAAACATGGTTGTTGTTCAATAATAAAATTAATCCTCAAAAATACAACTTGCCTAATAATTCTGCACTCCCTGTATATGTATTTACAGACATATATAGACATATAAACACATAAATACATATGTACATTCAGACATATATATATAAGTGAATTGGAGCCCTTTGCAGTCAAGTAGATAAAAGCATGTAAAAGCATATTTATGCAATATTCATATTTAATAAAGGTTTTAACTATGTATTTACTGTAAATATTTCACATTCCAATGTTCTGCATGTAGGGGAATATGTTCTAAGCATTTATAAATTGATATTCCAATATAAATCTGTGTATACCTATACCTATATAATCATATAGATATATAGTATAGATAAATATTGTAACAAAATACCATCAGATATATGTAGAGATATGTATTTATGAATAAATAGAACATATTCTGCTAAGTAAAGAACATTGGAATGTGAAACATTCATATTTTCATGTCGGGTTAGCGCACTTGAGAAAATGCAGTCGGGTTTACGCGCTAGTAGGGTGTTCGTTTTTTTCCACTTTTCTTGCTCTATTGAGTTCTATGGGGGAATCCGTTAATGCATGCAATATTCGAAGTTCATCTTTTTACAATTAGCGTACAAGCGAAAACATTTTACTTTCATCTCGTAATACGAGGGCCACACGATGTGCAAAAAACGTAGTTCTGGCGGAGTAAGCGTGCAAGCGGGAGAGATAAATAACGCTTCACTCGTAATCTGGCCCTAAATCTTTACACTTATTTTTTCAAATATATATGTGGAATATATTTTGTCCCCTTTTCCTGTAATTTAAGTCTTAAAGGTTGAGGTCCGACAGACATTTCAAAAATAGGCCTCTAAGGGGTAGATTTATTACACATCGGATGCTGCTTTCTACCCCCGAGAAGCACCTTTAAGGTGGCAGACTGCAAACATCCTGATACGGTCGGATGATTGACACTCCCTGCTAGCGGCAGTGGGGGGCATTGCACAAGCATTTCATAAGAAATGCTTGTGTAATGTTAAATGCCGACTGTGTATGCTGTCGGGATTTAGCGATGTTGGGCTACAGCGAATCATGTCCTCCTGCCATATAATAAATCTACCCCCAATCTTTACACTTATTTTTTCAGTATTTAAACAACTGATACTGTTTAAACAATGTTTTCTCCATAAGAAAACCAACATATTTATTTTTCATGCCCCCCCTTAAAGCGGCAATATGGGTTAGCTCAGGAGCATCCATGTGCCCTTAGCCACCTGGCAGCAATATTTTCAACAATGTTGGTAGCAATCTTATACATAGTTGCAAACTCTGCTACCATGTAGTGTCTATCGTATTCTACAGCAGCAGTGTTAGTAACTATTTATAATTGCAATATACATTGCTATAAACATTGTTGCAAACACTACACGTGCACGCTCCTGAGTTCACCTAGAGTTACTCTTTATCTTTACGGAGAGAACTAAGTAAAAATGATGATAGAAGTATTTTGGAAAGTTGTTTAAAATTGTATGCTCTATCGAATCCATTTAAGTTTAATTTTGAATTTATTGTCCCTTTAATTTAAAGTGTAATATCTCTTTAAAAAGACACTAAAGTGATGTTTTTCTTTGTTGAAATAAAATTGTACATTTTTTTTTTTTACCTGCTATTGCATAATAATAATAATAAAAAATCAGACATGCATATGGAGGCTGGTTCACAGCACATTTAACTTTAGCATAACCTTTTTCCCTTTAAAATACATTTTAATGAGTTTAATTCCTCCTCTTTCATGATTTTTTTTTAACTTTAATCACTCTTTAATTGTAAAAAGTACAATCAGAACAATATTGAATGTTTTCATGCAGATACTTAAAAACATAGAAATAAACAACTCAAAGTTTTCACAGTAGGGGGTTTGATTAAAATGCTCGTTTATATTATGGAGAGAGAAAAAAATGAGTTGCTAACATCAAAAAGCACAGCAGTGTGTGACCTTCTTCCTCAGCATTTAGCAGATTTTATTTAGTCATGATACACTGTGCATAAGAGTCTAATTAACTGCATGAATGAACATTGAGCGAAAACCATTAACGTCCCAGCATGCTTTGCTCAGCTGTGTTCATTTTTGCACTCAACACTTCTTTGATGTGTGTTTCTGCCTCATTTACAGTTGTCAATACTTTAATTAGCAACAATTTTTGTGTAGTACTACTTAAAGGGACATTTAGCATTTTGAGATGGTAATATAAAATATTTTTTATACACACACACACATATATATATATATATATATATATATATACATCAGTGATCACTGATATATATATATATATATATATATATATATATATATATATATATATATACTGTGTATATATAAACTCTGCAACATACTTTCATTATTTATTTTGTCCCTTTTTCCTGTAATTTTATTCTGAAATTCTGAGCATTTCAGTTCCTGTTAGAAATCGTATTGCAGAACACACTTATATGCCACACAGCCATTGGCTGCACACTCTAGTGATCTATTTATAACTGTCCCTAATTGGCCACAGCAGAGAAGGTAACCTAAGTTACAACATGGCAGCTCCCATTGTTTTGTAGACTCTAACACTTTACACTTATTTTGTCATTATTTAAACAGCTCATGAAACTTTAAAAAAATACATTTACATGTTATTCTTAGACTAATCTTTCGACTGCATCATTCTATTTAGCATTTATTTAGTGCTGAAGTTCCCTTTAAGCCCACACTTCAGGAAATATGTTCGGGTTTTATGGGGCTTTTTTGGTCCTTGTCTGCTGTCAAAATGCATGTTCTATGAAATAAATAAAAATGAAATAATATATGTTGAGACAAACTTTGCTATCACATCCCCGAGCGATTTACAGCATTTTTTTCTGTTTTGCCTTTTTAAAAAAAATAATTTTGGCACCAGAACTGAAAATGGAAGAAAATGTATGTCTAGGTACTGTCAT
Organism: Bombina bombina; assembly: GCF_027579735.1. Lineage (NCBI taxonomy): Eukaryota > Metazoa > Chordata > Amphibia > Anura > Bombinatoridae > Bombina > Bombina bombina. The sequence continues at coordinate 88,901,008 of NC_069501.1, forward strand.
TTTACTTTTATCATACTCTGAAGGAGAACAGCTCGATTATGCAAAATGTGCCGCTAGATGTAATGCTCCGAGCTACATTAACAATATTATAATAATCTTTCACAATTGTCAGGTAGCTGTCATGCAGGTCCGTGTAGACAACGCGAGCAAAGAACAGATGAAAAATAAATATAACAATAAAAATGACACCACTAGGAAAAATGAAAGTGCTTTGTTCAAAAAGAATTTCCTCATTAACTAGTTGTGTTCAGAGCTGCTGGATTTTATACAATTCAAGAATCTTGTTATTAAAAATATGTATTTTATTCTGTGACTTGCATATAGAAATGCAGTATTTTAGCAGAAAGAAAGTAAAGCTAATTTTCTAAAGAGCAGTGGCATCAGTGGGTGGGGACTGGCAACAGCTTCCTCAGCATAATGGCTGTCAGTGGCACCCAATAGCCTTTCCCATGATACACTCTGACACCACCCAAAACATGCCCAGTTTTGCTCCTCCCATCATGGTCGTGCCCACAAAACTCAAAGGACTCCATTTACCAAGCTGTGATAGCAGCTTCAGAGCCCCAGAGTTACAAGCTCGCTCAGAGTGAGTCTGAAACGCTAGTTAAGACCGCTACTGCTTAACATCTATGTGACACTTTAGGCGGTGGATTGCAATAATCCTGATCCGATCTAATCTTGATAATTGACAGCCCCCTCTTGCACGTGATTGGCTGTGGGCATGCTGAGTGCTGCATTGCACAATCAGCAGATTGTGCAATGTTAAATGCAGGCATGGTACTGTTGCCCGCTCGCCACAAGACTGGGTGGGCAAAATTTTTAACAGTGAATGTTGTCCACCTCCTGCACAAAATCTTTACCTTCCAAAGACAACACAGATTGGTTATATGAGTTGTTATTATTACAATTAAGTAATAACAAAAAACAAATTAGCAGCAAACTAAAATGTTTTTTTATTTTTTTATTACATTATAGGTTGAAGGGCCTGTACATTGATTGATCCCTTTTCTCGATAAGTAAATGTGTCATTAAGTATGAAGAATTTGTGATCAGAAGACTAAGCCTGGCACATATGAAGTACAGGGGCATTTTACACCAAAACTATAATGAAAAAAAGTGCTGTCGATAAACAATGAATATGACTGATTCTGATGGCTCATCTGCAGGGTGAAGTTGATTTCTGGGCAAAAATCAACAACATTTAAAATTAGGGGGAGGCAAACATTTTAAATGTTATATTTTGCTCAGAAATCAATTTCACCCAGCAGGCATTCAAACCTTCTCCCAGCTGATGAGTGACAAACACCATGAAACAGGCTGTACTGGGATGGTTCTGAATCACTGTACTAATCCTAGCTAAGCTTATAAGCTGTGTGAACAGCGATGCTTTGGCGTAAATGGAGTCTGTGTAAAAGCAGACGAAGTAAAAAAGTGTGTCATTGTTAACCTCATTTGCATATCTTAACCATAATCCTTTGCTGCATTGGAGACAATGCAATTCAGAGGTTTTCTGTAGGAAAAACAAGCCTTCTGGCCTGTCTAGATTTGTTAATAAGCTACACAAGTTATTTTCTCTATATTTTTTGCGTAATGGAGGATTTTAAACTCAGTTTTTGCCTCCCCCTAATTTTAAATGTTGTTGTGTGTGTGTGTGTATATATATATATATATATATATATATATATATATATATATATAAATATATATATATATACATATCCAGATTTGGGGGCCAATTTACTAACTGTCCGATGATCCGCTGTAGCGATCATGTTCGCCTGACATCGCTGAATGTCGACAGCATATACTGTCGGCATTTATCATTGCACAAATCAGTTCTGGTGAACTGCTTGTGCATTGCCGCCCCCTGCAGATTTGTGGCTAGCAGGAGGTGTCAATCAACCCGATCATTTCTGATTGGGCGGATTGATGTCCGCAGCCTCTTAACTCCTGTTTCCCGCGAGGCTCGCGTGAAAAAAGAGGTATTGGGGCCGATACGGGCAATGGTAAATTGGCCCCTCTGTCTGCACTCTTTCAGGTATTCCAGAGCTAGTCAAACTTTTCAATATTTCATTAATGACTCATGCTCAAAACTTTTCTTCTTTTTAAAAGCATTTATTTTCCAACGTTTCGGCTCTAATTTGGGCTTTTGACAAAGGGCCAAAACGTTGGAAAATAAATGCTTTTGAAAAGAAGAAAAGTTGTGAGCATGAGTCATTAATGATATATATATATATATATATATATATATATACACAGTATATATAAAATAAGTAAATATTTAAAAAGAAAAAGAACATTTTCTTCTATGTAAAGAACATTGGAATGTAAAATATTTATAAATACCTTCTGATTTAGCATTGTAGATCTAATGAAGTGTAGGGTTAGCGCACAAGCGATAAGTATTAGTTTTTTTCTTCAGTGCTCCATGGAAGTCTATAAGGAAATTTTTTTAACTCAGCTGTGATAACCCGCCCACAATAAAAGTTTACTTCCAGCGTTGTTGCTAAAGTTATTTTGTGCTACTTGCAATCTGGCCCTCACGTGGGATTAAATTTAAGGTTTAATTTCTCACAATTTTTTTTGTTTTTAAAAATTTAATTACCTTGAATTTGAACACATATGGCAGCATATAACAAGTCACACAACTCTGCTGTATCATTTACAAGCAGCAGCTAGTACTTCATACATACAATTTCACAAATCCACATTTACAGTAACGTCTGAAAAAAAATTTAACATTTTTTTATTTTTCTAGGTTAAAATTCATAGTTGCCAAACAAAATAAATGAACCAGTTTTCCCATAATACAACATGAAATTGTTTCAAAGGAAATTAGATATAAAATCTAACGGCTTACATTCTTTACCCTGACAGATTCAATCAGATCAGTATATCGCACCAGATACAGCAAGTGCATAAGAATCTGTCAGGCCTATTATAGGTTTACATCAAATGCTCTAGCGTACAAAACCGTGTTTGATTTATGCTTCCTGTCTCTGTCTTTTAAGTGTGTCCCAATTTAGTCTGTAGTTTAATATTGCATGCAGTGCAGTACTCCCACCACAGGGGTTGCTGTGGCTTTTGATTTTACTCTATTTTCATTATGTCTCATTGCTTACAATGGGCCACATTATAAGAGGCGAACTAAACATTCTTTGTCACTCGTGCACTAACAACACTAAAAGTACACTTTTAATGCAAGTTAGTACACGTATTACAAGTTAAAAGTAAAAACTTAGCGCAAGAGCAAAACTCAATGCTCGCTAACTTCTGGACTCCGGATATCATGACCGCGTTTCTCTCTATAAACTTTGATGGAACAAGCAGAAAAAAAAACCCTAACATCCCTCGCAAGCTAACCCAACATTGCATTAGACTTACAACATTAAACCTGAAGGTAGTTATGAATATTTTACTCTCCAATGTTCTTCATATAGAAGAAAATGTTCTTTTCATTTTTACATTTTTTTTATATATATATATCTATATCTGATTATTTTTTTGTATATATCTATATGAATATATAGGGTGTGTGTGTTTGTATGTATTTTGTTTTCGCTTGATCGCACCTGTTTACTTTCAACTTGTAATACTCACACAAGTTAGCATTAGCGCTGACTTTATCGTGTCACTAGTATTTTAGCCCTGTGTGTTTTCTCTGTAGTTTTCTTTTAGCTGTGTGTAGACGGGTCAGGTAAGAGGAGGGTATTAGATGTAATATATTATACCAGGGAGGGTAGGAGGCAAGTGATGAGTAAGAAGCTCAACAGTGTTGTACAATTTGGAACATGTTTAATTGCCCCGATTAATATTTATACTGAGGCTTTGCTTAGCAGTGGCTTAAGACTTTAGACTCAACATGAAAATGAGGCTCCCATTGGAGCCTATAGAAGCACACTCACTTGAGCGCAAAGCTTCCATGCAATGTGAATGCAAGGTCACGTTCGCAATGTGCTCAACTTTTAATACCAGCGCATTTTGTGTGCACTGGTATTACTGAGTAGAGCGCAAATATTGCACTTGCGTAAGCAATATTTGGCACTCGACTCGTAATCTGGCACGAAATAAGAGTACAAGAGTAAAATACTAAATGTCTGAAATATGAAATGACCTGTGTTTTGTAGGATTGTTTTGATTTGCTATTCCCTTCTGTCACTTTGCCTACTCTATTGATTTCTCATTTTAGGCAGTTTTTTACCTTGAAAACAATGTGTCACTGGAAAGGGGGGATCTCTGCCTTTACCTATGTCAGTGCAAATATTACAATAGTGCTCACAGAAATCATAGCTTTAAAATTTTATAAAAAATAATATATTAAATAATGAAATAAAAACAGTTACAAAATTGTAATGTTAAATCACATTTAAATTTGTAGCTAAATAGTTCTGCAAAAATCAATAAAACTATACATGCAAAACACAATGTTAAAATACCTTTAATACGACATTATAAATTAATTGAAAAATTACTTTTCTGCCTCTGCTAATCGGCTAAACAGGGGCATTTCATGGGCTTAGCTGAAAGTTCTATAAGAGGTTTGGTATATTCTCTAAACATTTACGCCCGTAGATCTCTCGATTTTATTTTACAAACTGAAAAGTGGCGAGTTTGTTTCAAAATACGCAAAACACTGTACGTTAATAGAAAAACACATTTAAATGAAAAAAAGAGGTGATTACTGTACTCTTAAAGCAGAGTTTTTTGTTAACTGTAGAATTTAAAGTGATGGTAAACTTTCCCCTTTGCACAAACAGATCCCTAATATTAGCAATATTTTAGATGGAGTTTAATTCATCAGTTGTAATGAAGATGCGCTAGAACTTACTTTTTAATGTATCGCTAAAATTCAAATACCGCTGGCTGCGTCCACCCACAGTTTGAATTGTTCTTCAATCGGCAGCTCTAGCTAAAAAAAAAAAATTGTGTGAGTGCCGTATGACTAGAGTTCTGATTGGAGAAAAGATCAAACCGTTAGCACACACACACACACACACACACACACAAAATACTTTTAAAGTGGGTGGCCCGGAGCACGGGGTATTTGAATTTCAGCTCTACATTAAAAAGTAAGTTAAAGAGCATCTTCATAACAACTGATGAATTAAACTCTATCTAAAATATCACTAACATTCCAGTTCTGTATTTATAAAGGGTAAAGTTTACTATCACTTTAATTTATAAAGTGTGCAACCTTTCCTTCAGCCTAACATATACCCGTCTAAAAAGTCCATCAATTAAAAAGCTGCTAAAGAATAAACTGTAACGATAAAGTTATACTATTACAGAATCTCCAATAAGAGAGTACATTAACCACTTCACCCTTTAATACTGGAAAACAGAAGATATGTTTTCAGAGAGCCACCAAGACTTAATCTACATGTAAACCCACAATTAAAGTTTATCAATCTTGCTAGTGGCCACTGTGTGTGTTTTCTAATTCAGACTGAGTACGCTTTTTAAGCATGGCATGCTGACATTTTGTCATGTTTTAGAAGCAACAGCTCTGACACGTGAAAAGGTCATGCCAGTAGCTATTAGCATTGCTAAATAGCAATTATAGTAATTCCCATAAAAATGGTTCAGAATCTCTCCCCACCAGTCAGTGGAGGATAAAAAAAAAAACCCCAGATGTTATTTTGGTTGCAGTTTACTTTATTTAAACTCATAACCTTCATCATGTTATTTGTATGTGTATTTAGGTTTTGTGCTGCCCTAGGCACTCAAAATACTGCTGCCCCCCCCCCCCCATTTGTTTTCATGACATTTTCAAAATAAAAGCTAGTGTAAGACAAGACGGTCATTGCAGTAAGGGGGACATCTCCAGGCTCATAGCTTGGGGGTGCTCTAGCTCCGTTTGCCACTTGTGTGGACCTACAGTATAACCATCTTACTTCTGCAGGGATTCATTTATACTTAGGCCCCAATTGCCGCCATTGGATTTGGCTATATTTATTGACTGCCGGTTTTCTTATCTACAATAAATGCGACCCTCAGATCTTATACCCACTTATGTCTCTGTGTCTTTATTTATTATAGTTATGTTAAAATATTATGTTTACCAACATCTCAGGCTAATAGGTCATTTAATTTTATGTTCACCTTGGCTTGCAAAACACTTGCATACACTAAGGTGGGTAGCACATATGTACTCAGTATACATGGGAGCAGGAATAATATTTATATATATATACAGTGTATGTATATATATATATATATATATATATATATATATATATATATATATATATATATATATATATATATATTCACACAGCTAGAGCTAGTTAAGTCACCTGCTGCTCCCAACAGAGACTCAAAAAGTGCCGGCACCTTAATCTGTGCCCTAGGCAGGTGCCTTGTTTGCCTAGGCCAAAATACACCCCTGGTTTTTGCTTTTGTAAATCAATTATTATTTAAAATATCAGAGGAATAAGGAAAAGCATAAAGGTGAATGTTGTTCTTTACTAACAGTGATACTATTTGCAGCATCCTTCAAAGGACATAAAACCCCACATTTTTCTTTCATGATTCAGCTTCAGCCCATATAATCTAAACAAATTACTTCTATTATCTAATTTGCTTCCTTTGCATTGGTACCCTTTGTTGAAGAAGCAGCAGTGCATTACTGGGAGCTAGCTGAACACATCAGGTGAGCCAATGAGGAGAGGGATGTATGTGCAGCCAACAATCAGCAGCTCACTAGCCTACCTAGGTATGCTTTATAAAAATGGCCATGGCGATAAGTTTTGTGGTTGTTTTTTTAAAAATCTAATGAAAACATTTTCAGAAATCAAAAAATACATAGCCTCAAATTCAGGTTATGTACTATGATGCTTAGGCATACACAGACAATGATTCAGTTCCTTCATGCCTGATATGCAGAATGGTTCATCAATAACAGAACCTTAATATCAATATAAAGGTAATATTGATACATGCAGATTGGTTATATTAATTCAGTCTACAGCAAAATTCTTGTTAGAAATGCAGACTCTTTGTTTCTTGTTATCCTTTGTTGAAAACTAGGGATGTAAGGTCAGGAGTGTGCATTTGTCTGCAGCACTAAATGGCAGCAGTTTTCAACAATGTCATACATTAGCAGGAGCACTAGATGGCAGCATTATTTCCTGTCTTGTGCTTCAAGCATGTGCACGCAACCTACTTAGGTATCTCTTCACCAAAAAGTAACATGAGAACAAAGCAAATTTGTTAATAGAAGTAAATTGGAAACTTTTTTTAAAATTCTATTCTCTATTTTATTGGCCTTAGCGATAGCATAGAAGGTTACAACATTGTGGCATCCATTGATTTGTGGCCACTAAAACTTTATATTTTCAATACTTGAGCACCTGGTATAACAAAATACATCTGTATATTATTCTCAGGCTATGTCATACTACCTAGAATTTATTATTCATTTTCTGGTCTCCTCTAACTGTAATGGATTTTTTCTTTTTCTCTGTAGTTCCTGCTATGATCACCTCCTACCCAAACACAACGTTGGCCACACAAGGTCAGAAGAAGGAGATGAGTTGCACTGCCCACGGTGAAAAGCCCATCATTGTCCGATGGGAAAAAGAGGATCGTATGATTAATGTTCCTGAGATGTCTCGCTACTTGGTGTCCACGAAGGAAGTTGGAGAAGAAGTGATCTCTACTCTGCAGGTACAAACAACAACAATATGCTTTTATACATGAACTAGAGTTTTCACTATAATTTAGTATAAATAACAAAATCTCAATAGGGTACAATCAAAACGTATTGCACAAATGCCACAAAGATCCTTATGTCATTGCTCCAAATACTTGTAAATGTATAGGGGAACTAAACCAAATCAGGAAAATGTGCAAAACATGCATAGTGCTTGCCCTCATTCATTGTTCTCAGTATGAATATCCTTACACTTTATCTAGTTATAATGAAATCATGAAAAGTAAGTGTTCCAAATATCAGCTAAATGAAAGAAGCTAAAAGGGGCATTGCGGCCAAAATTTGAATCCACGTGGATGAATTTAAGTTTTACATAGAAATATTTTTGTAATATACATGTATTAGCAAAAATGCTTCTTATAAAAGCTATAGCTGTTTCAAAAGTGTATTTAAGTATGCACTGTGCACCAGCATTTTAAACACAACACTGGCTCAGAGATTAAGGTGATTGTACCATCTAGTAATGACTCAATTTGTTAATTGTTGACATGATATAAGTCCCACTGTTGCTGTTAGCAGCTGCAGTATTAAAATGCTGGCGCATGCTTCACATGCACGTGCAGAGAGGAATGTTAACACTAAAACAGCTATAACTTTTACTAGAAGCATTTTTGCCAATACATGTATAATGCAAACATGATTCTATTCAAAGATGTAATTCATCTATTTGCATTTAAATTTTGCCCGGAATGTCTTTCAAAGCCTCGTTATTCGCATGCAGTGTATATAAATCACCCAGGCATAAATCATTTACATTGTGTGTCTGTATAGTCAGCTGACTGGTCCCAACCAGTGAACATGTGGCAAAAAAAGCATATGAGGCATACCTGCATATGCATGCTCTATGCACCCTCATTCAAACACCATGAGTCGGTGGTGGCTTTTGTGAAGCAAATTAACATGACATTTGGCACCTCTGGTTCATGTTTGCATAAAGGAGTAGGGCACATACTAAACACGTGCACGTGATAGCTTTTCTTTTGCTAATACAACTACATAGCAAACATCCTTCTCCGCTCCTGTACATTTCAGATTTGACAGCTGCATCTATTTATGTCAGCTAAAAAAGAAAGAGTGCTGCTGAATGAAGCTAAGGAGCGTGCACGTGTCTGGAGCATTATTTGGTAGCAGTTTTAAAAGAATGTTATCCAATTGCAAGAGCACTAGATGACAGCACTATTTCCTGCCATGCTGTGCTCCAGACACCTAGCTAGGTATCTCTTCAACAAAGAATACCATGAGAATGAAGCAAATTTGAGAATAGAAGTACATTGGAAACTTTTTTAAAACTGTATGCTCTGGGGTCTATTTATGTAGGTGCGGGCAGACATGATCTGCTATAGCGAATCATGTCTGCCCAACATCAGCATTTATCATTGCACCAGCAGTTCTGGTGCAATACCGCCCCCTGCAGATTCGCTGCCAATCGGCCGCTAGCAGGGGGTGTCAATCAACCCGATCGTATTCGATCGGCTGATTGCTGTCCGCTGCCTGGTGGTGGACGAGTTAAGGAGCAGCGGTCTTAAGACCGCTGCTTCTTAACTTCCGCTTCAGTCGGAAGTAAAGCGGAGAGGGTCGGAAGCAGCATCTGCTGCTTTATAAATAGCCCCCTTAGTCTGAATCACAAAATACAATTAGTAGGTTTCATATCCCTTACAGGCGCCTCTCGCCCATCTTGCTAGGCCTGTCTCCATCTTCTTTGCTGAGGTTTCTTCTCTTCTGTCTTTTTTTAACCCTTTCCTCTCCTTCTTTCTTGTTCCTTCTCTCCCGGCCGTCCCTTGCTGAGGCTGTGCCTCTCATCTGCTGGCTGTCTATGTCTGTTGTTGTCTCTTGTTAAGTAATTAAGCAATTACTGACTGTAATGTGTCAACAACAGTGTCATGAGATGCAGGACACAGCAAGGATGGTACAACTCTATTTTATTACAGAGCATGGAAATATACATCTGGTATGGTTGATCTCACTAACTAACTGCGACACAGACAAACAGACCTAAGCCCCGCCCCCAATCTAGTGCCGTCACTTCCTGCTCTCATCACAAATAGCATTAAGAATGACCCATAATGTATGTGCTTTCAAATTGTAACTAGAGTTTGGGATCATTCACTTTTTTTTATAAAGTTTACATTGTAAGTAACTGTTATATTATTCATTTGTACAGTGTTGCAGCTTTATGTATTTTTCTCTTCTGTGTTTAATACAGATTTTACCAACTGTCCGAGAAGATTCTGGGTTTTTTTCTTGTCATGCAATCAACTCATTTGGAGAAGATCGAGGAATTATCCAGCTTACAGTGCAGGGTAAGTCAGATAAAACACTGAGCAGGATTCACCAAATACAAAGAAACAGCTCAACACTGTCCCTTTAAATCATATTATAAGATGCCCCTGCACATTTTATGGAGTTTGATGACCTAGATATAAAGTCACTTGGTATTGATAGTATATATCAGCTCTGCATCGCTGTATATCTGCATACAATATAATTGGTCATTTTGTCCCTTGCTGTGGAAAACTATGGACAGATATAAATGAGTTCCTGCACTCATCAAACAATCACCATGTAGCATGTTGGATTCTGCAGATTGCATTCCAGCCTTTCTTGGGGAAATAGAAAATTCACGATTTTCAAAACTTATAATGAAAATTGGTCAAAATAAATAATGAAAGCGTATGGCAAGTTTTATAGTACACAAAATGAAAGGGATGTCAACAGGAAACTTTCATGGTTTAGATAGCAAGTGCAAATTTGAGAGACTTTTCTACTGGTTTCTGTTATTAAATTTACTTTGTTTTCTGTACCTTTTGTTGAAAAGCATAACTATGTAGGCTCAGGAGCTGCAATGCATTACTGGGAGCTAGCTGGTGATTGGAGGTTACACATATATGCCTCTTGACATTGGCTCTCCAGATGTGTTTAGCTAGCTCCCAGTAGTGCATTGCTGCTCTGAGCTGACTTTGCAGAAGTTACACTGTTGCTTGCATATACATAAATGTTTATTAATAATGAGCTAGATTATAAACTGAGCGCAAAATATCGCTTCAGCAAAAGCGATATTTGTGTTCAACGTAGTAATACGAGCGCACGCAAATGTGCGCTGGTATTACAAGTGAGCTACAATGCGATCACAACCACGCATTCGCATTGCACGGAAGCATTGTTCTCACGAGAGCACGTTTCCATAGACTCCAATAGGAGCCTCGTAATCAAGCCGTCATACACGGCACAGAACGTAGTGCAGCGAAGGGGGTGTTTACATGTGTATATAGACATATTAACACATAAATAAATATGTATATAAGCCTATACATATATATATATATATATATATATATATATATATATATATATATATATATATATATATATATAGACATATTAACACATAAATAAATATGTATATAAGCCTATACATATATATATATATATATATATATATATATATATATATATATATATATATATATATATATATATACACATAGTAACACATAAATAAATATGTATATAACCATACACATATATATATATATATATATATATATATATATATATATATATATATATATATATATATACACACATATTAACACATAAATAAATATGTATATAAGCCTATACATATATATATATATATATATATATATATATATATATATATATATATATATATATATATATATATATATATATATATATATATACACACATTAACTAGGGATGGGCGAATGTGCAAATTTTCGAATTTCGAATCTAGAACGAATGTTATTACCGAAATTCGAATTCTAAATTCGAATGTCGATAAGAACGAATATTCTTAAAAATTCGAAAATCGAATGTTATTTACAGTTTTCGAATGTCACTTTCGAATTCGAATGTTTATAATTATATCGAATGTCTACATTCGAAATTCGAATTTTTCGAATTCGAATATAAATTCGAATTTTTCGAATTCGAATATAAATTCGAATTTTTCGAATTCGAATATTGCATAATTCGAATATTACATTTAAAAGCATTAGAAATACTATTACAATCTAAATTCGAATTTTTCAAATTCGAATACACGTATTGCATAATTCGAATATTATATTTAAAGAAAAAGCATTAGAAATACTATTACAATCTAAATTCGAATTTTTCGAATTCGAATACACGTATTGCATAATTCGAATATTACATTTAAAGAAAAAGCATTAGAAATACTATTACAATCTAAATTCGAATTTTTCGAATTCGAATATTGCATAATTCGAATATTACATTTAAAGAAAAAGTATTAGAAATACTATTACAATCTAAATTCAAATTTTTCGAATTCGAATACATGTATTGCATAACTCGAATATTACATTTAAAAGCATTAGAAATACTATTACAATCTAAATTCGAATTTTTCGAATTCGAATACACGTATTGCATTATTCGAATATTATATTTAAAGAAAAAGCATTAGAAATACTATTACAATCTAAATTCGAATTTTTCTAATTCGAATACACGTATTGCATAATTCGAATATTACATTTAAAGAAAAAGCATTAGAAATACTATTACAATCTAAATCCGAATTTTTCAAATTCGAATATTGCATAATTCGAATATTACATTTAAAGAAAAAGTATTAGAAATACTATTACAATCTAAATTCGAATTTTTCGAATTCGAATACACGTATTGCATAATTCGAATATTACATTTAAAGAAAAAGCATTAGAAATACTATTACAATCTAAATTCGAATTTTTCGAATTCGAATACACGTATTGCATAATTCGAATATTACATTTAAAGAAAAAGCATTAGAAATACTATTACAATCTAAATTCGAGTTTTTCGAATTCGAATATTGCATAATTCGAATAATACATTTAAAGAAAAAGCATTAGAAATACTATTACAATCTAAATTCGAATTTTTCGAATTCGAATATTGCATAATTCGAATATTACATTTAAAGAAAAAGCATTAGAAATACTATTACAATCTAAATTTGAATTTTTCGAATTCGAATACACGTATTGCATAATTCGAATATTACATTTAAAGAAAAAGCATTAGAAATACTATTACAATCTAAATTTGAATTTTTCGAATTCGAATACACGTATTGCATAATTCGAATATTACATTTAAAGAAAAAGCATTAGAAATACTATTACAATCTAAATTCGAATTTTTCGAATTCGAATATTGCATAATTAGAATATTACATTTAAAGAAAAAGCATTAGAAATACTATTACAATCTAAATTCGAATTTTTCGAATTCGAATAGTGCATAATTCGAATATTACATTTAAAGAAAAAGCATTAGAAATACTATTACAATCTAAATTCGAATTTTTCGAATTCGAATTTTTTCGAATGTAATCGTAAAATTCGAAACCGAATATTCGAAAATCGAATGTTAGAATGTTATGTAAACATTCGAAATTCGATTCGAACGAACGAATGTGTTAAAATTCGTGCCGTTTTTCGAATGTTGCGAAACATTCGCCCATCCCTAACATTAACACATAAATAAATATGTATATAAGCATATACATATATATATATATATAAAGACTTCATATATATATATATATATATCATATTATTATTATATATATAACTTTGCCTTATGGTAAAATCCTCAGTGCACCAGAAATCTTCAGTAATGTTTTATTTCAGTATTTTATATTCTTCCATCAATTAGAGCCTAACTAGAGAGCTTCTAGTACTGGGCATCAGCATTGATTTAGATCTTTTTATTTCCTTTTTTCAGAGCCCCCAGATCCACCTGAAATTGAGATCCGAGAAGTCCGAGCTCGCAGTATTGCTCTAAGGTGGACTATGGGATTTGATGGCAACAGCCCCATAACAGGATATGATATTGAGTGCAAAAACAAATCAGGTAGTGTATTATTGGTTAGAATGTTAATTACAGCAGAAAACATTTATAATTTATACAACATATATGAATATACAATCTGGGAAATACACATTTTCATTTATAACCTAAATTAGTGTTTCTCAACCGCAGTCGTCAAGTACCCCTATCAGGTCAGGTTTTAATTATAGCTGGGTGATAGCAGGTTAGTAACCATGGTTACTGATCAGCTGATTATTTCACCTGTGCTCTAGTTCAGCTATAATGAAAACCTGGCTTATTGAGGGGTACTTGAAGACTGTGGTTAAGAAACTGAACAAAAATCACCTGGAAATGTAGAGAAAATTATTTTTGTTAATGGAACATTACATTTTTTTAAATTTAAAAATCAAATATAAATCAAGGTAATGCAAAAGACCGGCATGCAAAAACAAATGTTTTAAATAAATTATAACTGTCATTTTGTTAGCAACATTTGCATAGTTTTTCAGTCCAGGGATATACCCCTTGAAAAGTCTATTGGTTAAAGAGACATGAAACCCAACATGTTTCTTTCCTTATTCAGATGGAGCATACAATTTTAAACAACTTTCCAGCTTAATTCTATTATCAAATTTGCTTCATTCACTTGGTATCCTTTGTTGAAGGAGCAGCAATGCACTTCTGGAAGCTAGCTGAACACATCTGGTGAGCCAATGGCAAGAGGCATACATGTGTGGTAACCAATCAGCCGCTAGCTTCCAGTAATGCATTGTTCCTTCTGAGCCTACCTAGGTATGCTTACTTAATACAGGATACGAAGAGAAGAAAACAATAGGTATTATAAGTAAATTGGAAAGTTGTTTAAAATTGCATGCTCTATCTAAACAGAGATTCATTACTTTTCCTTTAATGTATTTTGCAATGTTATTTTTTTTTTTTAAATAACCCTGTTACAGGGTTAATAAATGTGGAGTAAAATATCCCTTTAATACACAGCTCTTTCATCTTACAACCTGGTGTATGTGAGTTGCTGTAGGGGGCTGCATCACTTCTCATACATTAGATTTCTGCTTGGTCAGCATCCGACCTCATCAGCTTGCAGCACAACTAATGAAAAGGTGTCAATATGAGGGGAAATGCAGCTTTATAAGCCTATAGGTCAGCGGTGCCAAAAGATGACCTTTAAAATTCTGTGATTTCAGGTTTTATTTTGTAGATGTTCTACATGGTATATACACCCTGTTCCAAATTATTATGCAAATTCTATTTCAGTGTCACAAAGATTAAATATTTTTTTTTTCAGTTTAACTCATGGATGGCATTGTGTCTCAGGGCTCTTTTGATCACTGAAAACAATCTCGTACACCTGTGATAATTAGATTGCCAGGTGAGCCCAATTAAAGGAAAAACTACTAAAGGAGGGTGTTCCACATTATTAAGCAGAGCACCATTTTCAAGCAATATGATGAAGAAAAAGGATCTCTCTGCTGCCAAAAAGAGTGAAATAGTTCAATACCTTGGACGAGGTATGAAAACATTAGATATTTCACAAAAACGTAAGCGTGATCATCGCACTATTAAGAGATTTGTGGCTGATTCAGAGCACAGATGGGTTCGTGCAGATAAAGGCACATTGAGGAAGATTTCTGCCAGATCCATGCATCGGATCAAGAGAACAGCTACTAAAATATCATTACATAGCAGCAAACAGATATTTGAAGCTGCTGGTGCCTCTGGAGTCCCACGGACATCAAGGTGTAGAGTCCTTCAGAGTCTTGCAACTGTGCATAAACCTTCCATTCGGCCACCACTAACAAAAATACATGAAGACTCATTTTCAAACAGTCCTGTTCACTGATGAGTGCCGTGCAACCCTGGATGGTCCAGATGGATGGAGCAGTGGATGGTTGGTGGACGGCCACCCTGTTCCAACAAGGCTGCGAGATCAGCAAGGAGGTGGTGGAGTCATGTTTTGGGCCGGAATCATGGGAAGAGAGCTGGTCGGCCCCTTTAGGGTCCCCAAAGGTGTAAAGATGACCTCTGCAAAGTATGTGGAGTTCCTGACTGACCACTTCCTTCCCTGGTACAGAAGGAAGAACTATGCTTTCCATAATAAAATCATCTTCATGCATAACAATGCACCATCTCATGCTGCAAAGAATACCTCTGCATCAATGGCTGCTATGGGGATAAAAGGAGAGGAAGTCATGACGTGGCCTCCATCCTCCCCTGACCTCAATCCTATTGAGAACCTTTGGAGCATCCTCAAGCAAAAGATCTATGAGGGTGGGAGGCAGTTTACATCCAAACAGCAGCTCTGAGAGGCTATTCTGACTGTGACATTTTGAAAACAAATTCAAGCAGAAACTGTCCAAAAACTCACAAGTTCAATGAATGCAAGACTTGTGAAGCTGCTATCAAATAAGGGGTCCTATGTTTAAATGTAACGTGACCTGTTAAAATGTTGTTCAAAGTTTGATTGAAATAGCTTTTGATTTCAGTAAATATGCTGCAAACACAACAAATGACAATTTTCAGTTCTTTACAACCTATAAAGTGTTTTGAAACTTACTGTGCGTAATAATTTGGAACAGTGCATTGTAGGATTTTTATTTTGAAAAAAAAAATACTGTTATCATTAGGGGGTTTGTTCAATACAATTTGAATTGTACTCTTAATAGTTGATAACATGAGAATTATGCTGACTGTTGTTTACAACAATTATTTAGCTAAATGAGAAAGATATCATTGGCATAATAATTTGGAACAGGGTGTACAGTCAGAAAAATATTACCCTGGTGGATTAGCAGGTTCCAAATACACACTGTGTATTGCTAGAAGCAACATATTTATCTTATAATTATTCGGAAAAGATTTATATGGGGAAATATTATTAATAAAATTTATGAGAGAAAAAAAACCATGTGAAACGAAATTAAATGTATTCTACTTAATTGCATGACATTTAGTTTCAATAAATGCACATGCGTGTACACACGCACACACATAAACATACACACACATACAAACACACGCACACATACATACATATGCATGCACACACATACATACACACACATGCACATGCATGTACACACATGCATATACACATTGACACACATATACACATACATATGCACGCACACACACACACATATGCACGTACACATAAGTATGCATAAACATGCATTCATATACACACACATACATACATATGCATGCACACACATTCACACACATATATACATACATATGCACACACACACATACATACGCATGCACACACACACACATACAGTGGGGCAAAAAAGTATTTAGTCAGCCACCAATTGTGCAAGTTCTCCCTCTTAAGAAGATGAGAGAGGCCTGTTATTTTCATCATAGGTATACCTCAACTATGAGAGACAAAATGTGGAAACAAATCACATTGTCTGATATGGAAAGAATTTATTTGCATATTATGGTGGAAAATAAGTATTTGGTCACCTACAAACAAGCAAGATTTCTGGCTCTCAAAGACATGTATCTTCTTCATTAAGAGGCTCCTCTGTCCTCCACTCATTACCTGTATTAATGGCACCTGTTTGAACTTGTTATCAGTATAAAATACATCTGTCCACAACCTCAAACAGTCACACTCCAAACTCCACTATGGTGAAGACCAAAGAGCTGTCGAAGGACACCAGAAACAAAATTGTTAAACTGCACCAGGCTGGGAAGACTGAATCTGCAATAGGCAAGCAGCTTGGTGTGAAGAAATCAACTGTGGGAGCAATAATTAGAAAATGGAAGACATACAAGACCACTGATAATCTCCCTCGATCTGGGGATCCACGCAAGATCTCACCCCGTGGGGTCAAAATGATCACAAGAACGGTGAGCAAACATCCCAGAACCACACGGGGGAACCTAGTGAATGACCTGCAGAGAGCTGGGACCAACGTAACAAAGGCTACCATCAGTAACACACTACGCCGCCAGGGACTCAGATCCTGCAGTGCCAGACGTGTCCCCCTGCTTAAGCCAGCACATGTCCGGGCCCATCTGAAGTATGCTAGAGAGCATTCGGATGATCCAGAAGCGGATTGGGAGAATGTCATATGGTCACATGAAACCAAAGTAGAACTGTTTGGTAGAAACACAACTCGTCGTGTTTGGAGGAGAGAGAATGCTGAGTTGCAACCAAAGAACACCATACCTACTGTGAAGCATGGGGGTGGCAACATCATGCTTTGGGGCTGTTTCTCTGCAAAGGGAACAGGACGACTGATCCGTGTACATGAAAGAATGAATGGGGCCATGTATCATGAGATTTTGAGTGCAAACTTCCATCAGCAAGGGCATTGAAGATGAAACGTGACTGGGTCTTTCAGCATGACAATGATCCCAAACACACCTCCTGGGTAACAAAGTAGTGGCTTCGTAAGAAGCATTTCAAGGTCCTGGAGTGGCCTAGCCAGTCTCTAGATCTCAACCCCATAGAAAACCTTTGGAGGGAGTTGAAAGTCTGTGTTGCCCAGCGACAGCCCCAAAACATCACTACTCTAGAGGAGATCTGCATGCAGGAATGGGCCAACATACCAGCAACAGTGTGGGACAACAGAAGACTTACAGAAAACGTTTTGAGATGAACTTTTGACATTGACCAAATACTTATTTTCCACCATAATTTGCAAATAAATTCTTTCCATATCAGACAATGTGATGGTTTGGATTTGTTTCCACATTTTGTCTCTCATAGTTGAGGTATACCTATGATGAAAATTACAGGCCTCTCTCATCTTCTTAAGTGGGAGAACTTTCACAATTGGTGGCTGACTAAATACTTTTTTGCCCCACTGTACATATGCATATAAACACACATTCATATGCACACACATACATATGCATGCACATACACATGCAAACTCATGCACACACTTTTACTAGAAATATATTTGCTATTGAAAGTGTATTACAAAAAATGTAATTTTAAAATTGAAATGCACCTAAGCATATTTTGACCTTTCTATCCCTTTAAACATTTATGATTCAGATAGTCATTTTAAACAATTTTCAATGTTACTTATATTATTAAATGTGTTTGCTTCATTCTCTTGGTATCCTTTGTTGAAGAGAACACCTAGTTAAGCTCAGGAGCAGCAATGTGCTACTAGGAGCTAGTCAGTGATTGGTGGCTACATATATATGCCTCATGTCATTGGCTCACACAATGGCCCCTATTTATTAAAGGTCTTGCGGACCTGATCCGACACTGCGGATCAGGTCCGCAAGACCTCGCTAAATGCGGAGAGCAATACGCTCTCCGCATTTAACATTGCACCAGCAGCTCACAAGAGCTGCTGGTGCAACGCCGCCCCCTACTGACTCGGGGCCAATCGGCCGCCAGCAGGGAGCTGTCAATCAACCCGATCGTACTCGATCGGGTTGAATTGTGGAGATGTCTGTCTGCCTGCTCAGAGCAGGTGGACAGGGTTATGGAGCAGCGGTCTTTAGACCGCTGCTTCATAACTGGTGTTTCTGGCGAGCCTGCAGGCTCGCCAGAAACACGGGGCCTCAAGCTTTATTCGGAGCTTGATAGATAGGCCCCAATGTGTTCACCTATCTCCCAGTAATGCATTCCTGCTCCTAAGGCTGCTTTTTTAACAAATAATGACATGAGAAACTATCAAATTTAATAACGGAAGTACATTAGAAAGTTGTATAAAAGTGCACGCTCGATCTGAATAATGGTTTAATTTTTACTTTTTTATCATTTTTAAACTAAAACATACTCAAAATATGTATTTACTGTATCAATTTATACAATTTTAACTTGCATTCAAATATTTAACCCCTTAAACCCCTTCTTTCTATGGGGGTACTGTTTTCAATAGCGAGGCTGCGCTATTTTAGCAAGCCCTCAGGAGGGAGGGAGGTTCTAATAGTGCAGCAAGACCCGCGCAATTATAACTAGGCAATCCCTTAATGACCAGCGATGTAGAGGGGTTAAATACTATTTTGCTATACATAATAATACATTTTATTAGTATAGTGTCTCATTAAGGCATTTACTTTCTGGATTTTTTTAAACTTTTTTATTTATTTTGCTGTTGCAATAAATCTCTTTTTTCATATCATTATTTATATCTTTATATATGTCCAAAATAAGATTAATATCTATAAATATATATTTTTTCTTTAAGATTCCTGGGATTCAGTTCAGAGAACCAAAGATGTATCACCACAGCTGAATCAGGCAACTATAATAGATCTCCACCCATCTTCTACGTACAATATTCGGATGTATGCAAAGAATCGTATCGGCAAAAGTGAAGCCAGCAATGAGCTGACAATCACAACGGAAGAAGCAGGTAGGTCTTTGTGTGCTTCACTTGAGTTATCTTCATAGGATCGTTATACTCAAACAACGAAAAAAGCAGGTAGGTCATTGTGTGAAATGATCAGCATAAGAAGCATGACTGCACAAAAGACAATGTATTTGACTTAGAGGCCAACTCCAAAATGCTGCTTGCCTCCTTCCCCCAAAAGGTACATCAAAGCATTTAACCCAGATTTGTTTTGTTTATAAAAACCCAACTTTTCTGCAAGAAGAATTGGCCAGCACTTAACCCAACAGTCTCCTACCATGAGAAAGGACTGTCACTTATCTCAGGAGTGTTCTTACATATGAAAGGACTACACTTATCCCAGCAGTCTTCTACCCTACAAAAAGACTGGCACTTATCACAGCAGTCTTCTACCATAATAAAGGACTGGCACTTATTCCAACAGTCTCCTACCATAAGAAGTGTTTGGCATTCATCCCAGCAGTCTTCTACTTTAAGAAAAGACTGGCACTTTTCCCAACAGTTTTCTACCATAGGAAGTGATTTACACTTATCCCAGCAGTCTTCTACCATAAGAAAGGCCTGGTACTTATCCCAACAGTCGTCTGCCATAAGAAAGGACTGGCACTTTTCTCAGCACTCATCTACCATACGAAAGGTCTGGTACTTATCCCAGCAGTCTTCTACCATAAGAAAGGTCTTTGACTTATCCCAACAGTCTTCTACCATATAAGTGATTGGCACTTATCCCACCATTCTTCTACCATAAGAATGGACTAGCACGTATCCCAACAGTCTTCTACCATAAGAAAGGACTGGTACTTATCCCAACAGTTTTCTACTATAATAAATAACTGGTACTCTCCGCAGCAGTCTTCTACCATAAAAAAGGACTGGTACTTATCCCAACAATCTTTTTCTATAAGAAAGGTCTTATACTTACCCCAGCAGTCTTCTACCAAAGAAAGGTCTGGTACTTATCCCAACAGTCTTCTGCTATACGAAAGGATTAGTACTTATCCCTGCAGTCTCATAAGAAGTGATAGGCATTTATCCCAGCAGTCCTTTGCTGGCACTTATCCCAACAGTTTTCTACCATAAGAAGTGGTTTGCACTAATCCCAAAAGTCTTCTACCATAAGAAGTGATTGGCACTTATCCCAGCGGTCTTCTACCTTAAGAAGTGATTGGCAATTATCCCAGTAGTCTTCTACCATAAGAAAAGACTGGCACTTATACCAACAGTCTTCTACCATAAGAAGTGATTTGCACTAATCCCAGCAGTTTTATTCCATAAGAAGTGATTGGCACTTGTCCCAAACGTCTTCTACCATAATACATGGTTGGCACTTATTCCAGCATTCTCAGACCATAAAAAGTGATTGACACTGATCCCAACAGTCTTCCACCATAAAAAGTTACTGACAATTATATTGCAGTTCTTTTATAATAAGAGGTGACTGGCACTGATCCCACCAGTCATCTACATTAAGAAAGGATTGGCACTTATTCCAGCAGTCTTCTACCTAACAAATGTCTTGCACTTATCCTACAATTCTTCTATCATATGAAGTAACTGGCACATACCCTGCATTTTTCCACCTTAAGAAGTGACTGGCACTTATCCTACCATTTTTCTACCATATGAAGCAACTGGCCCTTATCATAGAATTATTCTACCAGAAGTGACTTGCATGTATCCTGCATTCTTCTTCCATATAAAGTGACTGGCACTTATCATGCATTATTCTACTATATGAAGTGTCTGGACCTTATCCTAGAATTCTTCTACCATATGTAGTGACTGGCACTTAGTTATCATGCATTCTTCTACCATATGAAGTGACTTGCACCTATCATGCATTCTTCTACTATATGAAGTGACTGGACCTTATCCTAGAATTCTCTTACCATATGAAATTACTTTTTCTACCATATGAAGTGATTGGCCCTTATCATGCATTATTCTACCATGCACAGTGACTAGCACTTATCATGCATTCCTCTACCATATGAAGTGACTGTCACTTGTCATGCATTATTGTACCATATAGAGTGACTGGAACAACTAATCAGGCATTCTTCTACCATATGCAATGACTGGCACTTATCATGCATTATTCTACCATATGAAGGGACTGGCACTTATCATGCATTCTTCTACCATATGAAGTGACTGGCACTTATCATGCATTCTTGTACCATATGCAGTGATTAGCACTTATTATGCATTCTTGTACCATATGCAGTGATTATAACTTATCATGCATTCTTCTACCATATGAAGTGACTGGCACTTGTCATGCATTCTTCTATCAGAAGTGACTGGCGCTTATCCTGCATTCTTCTACCATATGAAGTGACTGGTACGTATCATGCATTATTGCACCATATGCAGTGACTGGAACTTATCAGGCATTCTTCTACTATATGAAGTGACTGGCACTTATCATGAATTATTCTACTATAGGAAGTGTCTGGACCTTATCCTAGAATTCTTCTACCATATGAAATGGCTGGCACTTGTCATGCATTCTTCTACCATATGTAGTGACTGGCACTTATCATGCATTCTTCTACCATATGAAGTGACTTGCACCTATCATGCATTCTTCTACTATATGGAGTGACTGGACCTTATCCTAGAATTCTTCTACCATATGAAATTACTTTTTCTACCATATGAAGTGACTGGCCCTTATCATGCATTCTTCTACCATGCACAGTGACTAGCACTTATCATGCATTCCTCTACCATATGAAGTGACTGGCACTTATCCTGCATTCTTCTACCTTTTGAAGTGACTGGTACTTTTCATGCATTATTGTACCATATAGAGTGACTGGAACTAATCATGCATTCTTCTACCATATGCAGTGACTGGCACTTATCATGCATTCTTCTACCATATGCAGTAACTGGCACTTATCATGCATTCTTGTACCATATGCAGTGATGGGAACTTATCATGCATTCTTGTACCATATGCAGTGATTAGAACTTATCATGCATTCTTCTACCATATGAAGTGACTGGCACTTGTCATGCATTCTTCTATCAGAAGTGACTGGCACTTATCCTGCATTCTTCTACCATATGTAGTGACTGGTACTTATCATGCATTATTGTACCATATGCAGTGACTGGAACTTATCAGGCATTCTTCTACTATATGTAGTGACTGGCACCTATCATGCATTCTTCTACTATATGAAGTGACTGGACCGTATCCTAGAATTCTTCTACTATATGAAATGACTTGCACTTGTCATGCATTCTCCTACCATATGTAGTGACTGGCACTTATAATGCATTTTTCTACCATATGAAATGACTGGGAACTATCATGCATTCTTCTACTATATGAAGTGACTGGACCTTATCCTAGAATTTTTCTACCATATGAAATGACTGGCACTTGTCATGCATTTTTCTACCATATGAAGTGACTGACACTTATCATGCATTCTTCTACCATCGCAGTGACTAGCACTTATCATGCATTCTACTACCATATGAAGTGACTGACACTTGTCATGCATTCTTCTACCAAAAGTGACTGCCACTTATCTTGCATTCTTCTACCATATGAAGTAACTGGTACTTATAATGCATTATTGTACCATATGCAGTGACTGGCACTTATCATGCATTATTCTACCATATGCAGTGATTAGCACTTATCATGCATTTTTCTACCATATGAAGTGACTGGCACTTGTCATGCATTCTTGTACCATATGCAGTGACAGGGACTTATCATGCATTCTTCTACCTTATGCAGTGATTAGCACTAATCATGCATTCTTCTACCATATGAAGTTACTGGCACTTATCAGGCATTATTCTACCATATGAAGTGACTGGCACTTATCATGCATTCTTGTACCATATGCAGTGACAGGGACTTATCATGCATTCTTTTACCATATGAAGTGACGGGGACTTATTATGCATTCTTCTACCATATGCAGTGATTAGCACTTATCATGCATTCTTCTACCATATGAAGTGACTGGCACTTGTCATGCATTCTTCTACCAGAAGTAACTGGCACTTATCCTGCATTCTTCTACCATATGAAGTGACTGTGACTTATAATGCATTCTTCAACCAGAAGACGTGACCGTTACTTATCAGACATTCTTCTACTATATGAAGTGACTAGCACCTATCATGTATTCTTCTACTATATGAAGTGACTGGACCTTATCCTAGAATTATTCTACTTTATGCAGTGACTGGCATTTATCATGCATTCTTCTACCATATGTAGTGACTGGCACTTATCCTGCATTCTTCTACCATATGAAGTGACTGACACTTATCATGCATTCTTCTACCATATGCAGTGACTGGCACTTATCATGCATTCTTCTACCATATGCAGTGATTAGCACTTATCATGCATTCTTCTACCATATGGAGTGACTGGCACTTGTCATGCATTCTTGTACCATATGCAGTGGCTGGCACTTATCATGCATTCTTTCGTTACTTATCAGACATTCTTCTACTATATGAAGTGACTAGCACCTATCATGTATTCTTCTACTATATGAAGTGACTGGACCTTATCGTAGAATTCTCCTACCATATGAAATTACTTTTTCTACCATATGAAGTGATTGGCCCTTATCATGCATTCTTCTACCATGCACAGTGACTAGCATTTATCATGCATTCTACTACCATATGTAGTGACTGGCACTTATCCTGCATTCTTCTACCATATGAAGTGACTGACACTTATCATGCATTCTTCTACCATATGCAGTGACTGGCACTTATCATGCATTCTTCTACCATATGCAGTGATTAGCACTTATCATGCATTCTTCTACCATATGAAGTGACTGGCACTTGTCATGCATTTTTCTACCATATGCAGTGACTGGCACTTGTCATGCATTCTTGTACCATATGCAGTGGCTGGCACTTATCATGCATTCTTCTACCATAGGAAGTGACTGTCACTTATCATGCATTCTTCTACCAGAAGAAGTGACCGTTACTTATCAGACATTCTTCTACCATATGAAGTGACTGGCACCTATCATGCATTCTTCTACTATATGAAGTGACTGGACCTTACACTAGAATTCTTCTACCATATGAAATGACTGGCACTTGTCATGCATTCTTCTACCATATGAAGTGACTGGACCTTACACTAGAATTCTTCTACCATATGAAATGACTGGCACTTGTCATGCATTCTTCTACCATATGAAGTGACTGGCACTTATCATGCATTCTTCTACCATATGCAGTGACTGGCACTTATCATGCATTCTTGTACCATATGAAGTGACTGGCACTTATCATGCATTATTGTACCATATGCAGTGACTGGCACTTATCACGCATTCTTCTACCATATGCAGTGATTAGCACTTATTATGCATTCTTCTACCTTATGAAGTGACTGGCACTTGTCATGGATTCTTCTACCAGAAGTGACTGGCACTTATCCTGCATTCTTCTACCTTATGAAGTGACTGGTACTTATCATGCATTATTGTACCATATGCAGTGTCTGGCACTAATCAGGCATTCTTCTACCATATGCAGTGACTGGCACTTATCATGCATTCTTCTACCATATGCAGTGACTGGCACTTATCATGCATTCTTCTACAATATGCAGTGACTGGCACTTATCATTCATTCTTGTACCATATGCAGTGATTAGAACTTATCATGCATTCTTCTACGATATGAAGTGACTGGTACTTATCATACATTCTTCTACCATATGCAGTGACTGGCACTTATCATGAATTCTTCTACCATATGCAGTGACTGGCACTTATCATGCATTCTTCTACCATATGAAGTGACTGGCACTTATCATGCATTCTTGTTCCATATGCAGTGACTGGCACTTATCATGCATTCTTGTTCCATATGCAGTGACTGGCACTTATCATGCATTCTTGTTCCATATGCAGTGACTGGCACTTATCATGCATTCTTGTTCCATATGCAGTGACTGGCACTTATCATGCATTCTTCTACCATATGCAGTGACTGGCACTTATCATGCATTCTTCTACCATATGCAGTGACTGGCACTTATCATGCATTCTTCTACCATATGAAGTGACTGGCACTTATCATGCATTCTTCTACCATATGAAGTGACTGGCACTTATCATGCATTCTTCTACCATATGAAGTGACTGGCACTTATCATGCATTCTTCTACCATATGAAGTGACTGGCACTTATCATGCATTCTTCTACCATATGAAGTGACTGGCACTTATCATGCATTCTTCTACCATATGCAGTGACTGGCACTTATCATGCATTCTTCTACCATATGAAGTGACTGTCACTTTTCATGCATTCTTCTACCAGAAGAAGTGACTGTTACTTATCATGCATTCGTCTACCATATGAAGTGACTGGCAATCTTCTCATCCTTGGGGTATGGATGTAATTTTCCCCAATGCATAATAAAGTCATTAGCACCACTTCACTAAATTTGGAATAGAGACAGGAAGTAGAAGTGTTCTGGGGGTCATTTCTCTATGCTGGTCTAGGAGTTCAGCTTTAAAAGCTGATCAATATAATGGTAATAAGTTAAACATAAGCTTTGCCTCACAGTCACACATTTCTCAAAACTGGAACATCTATGACATCTAGTGGTCAATTGGAAGCTACAATTTAAAGAAGGTTTAACAATCAGGTTATGTAAAGGAAGAATCTATCCCCCCCCCCCCCCCACACACACACACAATTAGATATATGAGACCAAATGTCAAGATATTTATAATATACTCTTAATTCAGAATGCATAATTTACTCTTAAAGCATTCTTTTATTTAGATTTCAGTGCCAAGTTCGGTGAATTTTCTTTGGCCAATTACACCAAGGATATGGCTGTAGACAATCTTTTGTGAAAACCTCTGCCCCATATGCAAGTCTAGAGCATATATAGTCTGAGGCTGACATAATTTCCAACGTCACTAATTTTTAGTGGATTAGCCATATCCCATTACATAGGATCCGGTGTGCATTATGAGCATGTGCACAAAAAAATAGTTTTGCATAAATAGTTTGTCATGAAACAAAATAAATTTCCCTTTGTTTCATCCAGTATTTACTCATGGGGGTTAGGATTAATTTGTTAATGAAAATCCATTCATCCGCTATTTCCTTTGGGCAATGTCTTAAAGGAACACATAGTAGAGCCTTCTCTGAATGCACTATTGCTTGCATGTTACTGAGTGTTTAACATATAGTGCTACTAATACAAGCTAGTAACAGCACACAAAAATTATTTTCTTAATTATTTATTTTCTCTCTCTCTCATCTTCCATTTCCTTCCTATTTTCTTTTCTCTTTCTATCAAGAAAATCAAGATATGCATAACTTATTTGTGCTTAAAGGCATTAGCAGTGGAAATTTTAGCTTGCAGAAAAGTCTGTTAACTACAGGAACAAATCAGTATTTTAGTTGTTGTTGCATGCATATTCATTGATTTTAATACATACATAAAAAACATCAGGAGTTTACTTTTTTAGACTTTATAATATCCCCAATGCAATTCAATAAAATTGTAATGCCTAAAGGCATTAACAGTTCAAATCTGGTGCCAGTAATACACATCTTGCACCATCCAAAGTTTAAAACACGCAAACCACCAGGGCTATCCTTAGCATTTGCGGGTGGGCAATATAAATTTGTGGGGGCCCTCAGCCCAACCCCCTTATTCCCCTCCACCTGTATAGCCCACCCCTAACCCAACATTTAATGTGTCCTATTTAAAGAATAAGACTATATATTACACTTCCTGATACTAGACATGTGCAGCCGCGAAAATTTTGGTTCGGATCGATTCGGACCGATTCGAATTTTGGTTCGAATCGATTCGAATTTGGAAGAAATCGAATGAATTTGTTTTGGATTCATTCGGATTCTTTCGGATTCGTGTGAAATTTGGTTCGGTTCGGTTCGATTCGGTTCGAATCGATTCGGATTTTCGGAATTTCGGCACTGTTAAGTGGGATGTGCTGTGTATTACACTAGTATACTGTACAATACTAGTGTAATACATGGCCATCCGAATCCATCCGAATAAATTCTAATCGATTCAGATTTATTCGATAAATTCGGCACTGCCACAATTCGGAAATTCGAATCGATCTGAATTCCAAATTTGGTAAAATTCGTCCGAATTTCGATTCGGACCGAACCGAATCGCACATGTCTACCTGATACCATAAACAGTTCTTCATAAACTAAATACAGGATGAACATTGCACCTTCTCTTACACCTGAAGCACGGACCTGGGGCGAGTGCCCCTCTCACCTGATTAAAAGGCCGACCAGCAAATTACCCATAGTGAAAACACATACAGAAATAAAATGTATTTCCATTGTCACCAGCCACTTCTTTACTGCATAGCCTTCTTAGTGCTCTATGGCAGCCAGTGGGTTGAAAGGGAAAAACTAAATATAATGAGATGGAAGTTAGATATACAAAGCATATGATAAAATTAAGTTTCCTTGCTCGGGGAACATATGGTGGCCTGTTATTTCCTTCCATTGTATGTCAGTAAGTAACTAACGTTAAATGATCAATTTGCTGTTTTACGCTGTAGATGACAATTTCCATAAAATGCTAATTGTAACAGAAGGGTGAGGATATTTCACACCCTCACAAATTGATCAACACAAAGCTGTTTTTAGACTGAGATTCTATTTCCTACTTGAATACATAACCGTCCTTATTTCTCTCCATCTGTTTAATTAGATCACTCTAAAAAAATAATCATCTTCCCCAGATCTTTATCTGTTTTACAGCAACATAGTTTATTGCAAACTGCACTGAACCAGGGTTATAATTATAAATAAAAACTAACTTTAATTTAGATAAAGGAAGAAAGATGTATTAGATCATCTCAACGGAGCGGAGAGCATCAGATCACGAGACCCTGAGTATGTTCCAAATGCCACTTGTGAGTAGGTCTTTTATTTGCATTGTTACTTTGTCTTTTCAGCTCCTGATGGGCCCCCTCAAGATGTGCAGCTTGATCCTATCTCTTCCCAAAGTATCAAAGTAACTTGGAAGGTACGTCATTAACCTCTTAGCTGCCCGGCACAACTGCAATACAGTGATAATATGGTTAGGGGCTTAGATTACGACTGGCGCACTAACAGTTATGCGCATGCGAAAAGGGGTTTATCGTGGCCCTTTGCTCACGTGGGAAGTAGCGTGCATATTACAAGTTGAAAATAAACGCATTCGATTGAGCGCAATTTAATTTAACGTGCGTCAGGATAGCACGAGTTCAGAGCTCTGGTTAAAAGTTGCACAAAAAATATGAAATATACATTTAAATGATCAGTTACACTCATAATAACAAGATCTAATAACAATTATTAAAAATAAATATTGCACAAAAAAGTTATATGGTCTCAAAGATATGAGTTCTCGGGTGTTAGAAAACAAAAAGGCTGCAAAAGGCTTTAACATAGAGATACTGTACATGCATATACATATCTAAATATGTATATGTATATATACAGTATATATATATATATATATATATATATATATATATATATATATATATATAAATGTGTGTGTGTTTATATGCATGTAGATATGTATTTATGTATTTAAATGTGTATATATCTATTTACAGACATATATACACATATAAACACATAAATGCTTATGTACATATATATATATATATATATATATATATATATATATATATATATATATATATATATAAATGTGTGTGTTTATATGCATGTAGATATGTATTTATGTATTTAAATGTGTATATATCTATTTACAGACATATATACACATATAAACACATAAATGCTTATGTACATATATGTATTAACACAGTCAAGTAGCTGATAATATGTAAAATCATATTTATGCAGTATTCATATTTAATAAAGTGTTTAACTATGTATGTACTGTAAATATTTCACATTCAAATGTTCTTCTTTTATTATTATTATTTTTTTTACCAAAATAACATCAGATATATACAGAAATATGTATTTACGAATAAATAGAACATTTTCTTTCATGTGGAGAACATTGGAAGGTGAAATATTCATATTTCATGTCGGGTTTGTGCACTTGAGAAAATGTGAATGGATTTGCGTGCGAGTAAGAGTGTTAGGTTTTTTTTCCACTTTTCACACTCTATGGAAGTCTATGGGGAAATACGTTAACGCGATCACGATATTCAGACTTCATCTTTTTGTTTGTGTAAGGCTAGCACTTGTGTGAAAACTTTTTACTTTGAACTTGTAATACATGTTATCCGACGCACGCAAAAAGCCTCCATCTATCAAAGTTAACGTGAGAGCGCAAACAACCACTCCACTCATAATCTAAACCTAAGTGTTCACATACAATATGATAACACAATCAGCAGCTGTTGTGTCTTATTATAAGTATCTTAGTCAGAATAGTAAATCATGTTAGATAAACCTATTTATATTTCAGATCAAGGTCTTTCACTCTGTTGATAATGCTGCTGTAAGATTTGTGGTGCAGTTATAGGCTGACTGAATGAGACTTCTACTTTTATATCTACATATGCAGTACATTTGCTTTTTAAAACACATCACCATTAACACAGTGGCGTGCAAAACCAAGTAATTGTTTGACCTCTAATTGAAGGACTAGAACATATTGACAGACGGAACTGAAAACTCACACACCTCAATAATGTGCATAGAAATTTGGGCGCTTGGCTGGGCAGTTTTGGGGCAGACAGCATAGTGTGAATATATCTACGGCTACAAAAACAGAATTTATGCTTACCTGATAAATTACTTTCTCCAACGGTGTGTCTGGTCCACGGCGTCATCCTTACTTGTGGGATATTCTCTTCCCCAACAGGAAATGGCAAAGAGTCCCAGCAAAGCTGGTCACATGATCCCTCCTAGGCTCCGCCCACCCCAGTCATTCGACCGACGGACAGGAGGAAATATATATAGGAGAAACCATATGATACCGTGGTGACTGTAGTTAGAGAAAATAATTCATCAGACCTGATTAAAAAACCAGGGCGGGCCGTGGACCGGACACACCGTTGGAGAAAGTAATTTATCAGGTAAGCATAAATTCTGTTTTCTCCAACATTGGTGTGTCCGGTCCACGGCGTCATCCTTACTTGTGGGAACCAATACCAAAGCTTTAGGACACGGATGAAGGGAGGGAGCAAATCAGGTCACCTAAATGGAAGGCACCACGGCTTGCCAAACCTTTCTCCCAAAAATAGCCTCCGAAGAAGCAAAAGTATCAAATTTGCAAAATTTGGCAAAAGTGTGCAGTGAAGACCAAGTCGCTGCCTTACATATCTGGTCAACAGAAGCCTCGTTCTTGAAGGCCCATGTGGAAGCCACAGCCCTAGTGGAGTGAGCTGTGATTCTTTCAGGAGGCTGCCGTCCGGCAGTCTCATAAGCCAATCGGATAATGCTTTTAAGCCAAAAGGAAAGAGAGGTAGAAGTCGCTTTTTGACCTCTCCTTTTACCAGAATAAACAACAAACAAGGAAGATGTTTGTCTGAAATCTTTAGTAGCCTCTAAATAGAATTTTAGAGCACGGACTACGTCCAAATTGTGTAACAAACGTTCCTTCTTTGAAACTGGATTCGGACACAAAGAAGGTGCAACTATCTCCTGGTTAATATTTTTGTTGGAAACAACTTTCGGAAGAAAACCAGGCTTAGTACGCAAAACCACCTTATCTGCATGGAACACCAGATAGGGCGGAGAACACTGCAGAGCAGATAACTCTGAAACTCTTCTTGCAGAAGAAATTGCAACCAAAAACAAAACTTTCCAAGCTAATAACTTAATATCTACGGAATGTAAGGGTTTAAACGGAACCCCTTGAAGAACTGAAAGAACTAGATTTAGACTCCAGGGAGGAGTCAAAGGTCTGTAAACAGGCTTGATCCTAACCAGAGCCTGAACAAATGCTTGAACATCTGGCACAGCTGCCAGTCTTTTGTGAAGTAAAACAGATAAAGCAGAGATCTGTCCCTTCAGAGAACTTGCAGATAATCCTTTCTCCAAACCTTCTTGTAGAAAGGATAGAATCTTAGGAATTTTTGTCTTGTTCCATGGGAATCCTTTAGATTCACACCAACAGATATACTTTTTCCATATTTTATGGTAAATTTTTCTAGTTACAGGCTTTCTAGCCTGAATCAGAGTATCTATTACAGAATCTGAAAACCCACGCTTTGATAAAATCAAGCGTTCAATCTCCAAGCCGTCAGTTGGAGGGAAACCAGATTCGGATGTTCGAATGGACCCTGAACAAGAAGGTCCTGTCTCAAAGGTAGCTTCCATGGTGGAGCCGATGACATATTCACCAGGTCTGCATACCAAGTCCTGCGTGGCCACGCAGGAGCTATCAAGATCACCGAGGCCCTCTCCTGATTGATCCTGGCTACCAGCTTGGGGATGAGAGGAAACGGTGGAAATACATAAGCTAGGTTGAAGGTCCAAGGTGCTACTAGTGCATCTACTAGAGTCGCCTTGGGATCCCTGGATCTGGACCCGTAGCAAGGAACCTTGAAGTTCTGACGAGACGCCATCAGATCCATGTCTGGAATGCCCCATAATTGAATTATTTGGGCAAAGATTTCCGGATGGAGTTCCCACTCCCCCGGATGGAATGTCTGACGACTCAGAAAATCCGCTTCCCAATTTTCCACTCCTGGGATGTGGATCGCAGACAAGTGGCAGGAGTGATCCTCCGCCCATTGAATTATCTTGGTCACTTCTTTCATCACCAGGGAACTCCTTGTTCCCCCCTGATGATTTATATATGCAACGGTCGTCATGTTGTCTGACTGAAATCTTATGAATTTGGCCTTTGCTAGTTGAGGCCAAGCTCTGAGAGCATTGAATATCGCTCTCAGTTCCAGAATGTTTATCGGGAGAAGAGACTCTTCCCGAGACCATAGACCCTGAGCTTTCAGGGATTCCCAGACCGCGCCCCAGCCCACTAGGCTGGCGTCGGTCGTGACAATGACCCACTCTGGTCTGCGGAAGCTCATTCCCTGTGACAGATTGTCCAGGGTCAGCCACCAACGGAGTGAATCTCTGGTCTTTTGATCTACTTGAATCGTCGGAGACAAGTCTGTATAATCCCCATTCCACTGTCTGAGCATGCACAGTTGTAATGGTCTTAGATGAATTCGTGCAAAAGGAACTATGTCCATTGTTGCAACCATCAATCCTATTACTTCCATGCACTGCGCTATGGAAGGACGAGGAACAGAGTGAAGTACTTGACAAGAGCTTAGAAGTTTTGATTTTCTGACCTCTGTCAGAAAAATCCTCATTTCTAAGGAATCTATTATTGTTCCCAAGAAGATCCGTGAGATCTGAGAAAGGCTAGGACGATGTCCGTATGAGCCTTTGCTTTTGACATGGACGACGCTTGAATCAGGATGTCGTCCAAGTAAGGTACTACTGCAATGCCCCTTGGTCTTAGAACCGCTAGAAGGGACCCTAGTACCTTTGTGAAAATCCTTGGAGCAGTGGCTAATCCGAATGGAAGTGCCACAAACTGGTAATGCTTGTCCAGAAAAGCGAACCTTAGGAACTGATGATGTTCTTTGTGGATAGGAATATGTAGGTACGCATCCTTTAAATCCACGGTAGTCATAAATTGATTTTCCTGGATAGTAGGTACAATCGTTCGAATAGTTTCCATTTTGAACGATGGTACCCTGAGAAATTTGTTTAGGATCTTTAGATCCAAAATTGGTCTGAATGTTCCCTCTTTTTTGGGAACTATGAACAGATTGGAATAAAATCCCATTCCTTGTTCTCTTATTGGAACTGGATGTATCACTCCCATCTTTAACAGGTCTTCTACACAATGTAAGAATGCCTGTCTCTTTATTTGGATTGAAGATAATTGAGACCTGTGGAACCTTCCCCTTGGGGGTAGTTCCTTGAATTCCAGGAGATAACCTTGAGAAACCATTTCTAGCGCCCAAGGATCCTGAACATCTCTTGCCCAAGCCTGAGCAAAGAGAGAAAGTCTGCCCCCCACTAGATCCGGTCCCGGATCGGGGGCTATCCCTTCATGCTGTTTTGGTAGCAGTGGTAGGCTTCTTGGCCTGCTTACCCTTGTTCCAGCCTTGCATTGGTTTCCAGGCTGGTTTGGGTTGTGAAGTATTACCCTCTTGCTTAGAGGATACAGAATTAGAGACTGGTCCGTTTCTGCGAAAGGGACGAAAATTAGGCTTATTTTTAGCCTTAAAAGACCTATCCTGTGGGAGGGCGTGGCCCTTTCCCCCAGTGATGTCTGAAATAATCTCTTTCAAATCAGGCCCAAATAATGTTTTACCTTTGAAAGGAATGTTAAGCAATTTTGTCTTGGAAGACACATCCGCTGACCAAGACTTTAGCCAAAGCGCTCTGCGCGCCACGATAGCAAACCCTGAATTTTTTGCCGCTAATCTAGCTAATTGCAAAGCAGCATCTAAAACAAAAGAGTTAGCCAATTTAAGTGCTTGAACTCTGTCCATAACCTCCTCATACGAAGATTCTTTACTGAGCGATTTTTCTAGTTCCTCGAACCAGAAACACGCTGCCGTAGTGACAGGAACAATGCATGAAATTGGTTGTAGAAGGTAACCTTGCTGTACAAAAATCTTTTTAAGCAAACCCTCTAATTTCTTATCCATAGGATCTTTGAAAGTACAACTATCTTCGATAGGAATAGTAGTGCGTTTGTTTAGAGTAGAAACTGCCCCCTCGACCTTGGGGACTGTCTGCCATAAGTCCTTTCTGGGGTCGACTATAGGAAATAATTTCTTAAATATAGGGGGGGGGAACAAAAGGTATGCCGGGCCTTTCCCACTCTTTATTTACTATGTCCGCCACCCGCTTGGGTATAGGAAAAGCGTCGGGGGGCACCGGAACCTCTAGGAACTTGTCCATCTTACATAATTTCTCTGGAATGACCAAATTGTCACAATCATCCAGAGTAGATAACACCTCCTTAAGCAGTGCGCGGAGATGTTCTAATTTAAATTTAAATGTCACAACATCAGGTTCAGCTTGATGAGAAATTTTTCCTGAATCTGAGATTTCGCCATCAGACAAAACCTCCCTCATGGCCCCTTGAGATTGGTGTGAGGGTATGTCAGAACAGTTATCATCAGCGTCCTCTTGCTCTTCAGTGTTTAAAACAGAGCAATCGCGCTTTCTCTGATAAGTAGGCATTTTGGATAAAAGATTTGCTATGGAGTTATCCATTACAGCCGTTAATTGTTGCATGGTAATAAGTATTGGCGCACTAGATGTACTAGGGGCCTCCTGTGTGGGCATAACTGGTGTAGACACAGTAGGGGATGATGTAGTATCATGTTTACTCCCCTCATTTGAGGAATCATCTTGGGCAATATCATTATCTGTGGCATTACTGTCCTTACTTTGTTTGGACACTATGGCACAATTATCACATAAATTTAAATGGTGAGACACATTGGCTTTCATACATATAGAACATAGCTTATCTGATGGTACAGACATGTTAAACAGGCTTAAACTTGTCAACAAAGCACAAAAAACGTTTTAAAATAAAACCGTTACTGTCACTTTAAATTTCAAACTGAAAACACTTTATTACTGAATATGTGAAAAAGTATGAAGGAATTGTTCAAAATTCACCAAATAAAAGTATTGCACACCAAATTTCAGAGCTTTAACCCTTAAATTAACGGAACCGGAGCCGTTTTTACATTTAACCCCTATACAGTCCCAGCTATATGCTTTGCTGAGACCCAACCAAGCCCAGAGGGGAATAAGATACCAAATGACGCCTTCTATAAGCTTTTTCAGTGATTCTTAGCTCCTGACACATGCATCTGCATGCCTTGCTCTCCAAAAACAACTGCGCATTAATGGCGCGAAAATGAGGCTCTGTCTATAACTAGAAAGGTCCCCATCTGAAAAAGGCGTCCAACACAGTGCCTGCCGTTTTTCTAAATGTTCCCCAAGATTATAATACCAATTATTAGTTAGAATCTGCATAATATGCCTAGTAAAGCAATCGTTTTAGCTCAGAAAAATGTCTACCAGTTTTTAAGCCCTTTTTGAAGCCCTTTATTCTTTTATGTTTAACTAAGAAAATGGCTTACCGGTCCCCATGAGGGGAAATGACAGCCTTCCAGCATTACATGGTCTTGTTAGAAATATGGCTAGTCATACCTTAAGCAGAAAAGTCTGCTAACTGTTTCCCCCAACTGAAGTTACTTCATCTCAACAGTCCTGTGTGGAAACAGCAATCGATTTTAGTTACTGTCTGCTAAAATCATCTTCCTCTTACAAACAGAAATCTTCATCCTTTTCTGTTTCAGAGTAAATAGTACATACCAGCACTATTTTAAAATAACAAACACTTGATAGAAGAATAAAACTACATTTAAACACCAAAAAACTCTTAACCATCTCCGTGGAGATGTTGCCTGTGCAACAGCAAAGAGAATGACTGGAGTGGGCAGAGCCTAGGAGGGATCATGTGACCAGCTTTGCTGGGACTCTTTGCCATTTCCTGTTGGGGAAGAGAATATCCCACAAGTAAGGATGACGCCGTGGACCGGACACACCAATGTTGGAGAAAAGTACTACACACCCATATACGGTATATGTATGTATGTTTATGTACACATGCTGTAGACAGATACACATTTTAATTGCTGAACACTTCACCTTCTGCGCTGTCCCAGATTCCCCAGAGTGATCTGGGGGGCAATAGCCACCCTGCCCCATGGCCCAGTCCACCCCAGAGGCTTAAGGATCAAAATGATAAAGAGACTATGACACCCAATGGTCTGTGCACAATTTCTTAATTTCTTCAAACTTCCTCAAAACACCACCTGAAAGCTCCACACAGTAATGAAAATCCTTAAAGATATTTGTAGAAGAGGCAGAAGTTAAGTGTCATTATTCATGTGATGTTAGCATTTGTACAGTGATGCATTTAGTTATTTTTCTGCCCTAGGCACTGGGCTGTCCCCAAACCAACAGTATTATTTACCTCACATTTCTCTCACAGCTGTAGGCCGCAGCCCTGACATGGCTTTGTAGTAAAGTTTATAAAGAAAACATTTGGAGAACATTGTAGTTGAGAAGGCATCATTCCATAAACTATCCCTTCTGCCTCCTCTAAATACTGCTACCCTCAGCACAGGCATAGTTGTCCAACATACACTCCTGTTTTTATACTCACATCATGTCTCCTTAAGCAAAGTACCAACTTACCACCTTACTATGTACTAAGAGTTAATCATGTATCTGGTTGATATCTGTTGGGTATCTGTTTGGTTTTTTATCATATCCGTGCCTAGTTGTCCCCCTGAGAATGTTCAGGCAACTGCATTCTGAAAAGATAGAGGAAAGAAAATCTATAGTTTACTGTTAATTATGTCAATCTGTGCCACAAATACTTAGGCTATTTTGAGGTAAAATATCTTTCTTTTTTTACATAGCGATGTTTAGGTTATATTTTTAGTCAGCTTTTTACAGCTATGCTGCATCACTTTCAAGTGATTCAAAATTTAGGTGTCATGTTCCTTTAAATTAGAATCCTGCCAGTTGAAGTAAGGTGCGTTGCTGCCACCTCTTAATCAATTTAGGTAATTACAGTAATACGATCCTACAATTCTAAATCAAGTAGACTGTAGAAGTGATGGCTTTTATAATACTAATAGGAATATGTATTTCAGATAGAGATTTGTACGGTGTCAAAAGCTCTGTTCCTTAGTTCTGGAGACTTTTATTGGATATTGCAAATATATCACACATCACAACCAATGAATGTGTATATCACACTAATAGCACTAATTGCACAGTTGTACTTATTTGTTATTGTTAAATTTCAGGAAGGAGGAAACTTATTCCAATACAAAATATCAGCTATGTTATCATTTCAGTGCCCAGTCGTCCCCCTAAAAATGTTCAGACAACTGCATTCTGTAAAGATAGAGGAAAGAAAATCTATAGTTTACTAATAATTATGTCAATCTGTGCCAAAAATGTATTTATCTGATAAAGCAACCTCAAACCAACAAGCCAATAACTACAAAATTATTTCTGCACTTAATTTTTTTTTCTTTGATATTTCCTATACAACTAATGCTATATTTTATCAGTACCCAGAATTGCCAGCTGCATTATAGGAAGCATAGGTTGTACTCTATGCAATATATTTCTATGAAGCATATTTAGTCTCAGTAGCAATGTTGTCTTTATCAATATTGTTCCCATCATAAATTATTTATATATCTGCTTTTTAAGACATCTGAAATCTAATAGTAACATGCAGCACTTTTTAGATAAAATATTTTTTAAATAAGAGAAATGCTATTTCAATTTGTTTTAAATGCATGGTTTGAGAAAATAATAGTCATGACATATTTATCATCCTTTTGCTTAGGCCCCCAAAAAGCACCTGCAAAATGGTATTATCCGTGGCTACCAAATTGGCTTTCGTGAGTACAGCACCGGCGGCAACTACCAGTTCAATATAATCACCGTTGACACCACAGGGGATAGTGAGGTTTATACTCTTGATAACCTTAAGAAATTCACACAATATGGAGTGGTGGTCCAGGCTTGTAACCGGGCAGGAACAGGGCCTTCTTCTCAGGAAATCATCACCACTACGTTAGAGGATGGTAAAACCTTTTTTTGTTCGGTTTATTTGAAACTTATCATAATCTGTGACATTGTCTGTAAAGTGTTGGTGCACCAAATGTTTGAGTGAACCAAAAAACTGTTCTCAAGGAAAAATAGCACTTGGCCAAGATCCTGCACTGCCAATCACTGTTAAAAAAATAATGTATAACATTTTCCCAGAGCCGCATGCTTCGCTCCGTAATGCTAATACTTCCACACAATAATGTTCAGCAGCTACACTTGTTTCTTGTACATCACCTTCCAAAGAGAGAAAACCTTTCCAGTAAATGTTCCTGTGGAACCCCTAGACAATCCATAATAAATGCCTCTGCCAGGCTGATCTTCCTTACACGTCGCTCCTCATCTGCTGCACCTCTCTGCCAATCCCTTCCTATAGCCTCCAGAATAAAACACAAAATCTTAACTCTGACATTCAAGGCCCTCAAAAACACTGCTCCCCAATTTTTTCCAACCTTGTCTCTAGATACTGTACCTTTATTCCCCTTCACTCTGCTCATGACCTCCTTCTCTCCTCCTCTCTTGTTACCTCGTCACATTCCCACCTACAAGACTTCTACAGACTGGTCACTATATTGTGGAACTCTGCCTAGCTCCACAAGACTCTGATGTAGTTTTCAAAGTTTCAAGTACTCCTTAAAGGTTCTTCTGTTCATGGATGAATATAATATACACTAACATTTTCTTAACTTAGTTCCTCTTCTCCGTTAGTTATCCCATTGAACCCCCTTAACATGTAAGCCTATAAGCCCAGCTGCTTTGTAGATCACCTTCATGAGACCTGATCTACAACAGTGAACCTCTTGGTAGTGCCCTCTATCCCTTTGTCTCCCATAATTGTTATCTTGCATATTAGAACCATGTTTATAGAGCTACAGAATCTGTTGGCGCTCTACAAATAACTGATAATTATCAGTATGAACAACCAGGATTCCCCAGGGCACATTATACATTATCTGCACATATGAACAAAGCTGTTCCACTTCCCAGTATCCTAATGAATAAAACCTCTTATATGATGAATAACTCAAATTGTTTAATTCTTAATAAAGCTATCTACAGTATGAGAAGCATATTAGTTTAAAAGTTGTCATAAATTACATAAACCTGCTTTTTATTGTTTTTGTAGCTCATTCTTGATTGCAAATCTATGGCCTAGATTGCGAGTTTTGCGTTAGAGGCTATGCGGTGCTAACGAGCAGTTTTGTCTCACTTCTCACTTACCTACAGCGCTGGTATTACGAGTTTTCAGAAACAAGACAAGAAGTGAGCGTTGAGCAAAATTTTGCTCACTACCGCACTCCAATACCAGCGCTGCTTAAGTCAGCGGTGAGCTGGTCGTACGTGCTTGTTCACGATTTCCCCATAGGAATCAACGGGGAGAGCCGGCTGAAAAAAAGTCTAACAACTGCAAAAAAGCAGCGTAAAACTCACTAACGCAGCCGCATTGATTCCTATGTGGAAATAAAAGTTATGTCTACACCTAACACCCTAACATGAACCCTGAGTCTAAACACCCCTAATCTTACACTTATTAACCCTAATCTTCCGTCCCCGACACCTACATTATAATTATTAACCCCTAATCTGCCGCTCCGGACACCGCCGCCACCTACATTATATTTATTAACCCCTAATCTGCCGCCCCAACGTCGCCGCCACTATATTAAAGTTTTTAACCCCTAAATCTAACCCTAACCCTAACACCCCCTAACTTAAATATAATTAAAATACATCTAAATAAAATTACTATTATAACCTAAATTATTCCTATTTAAAACTAAATACTTACCTATAAAATAAACCCTAAGCTAGCTACAATATAACTAATAATTACCTTGTAGCTATTTTAGGGATTATTTTTATTTTACAGGCAAGTTTGTATTTATTTTTACTAGGTAGAATAGTTATTAATTAGTTATTAACTGTTTAATAACTACCTAGCTAAAATAAATACAAAAGTACCTGTAAAATAAAACCTAACCTAAGTTACAACACCTAACACTACACTATAATTAAATAAATTAACTAAATTAAATTAAATTAGCTAAAGTACAAAAAAACAAACAAACACTAAATTACAGAAAATAATAAACAAATTATA
Source organism: Bombina bombina (assembly GCF_027579735.1). Lineage (NCBI taxonomy): Eukaryota > Metazoa > Chordata > Amphibia > Anura > Bombinatoridae > Bombina > Bombina bombina. The sequence continues at coordinate 88,941,734 of NC_069501.1, forward strand.
GATATTTAAACTAATTACACCTAATCTAATAGCCCTATTAAAATAAAAAAAAGCCCCCCCAAAATAAAAAAACCCTAAACTAAACTACCAATAGCCCTTAAAAGGGCCTTTTGCAGGGCATTGCCCCAAAGTAATCAGCTCTTTTACCTGTAAAAAAAAATACAAACAACCCCCCCAACAGTAAAACCCACCAACCACACAACCAACCCCCCAAATAAAATACTATCTAAAAAAACCTAAGCTCCCCATTGCCCTGAAAAGGGCATTTGGATGGGCATTGCCCTTAAAAGGGCAGTTAGCTCTATTGTAGCCCAAAGTCCCTAACCTAAAAATAAAACCCACCCAATACACCCTTAAAAAACCTAACACTAACCCCCTGAAGATCGACTTACCGGGAGAAGTCTTCATCCAAGCCGGGTCGAAGTCCTCAACGAAGCCGGGAGAAGTCTTCATCCAAGCCGGGCGAAGTGGTCCTCCAGACGGGCAGAAGTCTTAATCCAGACTGCTTCATCTATCCGACGCGGAGCGGGTCCATCTTCAAGACATCCGACACGGAGCATCCTCTTCATCCGGAGTTTTCTTACTGAATGAAGGTACCTTTAAGTGACGTCATCCAAGATGGCGTCCCTTAGATTCTGATTGGCTAATAGAATTCTATCAGCCAATCGGAATTAAGGTAGAAAAAATCCTATTGACTGATGCAATCAGCCAATAGGATTGAGCTTGCATTCTATTGGCTGTTCCAATCAGCCAATAGAATGCGAGCTCAATCCTATTGGCTGATTGGATCAGCCAATAGGATTGAACTTCAATCCTATTGGCTGATTAATACATATAATGTAGGTGGCGGTGGTGTCCGGAGCGGAAGATTAGGGGTTAAAATTTTTATTATAGTGTTTGTGATGCAGGACGGCCTCGGTTTAGGGGTTAATAGGTAGTTTATGGGTGTTAGTGTACTTTTTAGCACTTTAGTTATGAGTTTTATGTTACAGCGTTGTACCATAAAACTCTTAACTACTGACTTTTAAATGCGTTAGGACTCTTGACGGGGTAGGGTGTACCGCTCACTTTTTGGCCTCCCAGGACAGACTTGTAATATCAGCGCTATGGAAGTCCCATAGAAAAAAGACTTTACAAAGTTTGCGTAAGTCGTTTTGCGGTAAGGCCAAAGAAGTGTGTGGTGACCCTAAACCTTCAAGACTCGTAATAGCAGCGGTAGTAAAAAAGCAGCGTTAGGACCTCTTAACGCTGCTTTTTTACCCTAACGCACAACTCGTAATCTAGGCGTATATTTGGAAACCAAAGCTCTGCTGCTGAAAACTTTAAAATTTGTTACCTTAACAAAAATCAGCTTAGACTTAATATTAATACCATGATGTGAGATTCACAAAAAGTAGCTATATTATTACGATTTGTAAGCTTTAAAAAAATAGTATAATACATATTAATATTATAATTCTTTGTTTCACATCTGGCAATTTTGATATTGTTGATATTGATCTAATATACATAATAGGGCCAAATTATCAAGCTCCGAATGGAGCTTGATGCCCCTGTTTCCGCGCGAGCCTTCAGGCTCTCCAGAAAACAGCAGTTATGAAGCAGCGGACTTAAGACGGCTGCTCCATAACTGGTCCCACTGCTCTGAGGCTGCGGATATCAATCCGCCCAATCCTATACGATCGGGCTACTTTACACCCCTGCTAGAGGCCGATTGGCCGCAAATCTGCAGGGTTGCGGCATTACACAAGCAGTTCACAACAATTCATCTATGTCTGTCAGACATGATCCGCTGAGCGGATCATGTCGGACAGACCGATGATAAATCGGCCCCAATGAGTCATTAGACCATACATTGGCACATGATGCAAATATTTAAAGGATCATGAAACCCAAAATTTTTATTTCATGGTTCAGATAGAGAATAACATTTTAAACAACTTTCAAATTTACTTCTATTATCTAATTTGTTCAATTCTCTTAGTATCATTTGTTGAAGGAGCAGAAATGCACTGGTTTCTAACCGAACATATGGATGAGCCAATGACAAGCGGTATATATATGCAGCCACCAATCAACAGCTAGAACCTAGGTTCTTTGCTGCTCCTGAGGTTTCATAGATGAACCTTTCAGCAAAGGATAACAAAAGAAGGAAGCAAATTAAATAATAGAAGTAAATTGGAAAGTTGTATAAAATTGTATTCTCTATCTGAATCATGAAATAATTTTCTTTCTAATGACACAGTGAGTCCACGGATAATCATCAATTACTGATGGGAATATCACTCCTGGCCAACAGGAGAAGATAAAGAGCACAACAGCAAAGCTGTTAAATATCCCTCCCCTACCCACAATCCCCCATTCATTCTCTTTGCCTGTAGTGCAAGGAGGAGGTGAAGTTTGTTTCTGATGAGAATTTGTTTTTAATCAAGATTTTTTTTTTTTTAGCAGCGTAAGCTTACTCTGTTCTTTTCTGGGGTCTAGCCTAGTCCACATCAGTCTCTTCAATAGGGCAGTGGTGGCTTTTGAGTACTTGAGAACTTGTGAGGTACAATCCTCACTGCGTTTTCTCAAGAATCTGCTACCCTAACTAGAAAACCTGAGTAGGTTTACTCAGTTTTTCTCTCTTCACAGGTCCATGTGAGGTGCTGCACCCTCTCAAACCAGGTGAGCTGTCTTGCTGCCGGTCAGCACTTTCAGGTAAGTGCAATTTTAATTTTCTTTTGCAAGGAGATTGCTGGAACTTGTTACAGCTAAAAGCTGTCTTATTTAATATGAGACTTTATTAAACCTTCACATGTTTGGGGTTTCTTTTAGGCAGTTTGGGCATTGAGACTGTGAGATGATTTATGGTGGCTCAGTGTGTTATTATAGTGGTTTTTATACTTTAACCCCTTAATGACCACAGCACTTTTCCATTTTCTGACCGTTTGGGACCAAGGCTATTTTTAAATTTTTGCGGTGTTTGTGTTTAGCTGTAATTTTCCTCTTACTCATTTACTGTACCCACACATATTATATACCGTTTTTCTCGCCATTAAATGGCCTTTCTAAAGATACCATTATTTTCATCATATCTTATAATTTACTATAAAAAAATTATAAAATATGAGGAAAAAATGAAAAAAAAACCCCACTTTTTCTAACTTTGACCCCCAAAATCTGTTACACATCTACAACCACCAAAAAACACCCATGCTAAATAGTTTCTAAATTTTGTCCTGAGTTTAGAAATACCCAATGTTTACATGTTCTTTGCTTTTTAGTAGACATCCCAAAGTATTGATCTAGGCCAATTTTGGTATATTTCATGCCACCATTTCACCGCCAAATGCGATCAAATACAAAAAAATCGTTCAATTTTTCACAAATTTTTTCACAAACTTTCGGTTTCTCAGTGAAATTATTTACAAACAGCTTGTGCAATTATGGCATAAATGGTTGTAAATTCTTCTCTGGGATCCCCTTTGCTCAGAAAAAGCAGACATATATGGCTTTGGCATTGCTTTTTGGTAATTAGAAGGCCGCTAAATGCCACTGTGCACCTCACGTGTATTATGCCCAGCAGTTAAGGGGTTAATTAGGGAGCATGTAGGGGGCTTTTTGGGGTAATTTTAGCTTTAGTGTAGTTTAGTAGACAACCCCAAGTATTGATCTAGGCCCATTTTGGTATATTTCATGCCACCATTTCACCGCCAAATGCGATCAAATAAAAAAAAAACGTAACATTTTTCACAATTTTAGGTTTCTCACTGAAATCATTTACAAACAGCTTGTGCAATTATGGCACAAATGGTTGTAAATGCTTCTCTGGGATCCCCTTTGTTCAGAAATAGCAGACATATATGGCTTTGGCATTGCTTTTTGGTAATTAGAAGGCCGCTAAATGCCGCTGCCCACCACACATGTATTATGCCCAGCAGTGCAGAGGTTAATTAGGGAGCTTGTAGGGAGCTTGTATGGTTAATTTTAGCTTTAGTGTAGTTTAGTAGACAACCCAAAGTATTGATCTAGGCCCATTTTGGTATTTTTCATGCAACCATTTTACCGCCAAATGCGATCAAATAAAAAAAAAAAACGTTACATTTTTCACAATTTTAGGTTTCTCACTGAAATTATTTACAAACAGCTTGTGGAATTATGGCACAAATGGTTGTAAATGCTTCTCTGGAATCCCCTTCGTTCAGAAATAGCAGACATATATGACTTTGGCGTTGCTTTCTGGTAATTAGAAGGCCTTCTAAATGCTACTGTGCCTCACACGTGTATAATGGCTAGCAGTGAAGGGGTTAATTAGGGAGCTTGCAGGGTTAATTTTAGCTTTAGTGTAGAGATCAGTCTCCCACCTGACACATCCCACCCCCTGATTCCTCCCAAACAGCTCCCTTCCCTCCCCCACCCCACAAAGGATCCCCCCCTTAGCTCCCAACCTCCCTGATCCCCCCCAAAACCGCTCTCTAACCTTCCCCCTCTGACTTATTGGGGCCATCTTGGGTACTGGCAGCTGTCAGTATCCAGTTTTTTTTTAGTTTTTTTTCCGGTTTTTCTGTAGTGTAGCTCCCCCCCCCTTCCACAGACCAACCCCCACCACCTAACTGATGTTTTTTTTTTTATTATTTGCTTATTTGTCTAAACTTTTTTTTAATTTTTCTGCACTTTTTTTCTGTAGTGTAGTGGTTCCCACCCGCTCCCTCCTCGTGCACGCGCCCGCCCCCCCGTGCACATGCGCGTGTCCATGCGCGCCCCTGGCCACCCCGGCCGTCCCCGCCCATGATCCCGCCACCCTCCAGATCAGCAAGGCCATCGATGGCCGCCACTCGCCTCCCATACCGGCTCCCACCCACCAACGAAAAGAGACAACGATCTCCGGTGCAGGGAGGGACCCAGAGTGGCTCTATCTGCACCGGATGGTAAAGAAATGTTATTGCATGATGCCTCAATATTGAGGCATCCTGCAATAACCCTGAAAGCAGCTGGAAGTGATCAGGATCGCTTCCAGCTGCTTTCCAGACCGAGGACGTGCAGGGTACGTCCTTGGTCGTTAACTGACTTTTTTTTGAGGACGTACCCTGCACATCCATTTCTTTCACGATTCAGATAGAGCATGAGATTTTAAGCACCTTTCTAATTTACTCCTATTATCAATTTTTCTTTGTTCTCATGCTATCTTGATTTGAAAAAGCAGTACTGTAAGCTTTAGAGCCGGACCACTTTTTGTTCAGCACCTGGGTAGCACTTGCTGATTTGTGGCTAAATGTAGAAAACCAATCAGCAAGCTCTACCAAGGTGCTGAACTAAAAGTGGGCCGGCTCCTAACCTTTGATTACTGCTTTTTCAAATCAAGATAACACGAGAACAAAGAAAAATTGATAATAGGAGTAAATTAAAAAGTTGCTTAAAATTGCATGCTCTATCTGAATCATGAAAGAAAACATGTGGGGTTAGTATCCCTTAAACTTTTGGTTATGGAGATTACTGTTGTAAGCCGTTTTTTTCGGCACTTGGCGAAGTTGCTGCTTGTCAGTTATGTTTTGATGCTCAGGTGGAACCCCCAGTTCCTTTTTGTTCCTCATGCATTGAGAGAACTTTAAGTTATAGAGATAAAATATTTGACAATGAGCCACCATTATCCTAGGCAAATGCTGTGCAGGTGCTCCTGTTGCAGATATGCCGCAGCTTTCTCCTCAAGCGTCCCAACTTTTCAGTCTCCACATACAGTGCCTTGTGTTTCCTCTTGCAATCCAGTAGGATTTTCTCTGCAAGACGTTGCTTCCCAGGTATCCCTTCCGGTATCTGAGGCCTTGTCAGCTTTCCCATGTTGCAGGGAAGGCATAAAAGGAAATTTAAGGAAACAGTTAGTAAGGTTTCTGATCCAGTTCTGGCTATCCAGAGTGTCCCTTCCCATAAGCCTGAGGAAGAAGACATGTCAGTAGCATCTGAGGGGGAAATCTCAGACTGTAATTCCTTCTTCTGATGCTGAAATGGTATCCTTCAGATTTAAGCTAGAACCCCTTCGCTTATTACTTAAGGAGGTTTTGGCTACTTTGGACGATTCCAACACAACTGTTGTAGTCAATCCTAAAAATTCTAGTAAATTGAACAAATACTTTGATGTTCCCTCTGCGGTGGAGGTTTTTCGGGTTTCTGACCGTGCTGCGGAGATTATTGCTTGAGAATGGGAAAGACCTGGTATTCTCTTTTCTCCATCTCCTATTTTTAAGAAGATGTTTCCTATAGCGGATTCTATTAAGGAGTCATGGCAGACGGTTCCTAAGGTAGAAGGAGTGATCTCCACTTTGGCCAAGAGGACTACTATTCCCATAGAGGATAGTTGTTCTTTTAAAGATCCAATGGATAAAAAATTGGAGGCTTTACTAAAAAAGATGTATGTCAATCAGGGTCTACAATGGCAACCTGCAGTGTGTATCGCCACTGTTACCAGTGCTGCAGTTTACTGGTTTGATGCGTTGTCTGAATCTCTTCAGACAGATACCTCTCTTGATGAGATCCAGGACAGGATTAAGGCTCTTAAGTTAGCCAATTCCTTCATTACAGATGCTTCCTTACAGGTTATTAAACTGGGTGCCAACATTTCTGGTTTTGCGGTCCTAGCCCGCAGGGCCTTGTGGTTGAAGTCCTGGTCTGCGGATGTTTAATCTTAATATAAGCTCATGGCTATTCCTTTCAAGGGTAAGGCCTTGTTTGGACCTGGTTTGGCGGAAATTGTCTCAGATATTACTGGAGGGAAGGGTTCTTTTCTTCCTCAAGATAAAAAGAATAAGTAGAAGGGATGTCAGAGTAATTTTCGTTCCTTTCATAACTTTAAAGGCAATTCTTCCTCCAAGCAAGATCAAGCCAAGCCTTCCTGGAAGCCCAACCAGTCCTGGAATAAGGGAAAGCAATCAAAAAAGCCTTCAGCTGACTCCAAGTCAGCATGAAGGGTTGGCCCCCGATCCGGGAGCGGATCTTGTAGGGGGCAGACTCTCTCTCTTTTTTCCCAGGCTTGGATAATAGATGTACCAGATCCCTGGGTAATAGTTCCAGTTCTCTTTCAGGAAAGGGGTCTGGGATTTTACTCAAATCTGTTCCTAGTTCCCAAAAAGGAGGGAACTTTTCAACCAATCCTAGATCTAAAATGTTTTAACAAGTTTCACAGAGTGCCATCCTTCAAGATGGAGACTATACGTTCCATTCTTCTCTTGGGACCATCACAAGTTTCTGAGATTCGCATTTTTGGACAATCATTTCCAGTTCATGGCCCTTGCATTCAGCCTTGCCACAGCTCCCAGAATTTTTTCAAAGGTTCTGGGGGCTCTTTTAGCTGTGCTTTGATCTCAGTTGCAGTGGCACCTTATCTGGACGTCATTCTGGTTCAGGCACCATCTTTTCAACAAGCAGAATCTCATATGGAGATCTTGTTGTCTTTTCTTCAATCCCGCGGATGGAAGGTGAATCAGGAAAAAAAGTTCTCTGGTTCCAGCTACAAGGGTCGCATTTTTGGGGACCATAATAGACTCCCTGTTAATGAAGATTTTTCTGATGGAGGTCAGAAAAAGAAAGATTTTTGACTCTTGTCTTGCCCTTCAGTCCTCTCCACAGCCGTCAGTGGCTCAATGTATGGAGGTAATCGGTCTGATGGTGGCTTCCATGGATATTATTCCATTTGCTCGGTTCCATCTCAGACCTCTGCAGTTATGCATGCTCAGACAATGGAACGGGGACTATACGTACCTATCTACGTATGTAGATCTAGATCAGGCATCAATAGACTCTCTTCCATGATGGCTTTCTCAGGATCATCTCTCCCAGGGTACTTGCTTCCGCAGACACTCCAGGGTGATTGTGATCATGGATGCCAGCCTTATAGGTTGGGGAGCAGTTTGGAGCTCGTTGAATGCTCAGAGCTTATAGACCCAGGATGATTCATTCCTGCCCATAAACATCTTGGAGCTGAGAGCAATCTTCAATGCTCTTCTGGCCTGGCCTCAGTTAGCCTTAGCCCGGTTTATCAGACAACATAACCTTGGTGGCCTGCATCAACCACCAGGGGGGAACTCAGAGTTCCTTGGCCATGACAGAGGTGGCCCGAATTATTTAGTGGGTGGAGACCCACAACTGCTGTCTTTCTGCGATCCACATCCCAGGAGTGGACAATTGGGAAGCAGATTTTCTGAGCAGACAGACTTTTCATCCCGGGGAGTGGGAACTTCATTTGGATGTGTTTTCCAACTTGACCATCAAGTGGGGGCAGCCGGAGTTGGATCTCATGGCTTCTCATCAGAATGCCAAACCTCCGAGATATGGTTCAAGGTCAAGAGTTCCGTAGACATTTCTGATTGATGCTCTGGCAGTTCCTTCGAACTTCAGTCTAGCATACCTGTTTCTTCCATTCACTCTCCTTCCAAGAGTCATTGCTCGAATCAAGCAGAAGAGGGCGTCTGTAAAAATCCTGCGTGGCATTGCAGGATTTGGTATGCAGACCTAATGAAAATGTCATCCTTTCCACCTTGGAAACTGCATCTGAGGAAGGACCTTCTACTTCAGGATCCCTTCCTTCATCCAAATCTCGTTTCTCTGAAGCTGACTGCTTGGAGATTGAACGTTTAGTTTTATTTAAGTGTGGATTTTCAGAGTCGGTCATTGAGACCTTGATTCAGGCTCGTAAGCCTGTGACTCGCAGGATTTAACATAAGATCTGGCATAAATACTTGTATTGGTGTGAATCCAAAGGATACTCCTGGAGTAGAGTAAGGATTCCTAGGATTTTGTCCTTTCTCCAGGATGGTCTGGAAAAGGGTTTGTCGGCAAGTACTCTAAAGGGTCAGAATCCGGTATTCTCTATTTTGTTACATAAGCGCTTGGTGGATGTGCCAGACGTGCAATCATTTTGTCAGGCCTTGGTTAAAATTTGGCCTGTGTTTAAACCTGTTACTCCTCCATGGACTCTCTGCACTGCAGTGTTATTCCCCTTATCTTATATTTCACTCTGATAAGGTGGTTCTGCGTACTAAGTTTGGTTTCATAACCAAAGAATATTAATCAGGAAATTGTTGTACCTTCTTTGTGTCCTAATCCTTCTTCTCACAAAGAACGATTGTTGCATAATCTGGATGTTGTGCAAGCGCTAAAATTTTATTTGCAGGCAACTAAGGACTTTTTAGTCTTCTGCATTGTTTGTTTGCTTTTCTGGGAAACGCAAGGGTTAGAAAGCTACGGCTACTTTACTTTCCTTTTGGCTGAAAAGCATTATTCTCTTGGCATATGAGACTGCTGGACAGAATTCTAATGAGAAAATCACAGCTCATTCCACAAGGGCTGTTTCTTCTTCCTGGGCCTTCAAAAATGAAGCTTCTGTGGAATAGATTTGCAAGGCTGCAACTTGGTCATCTTTGCACACATAAATTCGATACTTTTACCTCGGCTGAGGCTTCTTTTGTGAGAGAGGTTCTTCAAGCAGTGGTGCCTTCTGTTTAGGTTCCTTTCATGTCCCTCCCTTATCATCTGTGTCCTCTGGCTTTGGTATTAGTTCCCAACAGTAATTGATGATGATCCGTGGACTCACAGTCTCATTAGAAAGAAAACGAAATTTATGCTTACCTGATAAATTTATTTTTTTCTTGACACGGTGAGTCCACGGCCCGCCCTGTATTCAGACAGTTTCTTTTTATATAAACAGAAGGCACCTCTGCACCTTGTGTTACTTCCTTTCTCTCCTTTCCCTTTGGTCGAATCACTGGGGGATTGTGGGTAGGGGAGTGATACTTAACAGCTTTGCTGTGGTGCTCTTTGCCTCCTCCTGCTGGCCAGGAGTGATATTCCTAACAGTAATTGATGATGATCCGTGGACTCACCTTGTCAAGAAATAAATACATTTATCAGGTAAGCATAAATTTTGTTTTTTTGGGGTTTCATGTCCCATTAAAGGGGCAGTAAACTTACAAACGAATGTTATATAATTCTGCACATAGTGCAAAATTATATAACATTAGCTTACCGGCACATTTATACTTTAAAGGATTGCAGAGAAATTGGAACTAAAACTTGCTTTTACCAGAACGCCGCTCCTTGTTCTACTGAGCGGGTCTGGTTTTTACACAGCGCATCTCGGCAACACTGTGTGCCCGGTTGCGCCATTAAAATGAATGTAGCTTGCTCCCACTTTGGTCTAGTAGCAGGAGCGAGCTACATTCATTTTAATGGTGCGACCGGGCACACAATGTTGCTGGGATGCGCTGTGTAAAAACCAGACCCACTCAGTAGAGCAAGGAGCGGCGTTCTGGTAAAAGGAGGTTTTAGTTACAATTTCTCTGCAATCCTTTAAAGTATAAATGTGCCGGGAAGCTAATGTTATATAATTCTGCACTATGTGCAGAATTATGTAACATTCGTTTGTAAGTGTACTGCCCCTTTAAGAGCCAAGGTTAACAAACAATAAAAGCAAAGGTAGATAAAAACATACAATAGTTATAGTAAACTAGATGAGTAAATATCTATACCATTTCATGTGTTGAAAATGCATTACACATAATTAGATTCTTTAAAGTGAATGTACATTTGGATGCTAAAGTGCCCGGTTTTTAAAAATTTGATTAAAATCAGGGGCACTTTAATTCATCCAAATTTACATTTCACTCCTGTTGTGAAAAAAACCTTACCTTTTAATCTTCACAACAGCTCCAGCTTCCTCCGCCCGTTGCAAAGCTTCTTCCTGGGTTTAAAATGAGGAATCCGGCTTCCTCCAATCACAGCGTTGAATCAGATACTTATTCCCCCGGGGGGGGGGGGGGGGGAAGCTGTGATTGGAGGATGACCTATCCATCATTTCTGACGTCAGAAATAGCTTGCGACGACCAGAGGAAGCTGGAGCTGCTGTGAAGTTTAAAAGGTAAGGTTTTTTTTCAGAACAGGAGTGAAATGTAAATTTTGATGAATTAAAGTGCCCCTGTTTTTAATAGAATTTTTAAAAACCAGGCACTTTAGTATCAAAATTTACATTCACTTTAAATTTAACAGATATGAGTGGAAAGTACTGGTATTACTTTTCAATGGATTTTATGTGTGGTTCCACATGTGATTTAAAATAAAACAATGTTCCCAGAAATATTGGACATTGTACCCAATTTTTTTTTTATTGTTCCATTCAAAAGAAGCTACTTAAAAGTATTTTATAGTCTTGTTGGAATGGATTCAGTGAATAGCCAGCTTTTTTTTTTATGCTTACGGAGCTATAGCCCTCTACACTAACAAAACTGTGGGGGTTGTCCTTATTTTTGTGTTATGTAGAGCAGGGCATTTTTTGACTACATTAACCCTTTAAATTGATATAATTATGTTATGTTTAAAAAAACAATATTTGAAAATGTATTACAGTTCTCTGCTTTTAGAACAATTTATATTGCTGTGCTGAATAAACCAATCTCTTCTGCAGGAGTGTTCAGGGAGCAGTAGAGCTCCAGGACTCATTTGCACATAATTATGCACTTCCTGTCTCCTTAATTTCATCTTAACTCCTTATGCAAAAATATATTTAAATAGTTTAACTTCTGCTTTTTCATATACTAGATAGAAAAATAATAAGTAATGTGTCTCTTTAAGTTAGTCTTTTAAAGGGACATAATACTCATATGCTAAATCACTTGAAAGTGATGCAGCATAACTGTACAAAGCTGACAAGAAAATATCACCTGAACATCTCTCTGTAAAATATTTTACCTCAAAACGTCTTCAACTCACCAGAGTAAGTGCTGTGTAAGCAGTTATATTTCAGCTGCTGTCCAGCTGCAAGTTGAAGAAAAAAAAAACACAATAGCTAATCAGCATCAGCAGTGCTGTGGTAATGCTTTTGTTCTCGTCTCATAGAACTTACATAAACTGAATAGGAAAAAACCATGATGGTACCTGCACATGACAGATGCACACTCTGTATCTTGTCCTGGGACAAGCACCCTAATTGGCTGCTTAAAGTCTCTTTACAGTGGGGTGGGAATACTAAGGAAAATTGTAGTAAAATATCTTCCTTTTTTACATAGAGATGTTCAATGTGATATTTTCTAGTCAGCTTTTTACAGATATGCTGCATCACTTTTATATGATTTAGCATATGAGTATTATTTCCCTTTAAAAGACTAACTTAAAGGGAAACATTATTAAAAACATTTCCATCATGTGTAGTATATGAAAGAGCAGAAGTTAAACAAATTAAATATACTTTTGCATAAGGAGTTAAGGATGTGAATTATTATGTGCAACTAAGTACTGCAGCTCTACTGCTCGCTGACATTTCCTGCAGAAATATTAGACTCTGTACACATTTTTTTTTTCATTATTCCATCCAAAAGTAGCTACTTAAAAGTATTTTAATGTGCTTCAACATTTGGGTATCATTTCCCTTTAAATTAGAATCCTGCCAGTTGAAATAAGGTGCGTTGCTGCCACCTCTTGATCATTTTAGGTAATTACAGTAATAAGATTCTACAATTCTAAATCAAGTAGACTGTAGAAGACGTGATGGCTTTTAAAATACTAATAGAAATATGTATTTCAGATAGAGATTTTTATGGTGTCAAAAGCTCTGTTCCTTTGTTCCTTAGTTCTGGAGACTTTTATATAATTTTGCAAATATATCACACATCACCACCAATGAATGTGTATATCACACTAATAGCACTAATTGCCCAGGTGTACTTATTTGTTATTGATAAATGTCAGGAGGAAACTTATTCCAATTAAAAATACCAGCTATATTATCATTTCAGTGCCTAGTCGTCCTCCTGAGAATGTTCAGGCAACTGCATTGTCACCAGAAGTAATTTCCATCGCTTGGTCTACTCCTTCCAAAGAAGCCCTCAATGGAATTCTTCAGGGATTCAGGGTTATTTATTGGGCCAATCTTCTTGATGGAGGTAAGTGGTCTTATTTCTAACACCTGCAGTTGGGTTATTTAGAGGAGGATACAGATTCATTGGGGTTTCCAAACTTGGCTCTCCAGAGGTTTTGGAACTACATTTCCCATGATGCTCAGCTAGATAAAATGCTGGCTGAGCATCATGGGAAATGTAGTTCCAAAACCTCTGAAGGACCAAGTTTGGAAACCCCAAATTGACTAAATACTGATACAAATTGTGAGCTTAAAGGGAAGTTCTACTGTAAAGATTACATTTATTTTTTGTTAGGGCATTGTATTTTGTAACAAATATGCCTACTTTACTATGTGGTTAACTCCTCACTCCTTAAATTGGCACACCTGGAGCAGCCTCAATCTACTACAGATGAAGATATGGCCAATAATTTGGTAATAAATGTATGTTTGGACAAATATTAACACTTGTTCAAGGCAAAACAATCACAGGTAGCTAAAATATCGCTCACTTGAATGTGGTTCTGTATAAGAACTGTATATTTTTTATACTTGTTTTTTCTCAATATTATGTACTCGCAGGCCCTCCAAAAAAACAAAAGGCTTAACATCTCTGGTTTAACATAATCTTTTAAATGTATTATATATTTATTTTTATACCTTTTATTTTATGTGAACGTTTATGCTGTCTATATGAAAATATTTATATAAATATTTGCCTGTAACATACATATAGAAATGTTACTTTTTAATTATGCTGTGATTTCTTTTTATTCCTAGAACTTGGGGATATAAAGAATGTTACCACAACGCAGCCTTTACTGGAGCTAGATGGGCTAGAGAAGTATACTAACTACAGTATCCAAGTGCTTGCGTTTACTCGGGCAGGAGACGGAGTGCGTAGTGAGCAGATATTTACCCGCACCAAAGAGGATGGTAAGAGTTTACCCAAATGTATACAACAGTCAAGTCTGAGAGCAAAATCATATGGGTCAGAATAATAATATCATATACGGAAGAGATAAGAGGAATGAAAGAGAGGCATTTGTTTATTTTCTTTTCCTTGGGTAAAAAATAAAAAGATAATATTAAATAAATAGTGGGTTGAATGACAATGAATACTATGAGCTGCGATTTATCAACCTACAAAAGCAGCTGCGGGTCCCAGCATTTCAGGCTCACATGAAACGATAGTTCGGTAGCAGCGGGTTTTTAGACCGATGCTGCTTAACCTCTCCGCCACCTAGAATATGGTGAAGTGAAATCATCCCGCTACGATCGGAATGATTGACAGCCCAAGCAAGTCCGGCAGATATGTTTGCGGTAGTGAATCATGTCTGAGCCATCTTTTGTAAATGGAGTCCTATGTTTGTATTAATGGTAAATACTACATAATTGAAGTATAGACATCCATGTGTTTGAAATGCATGTGTCGGTGCTGTTCCGATCAGGTGTCAGCGATAGCAGGGGCGGCAGATTAGGGGTTAATAAATATTATGTAGATGTCGGCGGTATTAGGGGCAGCAGATTAGGGGTACATAGGGATAACGTAGGTGGCGGCGGTGTACGGAGCGGCAGATTAGGGGTTAAAAAATTTTAATAGAGTGGCGGCGATGTGGGGGGACCTCGGTTTAGGGGTACATAGGTAGTTTATGGGTGTTAGTGTACTTTAGAGCACAGTAGTTAAGAGCTTTATAAACCGGCGTTAGCCCAGAAAGCTCTTAACTACTGACTTTTTTCTGCGGCTGGAGTTTTGTCGTTAGATTTCTAACGCTCACTTCAGCCACGACTCTAAATACCAGCGTTAGAAAGATCCCATTGAAAATATAGGGTACGCAATTGACGTAAGGGGATCTGTGGTATGGAAAAGTCACGGCTGGAAAGTGAGCGTTAGACCCTTTCCTGACTGACTCTAAATACCAGCGGTAGCCCAAAACCAGCGTTAGGAGCCTCTAACGCTGGTTTTGACGGCTAACGCCAAACTCTAAATCTAGCCGATAGTTTTATGAAAGCAACAGGGCAATACTAAAATGCCCATTACACATTACAGCATTTTACTTTTTTACACTTTGAAATGATGTCCCTTTAAGAATGGTTTGGTTTTAGAGATATCAAGAACTTCTCTATACAAAAGTGACATTGTTTGACACAGTGATAGAGGCTAACTTCTTTTTTTGTCATTTCAACACAATCACAGTAACAGGTTTTTTGGTTATTTGTTGGAGCCAATCACAGTAGCAGGTGTTTGGTTATTTATTGGAACCAATCACAGAAGCAGATTTTTGGTTATTTCTTGGAGCCAATCACAGTAGCAGGTTTTTTTTATTTTTTGGAGCCAACCACAGTAGCAGGTGTTTGGTTATTTCTTGGAGCCAATCACAGTAGCAGATTTTTAGTTATTTCTGGGAACCAATCACAGTAAGCAGGTGTTTGGTTATTTCTTTTAGCCAATCACAGTGTCAGGTTTTTGCTTATTTCTTTGAGCCAATCACAGTATCAGGTTTTTGGTTATTTCTTTTAGCTAATCACAATAGCAGGTTTTTGGTTATTTTCTGAGCCATGAGTGCACCTCAGCTTGCCGATAAAATTAGGAATGGCCACAGATTACATTTTAGAGATGTATTTGCATACATAGTCTAGATTCATTAAATCTCTATTCAACATTTTTGTATATTCTGTCTGCAGTGGACAAAGCACAGATATAGAAATAACGTGTATCCATCTCTTTCTGTTTGTTTGTTTTAAATTCAAACTCACATTGTTGTATCAGTGCAGGTGTCTTCATAAACAGCCTTTAAAATGGATTGCACCTTTATAACTTCAGAATTAACCTATTGTAATCCGAATCCATCCTGATAAATGCAGTTTGTATTTAGGCATGATGGGTATACTGGATATGTTTGAATAATGATTGTAACTCTAATTTTTATTTTAAAAGCACCATTTCCAGTTTGGCGAGATATAAATAATAAACTAGAAGTCTATGAGTTTCTATTACAAGAAAGTGGCTTCAACTTATATCTACTCTTCAACTATATCTATATTCTGACACTGTAAACCGTGAAATTGCTTAAAGGGATAGTCTAGTCAAAAATATGCTTTCATGATAGAGCATGCAATTTTTTGCAACTTTTTAATTTACTCCTATTATCAATTTTTCTTCATTCTGTTGGTATCTTTCTTTTAAAAAGATGGAAAGTAAGCTTAGTAGCCGGCCCATTTTTGGTTCAGCACTTGATTGGATGTCTACATTTAGACACCAATCAGCATGCGCTACACAGGTGCTAAACCAACGATGGACTGGCATCTAAGCTTACATTCAAATAAAGATATTAAGAGAACGAAGAATAATTGATAATAGGAGTAAATTAGAATGTTGCTTAAAATTGCATGCTCTATCTGAATCATGAAAGTTTAATTTTGACTATACTATCCCTTTAATTGCAATAATTTAGCTGCAAAATTTTTGTACAAATGGGATCATGCTTTCATGACCAGGTTTTCAAAAGGAATTGCGCCTCCATGACTTCAAAGTCAAAACACGTTTTTTCCAGTTCTTGCAGCTACAATATTGAAATTTGGCTGGGAGTTAAATAATGTAGCTGCAAGAAATGTAAAACGCTCTGTTAGTATCGTGCTTTGAGGTCACGTCTCCTTTTTAAAACACGGTCACAAAGGTGCGTCTCTTTTTTAAAACACGGTCACAAAGGTGCGTCTCTTTTTTAAAACACGGTCACAAAGGTGCGTCTCCTTTTTAAAACACGGTCACAAACGTGTGTTCCTGTTGGTACAACCTTTTTTCTCCTACAATATTGCAATGGAGCGGTTTCATATTTTACAGTGTCAAAATTGTTATAATCCTGTTTTACAAGATGAGATAAGATGCATTTACTACCTTGTAATAGAAACCCGTAGTCTTCTTATTGATCTCAGATATAAATCTGTAGAACAAGTACTTAACAACCAAAAAAACATGCTATAAGCAGCCAAATCCACTAGATTATGATCACCCCCAAAGTTGACTATATCAGCCGAAAAATGTAAAATTATTCTCTGAAGAAGACTGTGATCAACCCCTAAGAGTTAAACCCCTGCAAATAGGTTAAACACATATCTAAAGTCAGCTCCAGAGCAGCAATGTACTTGGACATAGCAAAACATATCTAGTGAATCAATCACAAGGGTCATATGTGTGTAGTTATCAATTGCCAGTTATCTCTAGGTAGTGCATTACTTCTCCTGGGCCTACCTAGGTATGCTTTTCAACAAAGGATACAAAAAGAATGAAGCAAATTTGATAACAGAAGTAGATTGAAATTAATTTTAGAATTACGTGCTCTATCAGTGGGGATCAACCTCGGTCCTCCAGTGGTTTTGGAACTACATTTCCCATGATGCTCAGACACTTAGGGGGAGATTACATATATGGCGCAGGCTTCAGCATAACTGCTGAAACCCGCGTCGCCTGCAATTTCCCCTCGCACATCGGGGAATCGCATAAACCCCGCCGGCAGTTCATAAAGTGCCGTAAGTCAGATAAACTAGCAATGTCTAGAAATGTGCGTAAATACAAATTTCTGCAGTCGCCAGTGATTTACGGCACAAAACTAAACCGACAACCCCCCACAATGCGAATTAAATTAAACTATTAACCCCTAATCCGCCATTCACCCACATCGAGATCTCCCTAATATATGTATTAATCCCTAACCCGCCATTCACCCACATCGCAAACTTACCTAATAAATATATTAACCCCTAACCCGCCATTAACCCACATCGCAATTAATCTAATAAAATGTTTAACCCCTAATCCGCCATTAACCCACATCACAATTAACCTAATGAATCTATTAACCCCTAATCCACCATTAACCCACATCAAAATTAACCTAATAAATCTATTAACCCCTAATCCGCCATTAACCCACATCGCAATTAACCTAATAAATCTATTAACCCCTAAACCGCCAAACCCCCACAACGCAATTAACCTAATTCAATTACTAAACCCCCTAACCTAACACCCCCTAAATTAACCCCAATTACCTAAATAAAAAACACTAAGTTACAATTAAAATAAAAAAACCTAACATTACTTAAAAAAAATTCTAGCATTACATAAAATAATAAACCAAATTATCAAAAATTAAACCTAATCCCTATGAAAATAAAAAGCCCCCACAAAATAAAAACACCCCCTAATCTAAACTAAACTACCAATAGTCCTTAAAAGGGCCTTTTGTAGGGCATCACCCTAAATTAAACAGCTATTTTACCTTAAAAAATACTAAGTCCCCCCTCTAAAAGTAAAACCCCCCACCCACCAACCCCCCCAAAATAAATAAAATAACACAAAAAAATCCTAAACTACCCAGTTTAGTTTAGATAAGGGGGTGTTTTTATTTTGGGGGGCTTTTTATTTTCATAGGGATTATGTTTAATTTTTTTATTTTTGATAATTTGGTTTATTTTTTATTTTTTTGTAATGTTAGACTTTTTTATTTTTTGTAATTTTATATTCATTTAAATTTATTTTTTTATTTTTAAAGTAATGTTAGGTTTTTATTTTTATTTTAACTTAGTGTTTTTTTAATTTAGGTAATTGATGTTAGGTTAGGGGACTTAGTAATTTAAATAGGTTAATTGCGTTCTGGGGGGTTGGCGGCTTAGGGGTTAATAGATTAATTAGGTTAATTGCAATGTGGGTGAATGGCGGATTAGGGGTTAATACATTTATTAGGTTTATTGCGATGTGGGTTAAAGGCGGATTAGGGGTTAATATACTTTATTAGTTATAGCGGTGGGGGTTGGCGGTTGACAGATAGATAGATATTACGCTGACCTTACGTGTTTGTTAATATTTTCAGGCAGTTATTGGAGTTTTGGTGCTCACATTCTCAGCGTAAGGCTTGCTGTGCCTGCCTATGTGTGGCGAGGTGAAAATGGAGTAAAATTTCACCATTTTTGCCGCGGTTCTATGTTAGCTTATGTGAGTAAAAATTGCAGGCAACGGGTGAAATATACGCGCCGCATTTATATATGCGCCGCATTTATATGCTGCGCCATATAAGTGATAGAAAAAACGCGTAGAAAACAGTAATCTTGCCCGTAATGCTGGCTGAGAATTATGGGAAATGTAGTTCAAAAACCTCTGGAGGGCCAAAGTTGATCACTCCTGCTCTGTATGGACCATGAAAATTTAATTTTTACTTTCATGTCCCTTCAGTCATTTCTAGCAGTGTATTTTATTTATTGATGTCCAGTAATATTTATATAGAAACATAAACATTTGGTGAAGATTTCACATGCAGGGTGGCACTTTGTTAAAACAATTTGAGACTCTCTGTCTTGCACTATAGCAAGTCATATATCTTTACTACATCTGTAACTGTGATTGTTTGTTCTGTAAAACCAATGTAAGTTTTGTAAACTTAAGATCACTTTTTTATGAAAGCAAACAATGTAATAATGTGTGAAATACAATAGCAATTTACACATTTTTTGCATTTTCCAGGTGTTTTGGGCCAGTTGTTCAGAGATTACTGCAATCTGGTGTACAAGATTTATTTTATAATAGCTTGTTATAAATACCCGTATTGTGCCGCATATAGGCCGCATCTGATTATAGGCCGCACCCTTAAAGTTTGGGTGCCATTTTTAAGAAATAAAAATTTAAAGAAAACACACACAATGTGCAAGCAATGAGTCCCAATGCAGGGTTGTCAGCTCCCAGGGGATACTTTTACACTTCCCCAAGAGTATAGAAAAAAGAAAAACAAGGAAAGATGCTGCACTCCTCAGTAATTTCAAATGTCAAAAAAAAAACTTTATTTAGCCATTAAAGCTGTAATGGCTTAATAAAGGCTTTTTTTAACATTTGAAATTACCAGTACTAAGGAGTACAGCATCTTTCCTTTTTTTTATTTTAACATATTAAATAATTTTGTATGTACTGGTACATTTTTAGCAGGTACGATGTGATGGGGATAAAAGCACTTTCTTACCTGACAATATCAGTAGCAAAACGGACTCATATGGGACATTGTGTGCTCCACTCACTTCCTCCCTCATAAGCCCAAGCTCCAAATTACACTGTGCTCAGCACAGTATTACACAGCATTACCGCATCATTACACACCTTCACAGTGGCGGCTCCTGTATATGAGCGTCCTGCTCATTATCCAAACCAATTGCCTTTGCAAAATGTTGCAAAACTATCCAACTCCAGCGGACTACAATCCCCATAAGGCCACAGGGTGCACCGGAAGTTCGGCTGTACTGCTCAAGTACAAATTTGCCGATAAGCACCCGATTATAGGCCGCACCCCGCATATAGGCCGCACTGCACATTTAAAGCTACAAATCAAGGGAAAAAAGTGCGGCCTATATGCGGAACAATACGGTATTTGCATAATGACTTATCCTGTCCTTTGTGTTGGTTCAAATATGTGTGAGGTTTGTATTATGAAAAATTACCACTAGAGGTCGCTAGGTAATCATTTTACTCTAAGTATCTTTTATAGATACTTTCTTTCGGCCAGTTTACAAGTTTTTCGTTATGAGCTGTGCGGTGCTACCGTGCTGTTTTTTCTCACTGCTCACTTACATGCAGCGCTGGTATTACGGGTTTTTACAAACCCGGCGTTAAAAGGCAAGAAGTGAGCGTAGACCAAAATTGTGCTCCATACCGCACTCCAATACCAGCGCTGCTTAAGTCAGCGGTGATCTGGTCGTACGTGCTTGTGCACGATTTCCCCATAGACATCAATGGGGAGAGCCGGCTGAGAAAAAGTCTAACACCTGCAAAAAAGCAGCGTAAATCTCAGTAACGCAGCCCCATTGATTCCTATAGGGAAACACATTTTATGTTTACACCTAACACCCTAACATGAACCCAGAGTCTAAACACCCCTAATCTTACACGTATTAACCCCTAATCTGCCGCACCCTACATTGCCAACACTTGCATTATACTTATTAACCCCTAATCTGCCGCTCCGGACACCGCTGTCACCTACATTATACTTATTAACCCATAATCTGCTGCCCCCAACATCGCAAACACCTACATTATATTTATTAACCCCTAATCTCCCGCCCCCAATTTCGCCGCAACCTACCTACACTTATTAACCCGTAATCTGCCGCCCCCAGCGTCGACGCCACTATATTAAAAGTATTAACCCCTAAATCTAAGTCTAACCCTAACACCCCTAACTTAAATATAATTTAAATAAATCTACATAAAATTACTATCATTACCTAACTAATTCCTATTTAAAACTAAATACCTATAAAATAAACCCTAAGCTAGCTACAATATAACTAATAGTTACATTGTATCTAGCTTAGGGTTTATTTTTATTTTACAGGCAAGTTTGTATTTATTTTAACTAGATAGTTACTAGTTATTAACTATTTAATAACTACCTAGCTAAAATAAATACAAATTTACCTGTAAAATAAAACCTAACCTAAGTTACACTAACACCTAACCTTACACTATAATTAAATAAATTCCCTACATTAAATAAATTAAATTAGCTAAATCACACAACCCCCCCCCCACTAAATTACAGAAAATAAAAAACAAATTACAGATCTTTAAACTAATTACACCTAATCTAATAGCCCTATCAAAATAAAAAATAAAAACCCAAAAATAAAAAAAAACCTAGCCTAAACTACCAATAGCCCTTAAAAGGGCCTTTTGCGGGGCATTGCCCCAAAGAAATCCGCTCTTTTTCCTGTAAAAAAAAAATACAAACAACCCCCCTAACAGTAAAAACCACCACCCACACAAACAACACCCAAAATAAAAGTGTAACTAAAAAAACCTAAGCTCCCCATTGCCCTGAAAAGGGCATTTGGATGGGCATTGCCCTTTAAAAGGGCATTTAGCTCTATTGCTGCCCAAAGTCCTAACCTAAAAAATAAACTAACCCCCGAAGATTCACTTACCGGGAGAAGTCTTCATCCAAGCGGCAAGATGTCCTCAAGGAAGCCGGCAGAAGTGGTCCTTTACAGGAGTAAACTCCCACATTGAATGAAGGGGTGAGCTAAGGGCTGGCCCAAGAAATTGTGCTGCCTGGGTCCGAGAATGCAACGATGCCCCCCACCCCCAGTATCAATATTACTGATTACTATATTAACCTACTAGCCTAGCTGCTAACCTTACTAAGCCTGCCTACCTGCATGCAACCAATGCTTATGCACAATTAGGCAATACATTGGAAGGAAGTTAGGAAAGAGATGCACTTTTCACCCCTGACCAGTTTTGTGTCTCTGTGCATGAAGAGTTTATGCTGCTGGGAGCCTGTAAATTTTCCCACAGACACAGAACTGGTCTGGATCTGACAGTGACTGACTCAGTCACTGAAGTGCTGCCCCTTGTCAAGTGCTGCCTGGGTCCATTGGACCCACTTGGTCCCATGGTTGAGCCAGCCCTGGGTGAGCTGCATACATAGGAGCTCACTACAAGATGAACCAATTAGAACTTGTTGTTGTGTTAGGAAAACTTGCATTATTTTGCAGTATCTTATCTGATCACCTCTGCTGAGGCAAGTTAGGGACAGATATGTAGCAGTGTTAGGCTTGTGAGGTTTGCAGTGCACACATCCAATTTTAAAAATTGGAATACACACACACACATTTCAGAGTTGAATGTAAAAGAGGACAAAGTCAAATTTAAAAGTATTTTTATATATTATATATTACAATCATTTATTTTGTTATGGAATATGGTTTTTGAAAAATGTTTGGAACTATTGTGAAACACCAACCTTTCTATTAATCCTCACAAGTGTAGCCAGAGTTAGAGGGGATTTATGTTACTTTATGAGGCAACATCTATTTTGTGTTCCTAGCATAGAATGCTAAAGACGTGTGCAGACTCCTGAGCTCCTATAAACCTACCTCCTACCTCCTATGAGCCTATCTTCAAACAAAGGATACCAAGAGAACAAAGAGAATCTGATAATAGAAATAAATTGGAAACAAATAATTGCATACTCTGGCCTCTAGTTATCAAGCTCCGAATGGAGCTTGATGGCCCGTGTTTCTGGCGAGTCTTCAGACTCGCCAGAAACAGCAGTTATGAAGCAGCGGTCACAAAGACCGCTGCTCCATAACCTGTTTGCCTGCTCTGAGCAGGCGGACAGACATCGCCGGAAATCAACCCGATAGAGTACGATCGGGTTGATTGACACCTCCCTGCTGGCCGCGAGTCTGCAGGGGGCGGCGTTGCACCAGCAGCTCTTGTGAGCTGCTGGTGCAATGCTGAATATGTCTAGCGTATTGCTCGCCGTATTCAGCGAGGTCAGGCGGACCTGATCCGCAGTGTCGGATCAGGTCCGCCAGACCTTAATAACTAGAGGCCAATGTCTGTTACTGTCCCTTTAAGAATATATATCTATATATAACCTCTTTATAATCTATAGCTTACATCAGTGTTTTTCAGCTCCAGTTTTCAGGGCACACCAATGGGACAGATTTTTATAATATCTGAACTAGAGCACAGGGGAAATAATCAGCAGATGGGTGAGAGCAGTATAGTAACCATGGTTACTGATCAGCTGGTTATCTCACATTGTTCAGATATCATGAAAATCTGGCCCGTTGGTGTGCCCTGAGGAATGAGTTGAAAATCACTGCCTTACACAACAGAAAGAGGGAACCATTTTATGACATTGTGCAGATTTATTTGAGATGAATATACAGAAATGTGTTGTTGTGCTAATTTGAAATGTTCTTTTTAGTTCCAGGTCCAACAGCTGGAGTAAAAGCCGCTGCGGCCTCAGCGTCTGTTGTCTATGTGTCCTGGCTCCCTCCTCTCAAGCTAAATGGAATCATCCGGAAATATACTGTGTTCTGTTCCCACCCCTACCCCACAGTAAGTTGTTTACATATATATATGAAATAGCAAAATACTTATTAATAATAATCAGACTCATGTTTAAATGGGTAAACTCTCGAAAAACTGTAGAGTTTATAGCACAAGTTATGCAATATAATAACATTGCTATCAGCCACTGAATGATTTGTAAATAAAACACATACAAATATCTTATGCTCTTATAAATTATAATTATCTAACTATTCCTGGTGCTAAAAGTCATTATTTAAAGGCAGTGATGTCAATGTTTATAATAGTATTTAGTTCATTTTAGAGCACAGTCTTACAGACTGAAAGGTGTTCGTATCCTTGTATCTATATCCTGATACACAAATGCCTCATTATCTTATCTTTTAATGTAGAAACAAAGCTAATATTTAGAGCTTAATCATTTAAAACTCTCCTCTCTGGCGACATGGGGACAGATTACGAGTGGCACGCTAACAGTTACGACAGGGTTTATTTGAGTGTTTTGGCTGTAGCTCTCATATTACAAGTAAACGTAACTGCTTGAGCGCAGCTGAAGTTAACGCGAGTCTGGATAGCGCCTCCTCAGAGCTCTGGTTAATTGGTTTGCGAAACAAAAAAGTGTCACAAAAAACATCAAAAATATTTAACAGTACAGTACAGCTACACCCATATTAACACCATCTTATAAACATTATTTTAAAAAAATGCACAAAAAAGTTATAAAGGCTCAAAGATACGAGATATCAGGTGTTAGAAAAAAAGTGTTACAGTGTGTATTTACTGTAACTATTTCACATTACAATGTTGTGCACATAACAGAATATGTTCTATATATTTATAAATACATATTCATATATATATATATATATATATATATATATATATATATATATATATATATATATGTGTGTATATATCTATATTGTACCAAAAACAAAATCAGATATATGTAGAATTATGTATTTATGACTAAATAGAACATATTCTTCTTCTATGTGAAGTACATTGAAATGTGAAATATTAATATTTTCATGTCAGATTAGCGCATTCGAGAATATGCGATCGGGTTTGTGCGCGAGTGGGTTTTTTTCCCGACTTTTCTTGCTCCATCGACTTCTACGAGGGAATGTGTTCACTCAGTCGCGATACTCTAACTTCAGCATCGGGTTAGCGTGAGTGAAAACTTTTTACTTTCAGATTGTAATACGCGTGCTACCCGATGCGTGCAAAAGGCTTACTTCTAACGGAGTTAGTGTACGAGCGAGAGAATTAAATACTATTCCACTTGTAATCTGGCCCACTATCTTGTATTGTCAGTACTGCAATGTCCCTCAAATCATTTTAAAAAGGCAAATTTTAGCTTGAGAGCTGTTTATGGTGCTATACGGGGTTCTAGATGTGAATGCCCCTACATTAAGATAATGCTCAAAAATGACCGCAAATATTTTGAGTACATTCACTTCATACAGGCTCTTAGAGAGAACATCTGATAATGTGCAAACATCTCTTGTTTACATCACTGTTCCACAGAGAATACAAAAGGATTCATATTTCCAGTGGTGGTTGTAAACAGCAAAAGCACATATTTCAAATGACAAAATAAAGGTAAAGGAATTACAGGAATTATTCATAAACAATTTAATAAGCTCCAGCAGGTAAAAGGGATCAATGGGAATTATAATAAAACTTAATAGTATAATATATTATCTAATGGGAAATTATTAGAGGCTAAAAAGTTAATTTTGTTATCAGAAATGCTGTAAATCAAATTGCTGGTTTGGGCAATTTGCAGCATTTGAAAACCTAGGTTACAGATTTTGCTTTTTGGCCTCTATAGGGAGCGTGGAACAAAGAACAATTTTTACACAAAAGCAAGAACTGCCCCTTAAGCTAGGCACACTGAATTACCTAATTGCAAAACAAGATCTGGCTACAACCTTTTGGCAGAGAGGAAGAAACGAGGAGGGCACTAAGCCAAAAATAATGTGCTCACTGCAAATATTTACAAATGTAACTATTGAGTAGAATTCTTAATAATAATATTACCCCAATAAAATATAGCACTGTATAATGTAAAACTCACTTTGTCAAAAGCTTGCTCCGGAGCTAATTAAAACTTAGCACAGAGTATTCAGGTGACATTTTATAATGCTGCAAGTCATTTCTAACTAGGCACATGCACACATTTGGACTTTGGTATTCGTTTCACAAAAGAGCGTCAAATATGGCCGTGAGTAGCGTCATTCCTCTATTCTCAGTGCTAGATTTGCACAGATATTTCTGTGTTGCACTTTAACACATAAATCTATTCCAAAGTTATTCACATGCCAAACTCTAACTATTTGGGCTATTAATGTACTGCAGCGCTCCCTGATGGAGGGTTTGATATCAGCATCTCAAAATAAGCATCATATTAGCAGGATTTACCCTCGCTTTGTGTATTCCCAAATTAAATGGGCATGAAACTCACATCTTTTCTTTTGTGATTCAGATAGAGCTTATTTTAAAAAAAAAAAGTTTATAAAAAAGGGTTTTAATTGACTTTTATTATCAAATTTGCTTTGTTTTCATGGCATTCTTTGTTGAAGAGGATACCTAGGTAGGTAGCATGCACAAATATGCAGTACTTAAAAAACACTGCCATCTAATGCTCTTGCAAATGCATAAAATTGTTAAAACTATTCTTAAAAAACTACTGCCATATAGTACTCCGGACTTGAGCACACTCCCGAGTCTACCTACTTGATTTTTAATAAAGGATACCAAGAGAATGTAGTAAATTTTATAAAATCAATATGAATTATGACAGAAAAAGTTTGTCTTTGTGTCCCTTTAAACTTTCATGATGCAGGTTTTCCAGTTTGCTTCTATGGTCAAATTTTCCTTTTTCTCTTGTTAAGTGTATCCAGTCCACGGATCATCCATTACTTATGGAATATATTCTCCTTCCCAACAGGAAGTTGCAAGAGTCCACCCACAGCAAAGCTGCTATATAGCTCCTCCCCTAACTGCCATATTCAGTCATTCTCTTGCAAGCCTCAACATAGATAGGAGGTCGTGAGAGTCTGTGGTGATTTATACTTAGTTTATTCTTCAATCAAAAGTTTGTTATTTTTAAATGGCACCGGAGTGTGCTGTTTTTCTCAGGCAGTATTTGGAAGAAGAATCTGCCTGCGTTTTTCTATGATCTTAGCAGGCGTAACTGAGATCCATTTGCTGTTCTCACACATTCTGAGGAGTGAGGTACTTCAGAGGGGGAATGGCGTGCAGGTTTTCCTGCAGATAAGGTATGTGCAGTAAAATATTTTTCTAGGAATGGAATTGACTAAGAAAATACTGCTGATACCGAAGTAATGTAAGTAAAGCCTTAAATGCAGCGATAGCGACTGGTATCAGGCTTATTAATAGAGACACATACTCTTATAAAGATGTGTTTTAAAACGTTTGCTGGCATGTTTAATCGTTTTTTAACGTACATTGGTGATAACACTGTAATGTTGGTATAGCCTTAAATGCAGTAAAAGCGACTGGTATCAGGCTTATTAATAGAGAGACATACTCTCGTAAAAATGTGTTTTAAAACGTTTGCTGGCATGTTTAATCGTTTTTAACATATGTTTGGTGATAAAACTTATTGGGGCCTAAGTTTTTTCCACATGGCTGGCTTAAATTTTGCATAGAAACAGTTAACTGAAGCTTCCCACTGTTGTAATATGAGTGGGAGGGGCCTAATTTAGCGCTTTTTTGCGCAGTTAAAATTACAAAATGAATTATCCAGATTCCCTCAGCAGTCCCATGAATACTACAGGACATTTCTAAAGGGCTAAAAAGACTTCCAAAATCGTTTATAGGGAAGGTAATCCACAGCTCTGCTGTGGCAGTTTTGTTGTGTCTGTTTTTAAAAACGTCTATGTCGTTTTTTTTATCTGTTTTTTGCATTAAGGGGTTAATCATCCATTTGCAAGTGGGTGCAATGCTCTGTTACCTTATTACATGTACTGTAAAAATTTCGTTTGTTTTACTGCCTTTTTTCACTGTTTTTCAAATTTTGACAAAATTTGTTTCTCTTAAAGGCACAGTAACGTTTTATATATTTGCTTGTTAACTTGATTTAAAGTGTTTTCCAAGCTTATTAGTCTCATTATTAGTCTGTTCTAACATGTCTGACATAGAGGAAGCTCTGTGTTCATTATGTTTTAAAGCCATGGTGGAACCCCATCTTAGAATGTGTACCAGATGTACTGATTTCATGTTAAACAATAAAGATCATTTTTTGTCTTTAAAAACATTATCACCAGAGGATTCTGTCGTGGGGGTAGTTATGCCGACTAACTCTCCCCACGTGTCAGACCTTTTGACTCCCACTTTAGGGACTCACGCTCAAATGGCGCCAAGTACATCAAGGGCACCCATAGCGTTTATTTTACCAGGGGATTCTGTCGAGGGGAAAGTTATGCCGATTAACTCTCCCCACGTGTCAGACCCTTCGACTACCGCTTCAGGGACTCATGCTCAAATGGCGCCAAGTACATCAAGGGCGTCCATAGCGTTTATTTTACAAGACATGGCAAAGGTGGTGAATAATACTCTGGCAGCAGTATTAGTCAGACTACCTGAAATTAAAGGAAAGCAGATAGCTCTGGGGGTAGATACAGAGCATACAGACGCTTTAAGAACCATGTATGATACTACCTCACAATATGCTTAGTCTGTGGGTGATTTTTTTGACTCAGGGAAGATGATTTAACCTGATTCTGATATTTCTAAATTTAAAATTTATGCTTGAGAACCTCCACTTGTTGCTCAGGGAGGCTTTGGCTGCTCTGAATGAATGTGTACAATCGCAGGGCCAGAGAAATTGTGTAGACTGGATAAATAATATGCAGTGCCGGTGTGTACTGATGTTTTTCCCAATACCTAAAGAGGTTTACTAAAACATTTTTTAATAAGGAATGGGATAGACCAGGTGTGCCTTTCTCTTCCCCTCCTATTTTTTAGAAGAATGTTTTCTAATAGTTACCACCACACGGGACTTCTGGCAGACAGTTCCTAAGGTGGAGAGAAGAGTTTCTACTCTAGCTAAGCGTACCACTACCTCTGGCGAGGACAGTTGTGCTTTTTAGATCCAATGGATAAAAAATGTTTATTCAACAGGGTTTTATCCTGCAGCCCCTTGCATACATTGCTTCTGTCACTGCTGCTGCAGCGTTCTGGGTTGAGTCTCTTGATGAGGCTTTACAGTTAGCGACTCCATTGGATGAATATATTTGACAAGCTTATGCTAGCCAATTCCTTTGTTTTCTGATGCCTTTGTTCATTTGACTAGACTAACGGCTAAGAATTCTGTTTTTTTACTATACTGGCGCGCAGAGCGCTATGGCTTATATCATGGTCAGCTGTCGTGACTTTAATAAATAAGCTACTTAACTTCCCTTCAAGGGGCAGACCCTATTCGGGCCTGGTTTGAAGGAGATTATTGCTTATATCACTGGAGGAAAAGGTCATGCCCTTCCTCAGGATAGGAATCAAGGGCCAAAAAGGGTCTAATTTTCGTGCCTTTTAAAACTTCAGGGCAGGTGTGGCATCCACTTCCTCTAAGGCAAAACAAGAGGGAATTTTTGCTCAGTCCAAGGCGGTCTGGAGACAATTGGACCTGGAACAAAGATAAGCAGGCCAAGGAGCCTGCTGCTGCCTCTAAGGCAGCATGAAGGAACGGACCCCTATCCAGTAACGGATCCTATAGGGGGCAGACTTTCATTCTTCGCCCGGGCGTGGGCAAGAGATGCCCAGGATCCCTAGGCATTGGAATTTATATCCCAGAGATATCTTCTGGATTTCAAAGATTCCCCCCCCCCCAAAAAAAGGGGAGATTTCGCCTTTCACAATTATCTGCAAACCAGATAAAGAAGGAGGCATTCTTACATTGTGTACGAGATCCATCCAGTTCCAAGGGAGCAACAGGGACAGAGTTTTTACTCAAATCTGTTTGTGGTTCCCAAGGTGAGGGAACCTTCAGACCTATTTTGGATCTAAAGATCTTAAACAAATTCCTCAGAATTCCATCATTTAAGATGGAAACTATTCGTACCATCTTAACTATGATCCAGGAGAGTCAATAGAGGACTACAATGGATTTGAAGGATGCTTATCCTCACATTGTGATGCATAAAGATCACCATCGTTTTTCAGGTTTGCCTTTCTAGACAGGCATTACCAGTTTGTAGCTCTTTCCTTTGGGATATCTACAGCCCCAAGAATCTTTATGGAGGTTCTGGGGTCGCTTTGGCGGTCCTTAGGCCGCGGGGCATAGAAGTGGCCCCTTAGTTAGACGACATCCTGATACAGGCGTCAAACATCCAAATTGCCAAGTCTCATACGGACGTAGTACTGGCATTTCTGAGATCACATGGGTGGAAAGTGAACAAGGAAAGAGTTCTCTATCCCCAATCTCAAGGGTTTCCCTCCTAGGGACTCTGATAGATTCTGTAGAAATGAAAATTTCCCTGACGGAGTCCAGGTTGTCAAAGTTTCTAAATTTCTGCTGTGTTTTTCATCCCATCCGCGCCCTTCGGTGGCTCAGTACATGAATGAAATCGGCTTAATAGGTAGCGGCAAGGGACATAGTACCGTTTGCACGTCTACATCTCAGACCGCTGCAACTATGCATGCTCAGTCAGAGGAACGGGGATTACACAGATTTGTCCCCCTGTTGAACCTGGACCAAGAGATCAGAGATTCTCTTCTCTGGTGACTATGTCGGGTCCATCTGTCCAAGGGTATGACCTTCCGCAGGTCAGATGGGACAATTGTTACAATGGATGCCAGCCTTTTAGGTTGGGATGCAGTCTGGAACTCCCTGAAGGCTCAGGGATAGTGGACTTAGGAGGAGACCCTCCTTCTAATAAATATTCTGGGAGTGATATTCCATGCTCTTCAGACTTGGCCTCAGTTAGCAACTCTGAGGTACATCATACTCAGTCGGACAATATACACGACTGTGGCTTACATCAGCCATCAAGGGGGAACAGAAGTTCCCTAGTGATGTTAGAAGTCTTACAATAATTCACTGGACAGAGACTCACTCTTGTCTATCAGCTATCCATATCCCAGGTGTTGAGAACTGGGAGGTGGATTTTCTAAGTCGTCAGACTTTTCTTCCGGGGGAGTGGGATTTCCTTCGGAGGTCAAGACCAAGCAGGAGAGGGCTTTGGTGTTTTTGACAGCGCCTGCGTAGCCACGCAGGACCTGGTATGCAGATCTGGTGGACATGTCATCCTTTCCATCACGGTCTCTGCTTCTGAGACAGGTCCCTCTACCTCAGGGTCCTTTCAACCATCTAAATAGAATCAATCTGAGATGGACTGCCTGGAGACTGAACGCTTGATGTTATCAAAGCATGGCTTCTCCGAGTCAGTCATTGATACCTTAATACAGACATGAAAGCCTGTCTCTAGGAAAATTGAACATAGATATGGTGTAAATATCTGATTGTTATGAATCCAAGGGTTACTCATGGAGTAAAGCCTGGATTCCCAGGATATTATCTTTTCTCCAAGATGTTTTTGAGAAAAGGGTTGTCAGCTAATTCCTTAAAAGGGACAGATTTTTACTCTGTCTATTTTTTTGCACCAGCGTCTGGCAGGTATTATAGACGTTCAGGCATTTGGTCAGGCTTTGGTTAGATCCAAGCCTGTGTTTAAAACTATTGCTCCACCATGGAGCTTAAACCTGGTTCTTAAGGCTCTTCAAGAAGTTCCGTTTGAACCTTTTTTGTTCCATAGATATCAATCTTTATCTTGGAAAGTTCCTTTTGGGTAGCTATTTCCTCATTACAATGTGATTCTCCTTATCTGGTCCTTCGTACGGATAAGGTAGTCCTGCGTACCAACCTGGGTTTTTTCCTAAGGTGGTATCTAACAAGAACATCACTCAAGAGATAGTTGTTCCATGCTTGTATCCTAATCCTTCCTCAAAGAAGGAACGTCTATTACACAATATTGGACGTGGTTTGTGCTTTAAAGTTTTACTTACAAGCTACTACAGTTTTCATCAAACGTTCACCTTGTTTGTTGTCTATTCTGGACAGAGGAGAGGTCAAAAGACTTCAGCAGCCTCTTTGTCTTTTTGGTTAAAAAGCATAATTCATTTAGCTTATGAGACTGCTGGACAGCAGCCTCCTGAAGGGATTGCAGCTCATTCACTTGGGCCTTTTTTAAATGTGGCTTCTGTTGAACAGATTTACAAGACGGAGTCTTGGTCTGCGCTTCATACTTTTTCAAATTTAACAAATTTGATACCTTGCTTCTTCGGAGGCTATTTTTGGGAGAAAGGGTTTTTTTACAGGCAGTGGTAACTTCCGTTTAAGTACCTGCCTTGTCCCTCCCATCATCCGTGTACTTTAGCTTTGGTATTGGTATTCCATAAGTAATGGATGATCCGTGGACTGGATACACTTAACAAGAGAAAACATAATTTATGCTTACCTGATAAATTTATTTCTCTTGTAGTGTATCCAGTCCACGGCCCGCCCTGTCACTTTAAGACAGGTAATTTTTTCATTTGAACTACAGTCACCACTGCACCCTATGGTTTTTCCTTTCTCTGCATGTTTTCGGTCGAATGACTGAATATGGCAGTTAGGGGAGGAGCTATATAGCAGCTTTGCTGTGGGTGGACTCTTGCAACTTCCTGTTGGGAAGGAGAATATATTCCATAAGTAATGGATGATCCGTGGACTGGATACACTACAAGAGAAATAAATTTATCAGGTAAGCATAAATTATGTTTTTTCTAGGGTTCCTCTGAGAAAACTACTTTCCATGATATACTGAGGTAGACTCAGGAGCGTACACGTGTTTTAAACACAATATAACAGCTGTGTTTGTAACAAAGTTGCAATAATATGTTAAACTCAGTGAAAGTAAACATAAACACCTTGTAAGTTTTTTTGTCAATACACCAGAATACGCAGGCCACAGCTTTCAGTTCTTCAGAGCCGATAAGCCTGACGTGAGCAATCCGTATGAACCCTATTTACCAATCCTGTGATAGCTAGAGCTTCAGGAATACTAGGTAACAAGACTAACAGCTAGGTACCAAATGAGTGGGCATAACTGCGTTAGTGAGAGGAAATAGAAAACATAATTTTGTTATCAAAAGCTGTAAATGCAGGAGGCACATAATCTTTATGATATCTGCTGACATGTCCCACGCACATAGTAGTGCAGCCTCTCTGGAGGAGCAGAAAACTAAACTACAGGAAAAATAAATAATGAAATCTGAAAGTGTGTTGCAAAACTTTTGAATTATGGTTAAACACATAGGGCTAGATTGCAAGTGGAGCGCTAATTTATAGCGCCCCCTTGAACAGGCAAATTTGCCTATTTACGGGCACACAATAAATAGCCAGCCATTACAAGTGGTTGGTTAAGGCTACCGCAAGCTCGTGGTAGCAATTAGCGCTCCTAACATTAAAAAGAGATCAGATCTCTTTTTTTTATTTTAAATTTGCTGCCCACTGCTGCACTAATTACCCCCTTCGCTGAACATTTCCTGACGGTTCACTTTCCAGAGACACTTTGAGTTCAATACAATATATATAAAAGCTAAAGCAAAATAAACTGTATTATTTCTGTATCAGTAATGTATTTATATAAAACAACCTTTAATTGTGCTGTATTGGTTTCTACAATGAAATTCTTAACATGATATTGTTTGTATTATGACACCAGAGGGCAGTATTGAGCTGTTTTTATACACATGTTGGGTTTTCACATTGCATTATGTTTTATGTGATTACAATACAGTAAATCCATTTATTTTTATATACATCAATATGTTCTCAGAAGGAAAGAGGTACAGTAGTCATTTTAGTAGGTCGTTTTCCAAAAGCATCAAGCTATAACTATTTTGGTATAAATGATGATTTCAATAAAGTGCTGAAATGTTTTGAAAACAAACATATATTAAATCAAGAAAACAGAGACTAGTGCACATTTTAATGGCTTATACAGCACCTAATGTTGCACAAGTTTTATAAATGTACAAATTCTGGGTAATGCAGACAAAAACTGATTAAAACGAGACAAAAACTGAGGTTTTAATGGGACAATAGTGCAATGAGTAAATATTCTAATGTGTTCATTTTCTTATTCTTATTGCTTGTATATAACTAGTCCGGTGAGGTAGCTCAGTTGATAATTATGCAGAAAGAGGAGTGCTAAAAATGCTAAAGTAGCTAAGAAAGCTAAAGATAGGACATATATGACTAAAAAATGCAATTATGGTAACATTAAAAAAGGTTTAAAATGATAAAAAAAAATGTATAATCGACACAAAATTACATATGTATATAATACCCTTCCAAAGAGGTATACAGAAATAATTCCTAAAATGAATAAACTAATAAAGTACGGAGTCTTGTTTAAAGTACAGTGTCTAACAAAAAATCTGCGTATTGTACAGGTATGTATATAATGATCACGTCTTACGCATATACAAAAAGTGTTAAAGCTAAATATGAAACTAGAGTAACAACATAAGTGTCCACATAGTCCAAATGAATCCAAGAAAAGGTGAACAAAGTTCCTTTGAAGTGCCAATAAGATAAATGTCCCAAAGGTAGATAATCCAAAAATAGTGTTCCAAAAGTGTATCCAAATTATATCCAAAAAGTGTGTAAACAGAATATGATGTTTATCCAACAGTGTATCCAAACGTAAAAATAGGTGTTCAAAAAATAAGTGTTCAAAAAATTAAATATTCAAGAATCTAAAAAATGTAAAATAGGTGTAAACCAAAATGTAATAATAAATAAGGAATAATAAAAAATAAGTGGAAAAATGTGTGAAAAAATTACGTGAAAAAACTATATTGTATCCAAGGTTGCGTGTAACAAAAGATGTCAAAATCCATGGAATTGTCCTTCTAGAGGAGTCAATCTTTAAAATAATGTGCAATAATAGATGATCTCCTATAAAAGATAAATAACATAGTGCAATAGTGCTAACATTATTCATAAAGATAAGTAGTATGCTTACCGAAATAAGAACCTGAGCCGTTAAACCAGATAAGTCCACGTGTTTAGGTCTTAAACAAGACCTTTTTCAAGAATGCAACAGCTAAACCAGAAGGGCTCCCTTAAAAAGAGGGGTTAAGCCAATGGTTGGGCTGAAATTGGGCGCCAAGAGCTTTCTCGCAAAACCGGAAGTGGCTATACATCTTGTCATATCAGGTTCCGGTACAGCAGTCTAAACCGGAAGTCGTTTTATGGTGAGGTCATATCCGGTTTCGGTCATGTCCGATGTCTACGAAAGAGAGTTTACTTTTGTTTTCAATTAAAAAGGCATATTGGTCTGAAAATGCACAAGGTGTGTATAATATATACACTAAAGGGTCTTATGTATTGTATTACTAAGTATAGTGTACAAAAATTGACACTATGATAAGAAATAAGAATTTGGCAATAAAAATGCGAAATATACATAAGAAAAAGATATACATGAGATTAATATATATGGCCATAAAGATAAGAAGGATATATAAAAAATAAAATATCTTTGTTGACAAAGATAGACATGATTATACAGAGTAGGCATACAAGTATAAAATGTTGGTCTATATTGTGTGACATAAACCAATCTATAAAGGAACATATACCAATGGTAAGGTCCTAAATAATCTAACCAATATATATGAAATTAAAACAGAAAATGTATACCTTAGGAATATATAAAGCTCTATAATATAAGGAAAATACATAAGGGAAAGAACATGTAAGAGTATAAAAATATAAAAAATATATAAAATATAAAAAGATCTATATATGCACACAATACATATCAATATGAAATTCCTATAATATATGCCACTAGTCTAGCCTCCGATATGGAATGTCCCAAGGATACTGTAATTAGTCCATAGAGAATATGCATTCTATATCCTTTTGAGTCTGATTGGTGTGTCAGAACCTATACAGATATTTTAATGATGTTCATATTTAATATATATATGATGTAATATAATATAATATAATATGCGGCACAGATATTAGAATGTATATGTTCATAATAAGTGAAATATCTCTGTGTTGCTGTTGAGACCCTTAGGGGATACACAATCCAAAGAAAAAATCCATTTTGATTTTACTCTCACAAGTTGTTTTTCGAAATCCCCTCCTCTCCAGTTTTTTATAGGTTTACATATGCCCATGTATTTAAAACTTGTATTGCTACTGTTGTGGACGTCTTTAAAATTTCTATATATGGGAATGTCTTCTTTTTTTCCATTTCATTTGGAGTAGCTGTTCATGTATTCTGTCTTTAAGTTTCCTTGATGTTTGCCCTATATATTGAGGTCCACATCCACACTCAATCAGGTAAATAACCCCCTTATCTTGGCATCGTATAGGTTCTTTTATATGGAAAGACTCTTTTCTTTACCCATGATTGGAAGGTGTGTGTTTTTTTACTGTGTTTACATGCTTTGCATGTGTAACATGGAAAGAAGCCTTTGAGTTGCTTACCAAATACATTTTTCTGTATGTTATGGTGTTTTCTGGGTACACTAGGGGCAATAATAGTTTTCAGGTTCTTGGTCTTACAATAGATACATTTAGGAATTGCACTAAAATTGTTTCCAATTATATTATCTTCTTTTAGAAAATGCCAGTGTTTTCTTATGATTCTTTCAATTAAGAATCTATTTTCGATGTATTCGGTTATAAATTACACCTATATCGTTGTGTTCTCATTGCAATTTTCCTCCGTATATTTTAGAAGGAATTCCCTATTAATGACTTCAACTTCCTGAATAGCCTTATTTATGATGTTTTCTTTGTACCCCCTTTCTAGGAATCTCCCTTTAAGAATCTGTGAGTTCTCTCTCCATTTATTAATGTCGGAGCAATCAGATTCTCATGAGTTGGCCTTTGGAGATGTTTGACTTCCATCTATGATGGTGGCAGCTCGTTTGGTATATATAATTGCTGCAATCCACTTCTTTAAAGTAAGTGGAGGTGGAAATTCTCCCCTTAGATATGTTAATGGCTAAATCTAGGAAATTAATATTCATATAGTGTAAATCTTATGTGAAGGTTAGGTTCATTATGTTGTCATTCATCAAATTGATAGTGTGTTGTAGATCCTCAATGGATCATTTCCACACTTTGAGAATGTCATCTATATATCTTTTATAGAGGACCAGATTTGCGCCAGATGGGCAGGATTCCCATAATAATTTCTCCCATTTGCCCATGTATAAATTTGCGTAGCTAGGTGCAAACCTGGTCCCCATAACTGTTCTACATATTTGATTATAAAATCTACCTCCATCGTAAAAATAATTGTGTGTCAAGATATATAGGATGCCATCTAGGATGAATTCTCTCTATTCTGGACACATATCAGTATCGTTTTCCAAAAAGTATCTCATTGATTCTATTGCTAGGTCATGAGGAATGCTTGTGTCCAAAGCAGTTACATCACACGTGGCTAAAATATAATTTTCTTCCCATTCTAGGCCATGTAATGTTTTCAAAACTTCAGTTGAGTCTCTCAAGTAGGATGGGAGATTCTTCACATGTTTCTGCAATTTTCTATAAATATATTCGGATAAGTTACATGTTATAGACCCAATACCCAATATGGTGGGTTGACCAATGTTTTATGTATTTTCGGAAGGTAGTAGAATACAGGTATTCTAGGATATTTGGTAGATATATATCTGTATTTCTTGATGTTCAAAATACCTTTTCCTTTTGCAGTCAAAAGCATATGGTCTAGGTCCTTTTTTAAAAAAAAATGTTGGGTATTTATCTAAAATTACATATGTTGTAGAATCTCCCAAAATACGGTTGGATTTGTTAATGTAGTCGCCCTTGTTTAAAACCACAATCCCTCCACCTTTATCTGCGGGTTTCACTATGATGTCCTTGCTTCTTTCAAGGCTATTAATAGTGTCTAGTTGTGATTTAGTCAGATTGTGGTGATATTTCTTTAAACTTATCCTATTAAATTTCTCGAATGTCTCAATATGTGAGCCTTTATGTGTAATTGGAAAAAAAAGTAGACTTTGGTTTTAAGTCTGTGTGTATGGATTTATTTGTAGTTGTACTTCCTGCATGTGTGTAACTGGAAGTAGATGGACACTTGTTGTTTGTGTAGGTCAGTTTCTCAAGGGCAGTTTTACAAAAATATCTTTTGAGTGTAATTCTTCTTACTAACTCTTTCACATGAGTATAGGTTTGGAATTTGTCCAGATCTCTGGATGGAGCATATGATAGACCAAAAATAAGAACATCCAAATCTTTGGTATCTAGGATAGTCTTATTTAAATTATATATCCCTTTATGTTCCTTATATTTTTGAACACCTATTTTTACGTTTGGATACACTGTTGGATAAACATCATATTCTGTTTACACACTTTTTGGATATATTTTGGATACACTTTTGGAACACTATTTTTGGATTATCTACCTTTGGGGCATTTATCTTATTGGCACTTCAAAGGAACTTTGTTCACCTTTTCTTGGATTCATTTGGACTATGTGGACACTTATGTTGTTACTCTAGTTTCATATTTAGCTTTAACACTTTTTGTATATGTGTAAGAGGTCATCATTATATACATACCTGTACAATACGCAGATTTTTTGTAAGACATTTTTGTTAGACACTGTACTTTAAACAAGACTCCACACTTTATTAGTTTAACCATTTTAGGAATTATTTATGTATACCTCTTTGGAAGGATATTATATACATATGCAATTTTGTGTCGATTATACATTTTTTTCTTATCATTTTAAACATTTTTTAATGTTACCATAATTAAATGTTTTAAGCCAAATATGTCCTATCTTTAGCTTTCTTAGCTACTTTAGCTTTTTTAGCGCTCCTCTTCCTGCATATCTTTTAGTTTTCCTTTGAGATCTTGTTGAGAGATCTGGCCTATAGGAGGAGCTTGTATAGTCTTACTTTGGCGCTGTGAAATACTATCTCTTGTAGCTCAGTTGGTAAATGCCCTTACTACAAAAAAGCCTGTTTAAAAGGTCACAGGTTCAAATCCCGGCAGGGCTGACTCAGTCCTTCATCCTTCCGAAGTTGATAAAATGAGTACCATTAAATTGGATAATAATAACAACTACTACTTACTATACAGCTGCCGATTTGGTTCATTCCTAGAGCGAGCGCTGAAAAAGCGATTGGAGTCCCACTGGGAGAAAGGCGCTATATAAAGACTAGTTGTTGTTGTTGTTGTTGTTGTTGTTATTATTATTATATAACTATATGTTTGGCTTCTACAAATGGGTTGAACACAGTTAAAGTCAGCAATGGAGTGTCAGTGTTCCGCAGATAATGAGTTTTATGCAGCCATTGAACCTGTACATCACATTTACAGGAAAAATGTTCACAGCTAAAAGGATTTGATTAACACAGGATGATACTTTTCAACTTATTACAGAGTACCCCAAAAATATTTGAATGGACACATCTACCCATGGTTTTGTATAAAATGCACATGGTTCTATCATGCCTATACAGGAATCACATGATACCCAACGGAGCTTGTGACCCCTGATTTGAAAGTTGGATCTCTCCTCTTTCAAAGGAGAGGATACTCAATCCATTTTAGTCTATATGTGATGGTTCATGAGACACTTATATTGAAAGTGGATAATCTCCTCTTTCATATGAGGTGTATTTTTGGAGTATGTTATGTATTCAGATTTAGAGCATAGGTGCCAGATACTAATGATGGGAGTGTCAAATATTTCCTCAACATTTTGTAGAAAAATGATTAGCTTTCCTCATATTCAATGTAAAATTTAAATATTTACAAATGTAACTGGATATTCTGTAGAAACAATCAAATGTAAGTATCAATGTACATAAAACTGATGTTCATCCATCTATTTTACTAAACTTTTAGACAATATATTATTTTAATCTATGTATTTTCTGGCTTTCAAGTGGTTAATAGACCATTTATTAGAAAACATATTTGTGAGATTTGACTAAAAAGGTAATGTAAATATAGGTCAGATGTTACTGTTGCTTGTTCAGTAATGGTTTGGATGCCGCTGCTCTCCTTGAAACAGCACAGGCGTTTGACAGGAGTTTCCTGTGAAATTGATATAAACCTTTAGGCTTTGAGTTTGCCTTTGAAATGACACGTCCATGAAATAAATGTTTCTTGAACCTCTGAAAGAAAAATAGCAACATACTTCTAACAGAAAGCTCCCTGACATCTCTTGGTGTGATTTGTAGTTTGTGTTCTACTTCTGTATGTTGTCAGTCAGATGATCATGGCAGCCCTTTAAGGGGGATTTTCTTCTGCATGCCATTTAACCCCTTAGCTACTAAGGAACTAGATGAGATATTGTGACATAAACTATTGAACTATGTACTAGAATTGTAAAAGGTTCAATAAAATCAATATTTTTTTTGTTTATTTAAAGAATGTTTTAAACATTACATGATAAAAAATAGACTCTTTCCGTGTGACACAAACAAACACCCCCAGGCCACCCAGACTCTTTATCCACCCAGAAAAATATGATGGGCCAGATCATGAGTGGAGCACTATTTAGCACTTTCACTTGCTCGCTAACCGCGCTAGAAGTAGACAAGCAAGGTAATCCGATGCATGCAAAAAGCCAAAGTTAGAATATCGCACGGTAACCTATTCCCCCATAGAAGTTAATGGAGCAAAAAAGTTGGGGGAAAAACTAACACCCACTCTTGTGCTAACCCAAACACATATTTTCAAGTGCGCTAACCCGACATCATACAAATATAAATATTTCACATTTCAATGTTCTTCACATAGCAGAATATGTTCTGTTTATTTATAAATACACATTTCTACATATATCTGATGGTATTTTGGTACAATATATATTTATACCTATATATATATATATAGATGATTATATTATTATTATACTTTATTTATGAAGCGCCAACATATTCCGCAGCGCTGTCCATGGATACAATTCATTTAAATAAAACAATACAAGACTTGTAAGAGACAGAACAAAATTTACAAACACATACAGGAGGGATTGAGGGCCCTATTCCCGTGGGAACTTACAATCTAGAAGATATAGATAGATGATTATATATACTGTAGGTATAGATATATACAGATATTTATAGGAATATCTATTTATAATTACATAGAACAGCTTATATTTATGCTTTTTCATGTTTTCATCTACTTGACTGCAAAGGGCTCCAATCCACTTATATATATATTTCTAAATATGTGTACATATGTATTTATGTGTTTATATTTGTATATATGTCTATAAATACATACAGTATCTCACAAAAGTGAGTACACCCCTCACATTTTTGTAAATATTTTATTATATCTTTTCATGTGACAACACTGAAGAAATTACACTTTGCTACAATGTAAAGTAGGGAGTGTACTGCCTGTATAACAGTGTAAATTCTCTTCCACTCCACCATGATGACATCAAGGAGCTGGTGGATGTTAGAGACTTTGCACTCCCCCACCTTTGGTTGGCCAGTCCATCACATGATTGGCCAGTCCATCACCTTTACCCTCAGCTTCTTTAGCAAGGCAGTGGGCATCTTGGAGGTGTGTTTGGGGTCGTTATCATGTTGGAATACTGCCCTGTGGCCCGGTCTCTGAAGGGGGGTTATCATGCTCTGCTTCAGTATGTCACAGTACATGTTGGCATTCATGGTTCCCTCAAAGAACTGTAGTTCCCCAGTGCTGGCAGCACTCATGCAGGCCCAGACCATGACACTCCCACCACCATGCTTGACTGTAGGCAAGACACACTTGTCTTTGTACTCCTCACCTGGTTGCCGCCACATATGCTTGACACCATCTGAACCAAATCAGTTTATCTTGGTCTCATCGGACCACAGGACATGGTTCCAATAATCCATGTCCTTAGTCTGCTTGTCTTCAGAAAACAGTTTTTCGGGCTTTCTTGTGCATCATCTTTAGAAGAGGCTTCCTTCTGGGACAACAGCCATGCAGACTAATTTGATGCAGTGTGCGGCGTATGGTCTGAGCACTGACAGGCTGACCCCGTACCCCTTCAACCTCTGCAGCAATGCTGGCAGCACTCATACATCTATTTCCCAAAGACAACCTCTGGATATGACGCTGAGCACATGCACTCAACTTCTTTGGTCGACCATGGCGAGGCCTGTTCTGAGTGGAACCTGTCCTGTGAAACTGCTGTATGGTCCTGCCCATGCTGCAGCTCAGTTTCAGGGTCTGGGCAATCTTCTAATAGCCTAGACCATCTTTATGTAGAGCAACAATTCTTTTTTTTCAGATTATCAGAGAGTTCTTTGCCATGAGGTGCCATGTTGAACTTCCAGTGACCAGTATGAGAGAGTGTGAGAGCGATAACACCAATTAACACTCCTGCTCCCCATTCACACCCGAGACCTTGTAACACTAATGAGTCACATGATACCGGGGAGGGAAAATGGCTATTTGGGCCCAATGTGGACATTTCCACTTAGGGGTGTACTCACTTTTGTTGCCAATGGTTTAAACATTATTGGCTGTGTATTGAGTAATTTTGAGTGGACAGTTATACATGCGGTATACTCACTACTTTACATTGTAGCAAAGGGTAATTTCTTCAGTGTTGTCACATGAAAAGATATAATAAAATATTTACAAAAATGTGAGGGGTGCACTCACTTTTGTGAGATACTGTATATACACATATAAATACAATATAGACACACACACATATATATATATATATATATATATATATATATATATATATACAGTATATATATATATATATACAGACACATACACACACATATACATCTTAAGATATGTATTTGAATGTATCTCTATGTTAAAGCCCTTTCCCTGCCTTTTTCTTTCTTACACCTGAGATCTCATATCTTTGAGCCTATATAACTTTTGTGTGCAATATTTTCTTTTTATAATCTTTATTAGAAAGTGTTATTATGAGTGTAACTGTACTTTGTAATGTATTTTTGATGTGTTTTGTTACACTTTTTAGTTTTGCGAAACAGTTAACCAGAGCTCTAAGATTGCAGTAATCCTTCTAGCGTAAATTGTGATGCGCTTACACTATCGCATTTACTTTCAACTTGTAATACGAGCGCAAATCAACGTAAATAAATCTGATATTGCTTGCGGGCAAACTATAGTGTTCCACTCGTAATCTGACCCTATATGTTTCACTGGCACTGCGTGAGTTAAATAGTAACTGGCATGGTGGTTACACCATCTGATCACATAGATAAAGTTTTATTTATTGGCTGAAACGCGTCTGTGCAGTTTTTGTCTGATTTAACTTTTATGAGCCCCCAACCTGATACTAAGGTTCTGTTCTGGTTGTCTGCCAGGAATCTGTGGCTGTTAGAGAAGGATTTTTGGGATTACCTAGATAATACCATAGCTGTGGGGTTCTTTTAGGATTTTAGGATCCTAATGTATCCAATTGTAGGACCCTTTTATATTTAATATTATTGGGATGTTCTCTCAAACCTTATTTTTAATTTGTTTAATTAATTAAAGCTTAATTTATAGATGCTGATACTGCACAAATCCCTTCTGTTTTTTCTTTTTTTTTTTTTTCATCTGTATCCACACATCCAGATTCTTGTTGCTACATTGAGGTTAATAATCATTCATAAAGTTCTAGAAAGTTATGTTGTTCAAATTACAATACAGAATTATTTTGTGTGCTCAGATCAGAGAGTAAATACTGAGAATTTCCAAAACAGACATATTTTATTATCTGAAACTCCAGTAGCCTTCTGCTTAGCAAGAAAAGTTCTTTTAGACACTATATGTAAACAAGAGAATCAAGTAACTTGTCTTCTGCATACAAACATTTTTTTTGTCTATGCCAGTCTAACCTTTTTCTTGTGCCCTTCAATCAATTTAGAATACTGTCTGAACTAGCAAAGTTAGATTAAAGAAATCAATACCTTTGCCACTGGATCATGCCCAGTTTTTTCCAATAAAGCA
Source organism: Bombina bombina (assembly GCF_027579735.1). Classification (NCBI taxonomy): domain Eukaryota; kingdom Metazoa; phylum Chordata; class Amphibia; order Anura; family Bombinatoridae; genus Bombina; species Bombina bombina. Next base: position 88,985,479 of record NC_069501.1, read on the forward strand.
TCAGTAGTGCACAACTCAGTTTATTGGCAAAATATGATACCCCTGACCAAGCAAAATAACAAATGCAGATGGCTGGGTTTAGTGTGTTTTTTGTTTTAAAGAGAGGTTTTACACCTTCCAAATATGGACAGTTGGGAAGTCTGCCATTAATGGGTATTGGGAACATGTCAATCGTGGTATTCCAATCCATTAAAAAATACTTTTCCAGCAACTTTTCACAGGATTTTGAACTTTTCACATTCTACTTTGAAAACATATTTGCAGATTTGGAGCACCATGTTTTGACTTTTTTTTTTTTTTTTTTCTTCAATGTGAAAGGAATATTTAACACTAAATAAATGCAAGATAGAATGATGTATTAATAGCAGAATAAAATGTAAATATCTTTTTAAAAAAATACAAATTACTTATATTAAAAAAAGAAGTGAAAGGTTTGTTTCCATAAAGCAATGACTGCAGCCATTTTGTAACCTAGGTTTCCTTCTCTGCGAGGGCCAATTAGGCACAATTATAAATGGGTCACTAGATTATGCAACCAATGATTTTGCAGAATATAGCAGTGTTAAGTGTGGAGCTGGTACTTCAGGAGTTGGAAAGCCTACAATTACAAGAAAATTGGTTGAAATAAATCAATTAATATAATTAAAAATGCTATATTACAATTGCAAAGTGTTTAATATCCCTTTAAAGTTTTTGCACATACTCTGATCAAATGTTAAAGGGACATGAAACCCAACATTTTTGTTTTAGGATTTAGGTAGAACATATAATTTTAAACACCTTCCAGTTTACTTCTATTATCAAATGTACTTCATTCTCTTGGTATCATTTGTTGAAGGAGCCTCAATTCACTACTGGTGAGCCAATGAAAATCAGTATATATATATATATATATATATATATATATATATATATATGCAGCCACCAATCAGCAGCTAGAACCTAATCTATCTAATATAACAAGAGAAGGAAGCAAATTAAAAATTAGAAGTAAATTGGAATGGTGTTTAAAATTGTATCCTATGTCTAAATCATGAATGTCTAATTATGACTTTACTGTCCCTTTAATAAACATGATTTTGTTTTTGTTTAATAAAGAGTAAAAAATGTAGCTCAAATAACTACAAACCTGTGCTCATATTAAATACAATTACCAAAATGATTATTGTTTTCAATATTTTGTTTGGCCATTTAACCCCTTAACAGCTGTTGTTTTTACTATAAGGCTCAGCACTTTGGGCAGCATTTGAACTATTACAGGCCAGGCAAAAAAACACTTAACACCTTAACGAACGTGACGTACCATGTCTGCAAGCGGCAAGGCCGCACTATTAGACCCTCTCTCCCTCCTGCAGGCTTCCCAAAATATACTGAGAAAACAATCCCAATAGAAAGACCAGCAACATACAGGGTACGTCTCTGGTCATTAAGGGGTTAAAGGAGCATGAAACCCACATTTTTTCTTTCCTGATTCCAACAGAACGTGATTTTAAACAACTTTCCAAATTACTTCTAATTTACTTCATTCTCTGATCGGAACAGCCAATAGAATGCAAGCTCAATCTGATTGGCTGATTGGATCAGCCAATCGGATTGAACTTGATTCTGATTGGCTGATTCCATCAGCCAATCAGAATATTCCTACCTTAATTCCGATTGGCTGATAGAATCCTATCAGCCAATCGGAATTCGAGGGACGCCATCTTGGATGACGTCCCTTAAAGGAACCGTCATTCTTCAGTTGGACGTCGCCGGATGAAGATGGGTCCGCGGTGGAGGTCTTCAGGATGGAGCCGGTCCTCATCGGATGAAGATAGAAGATGCCGCTTGGAAGATGATGGTTGCCGGTCCGGATCTACTCTTCTTCCCGGATAGGATGAAGACTTTGGAGCCTCTTCTGGACCTCTTCAGCCACCGGATGATGGATTGCTAGCCCCCGCTTGGGTTGTATGAAGATTTTGGAGCCAGGACCGATCGGTGATACCCGGTGAGGTGAAGACAAGGTAGGATGATCTTCAGGGGCTTAGTGTTAGGTTTATTTAAGCAGGGTTTGGGTTAGATTAGGGGTATGTGGGTGGTGGGTTGTAATGTTGGGGGGGGGTATTGTATGTTTTTTTTTACAGGCAAAAGAGCTGAACTTCTTGGGGCATGCCCGCAAAGGGCCCTGTTCAGGGCTGGTAAGGTAAAAGAGCTTTGAACTTTAGTAATTTAGAATAGGGTAGGGCATTTTTTATTTTGGGGGTCTTTGGTATTTTATTAGGGGGCTTAGAGTAGGTGTAATTAGTTTAAAATTGTTGTAATATTTTTGTTATGTTTGTAAATATTTTTTTATTTTTTGTAACTTAGTTCTTTTTTATTTTTTGTACTTTAGTTAGTTTATTTCATTGTAGTTATTTGTAGGTATTGTTTTTAATTAATGTATTGATAGTGTAGTGTTAGGTTTAATTGTAGGTAATTGTAGGTATTTTATTTCATTAATTTAATGATAGTATAGTGTTAGGTTTAATTGTAACTTAGGTTAGGATTTATTTTACAGGTAATTTTGTAATTATTTTAACTATTTTAGCTATTAAATAGTTCTTAACTATTTAATAGCTATTGTACCTGGTTAAAATAAATACAAAGTTACCTGTAAAATAAATATTAATCCTAAAATAGCTATAATATAATTATAATTTATATTGTAGCTATATTAGGATTTATTTTACAGGTAAGTATTTAGCTTTAAATAGGAATAATTTATTTAATAAGAGTTAATTTCGTTAGATTTAAATTATATTTAAGTTAGAGGGGTGTTAGTGTTAGGGTTAGACTTAGCTTTAGGGGTTAATACATTTATTAGAATAGCGGTGAGCTCCGGTCGGCAGATTAGGGGTTAATAATTGAAGTTAGGTGTCAGCGATGTTAGGGAGGGCAGATTAGGGGTTACTACTATTTATTATAGGTTTAGTGAGGCGGATTAGGGGTTAATAACTTTATTATAGTAGCGGTGCGGTCCGCTCGGCAGATTAGGGGTTAATAAGTGTAGGCAGGTGGAGGCGACGTTGAGGGGGGCAGATTAGGGGTTAATAAATATAATATAGGGGTCGGCGGTGTTAGGGGCAGCAGATTAGGGGTACATAAGGATAACTTAAGTAGCGGCGCTTTGCGGTCGGCAGATTAGGGGTTAATTATTGTAGGTAGCTGGCTGCGACGTTGTGGGTGGCAGGTTAGGGGTTAATAAATATAATATAGGGGTCGGCGGTGTTAGGGGCAGTAGATTAGGGGTACATAAGGATAACGTAGGTGGCGGTCGGCAGATTAGGGGTTAAAAAAATTTAATCGAGTGGCGGCGATGTGGGGGGCCTCGGTTTAGGGGTACATAGGTAGTTTATGGGTGTTAGTGTACTTTAGAGTACAGTAGTTAAGAGCTTTATGAACCGGCGTTAGCCCAGAAAGCTCTTAACTACTGACTTTTTTCAGCGGCTGGAGTTTTGTCGTTAGAATTCTAACGCTCACTTCAGACACGACTCTAAATACCGGAGTTAGAAAAATCCCATTGAAAAGATAGGATACGCAATTGACGTAAGGGGATCTGTGGTATGGAAAAGTCGCGACTGAAAAGTGAGCGTTAGACCCTTTTTTGAGTGACTCCAAATACCGGAGGTAGCCTAAAACCAGCGTTAGGAGCCTCTAACGCTGGTTTTCACGGCTACCGCCAAACTCCAAATCTAGGCCTTAGAGAACAAAGTACTTGTGAAAAAGTGAATTTAAAGGGTTTAGAAATAACATGTTGTATCTGAATCATGTAAGTTTAATTTCCCATCTATTTAAATGATAATTTGTTTATAATTAGATTCCAACACACTTAAAAGAAATTTGACCATAATAGCATCTTTATTGCTATATTTAATCTTTATTTTGACTTGAACCTTACAAATACCAGCCATGTCGCTAAAACACATATACACACATATAATTTGTGTATGTATACAAGTGTGTGTATGTGTGTGTGTATATATAAATACATATATTTATATACATATATAATTTGTTTATGTATACATGTGTGTGTGTGTATGTATATATATATATATATATATATATATATTCTTACATACTGTATGACTCAGCTCAGTTTTTCATTTTTAATTTCTTTATTGTGACATAATCCAACGTTTCAGCCCCCACCTGGGCCTTTGACAATGTAACAATACAGTGAAAATGACCACCCTATACTTTTCAGTGCTCACAATTCACTCCCAACTCCCAGGGTGCACAGCTTCTCAGCCATTCTCAGACACTTCTCAGACACTGAACTCAAATTTTTTCTTTTGTGATTCAGATAGAGCATGCAATTTTAAGCAACTTTCTAATTTACTCCTATTATCAAATTTTCTTAATTCTCTTGAAATCTTTATTTGAAAAGCAAGAATGTAAATTTAGATGCCGGCACATTTTTGGTGAACAACCTGGGTTGTTCTTGCTGATTGGTGGAATAATTCACCCACCAATAAACAAATGCTGTCCAGGGTACTAAACCAAAAATTGGCTGGCTACTTACCTTAGATGCCTGCTTTTTCAAATAAAGATAGCAAGAGAACGAAGAAAAATTTATAATAGGAGTAAATTAGAAAGTTGCTTAAAATTGCATGCTCTATCTGAATCACGAAAGAAAAACTTTGGGTTCTGTGTCCCTTTAATGTAAACATGAACCATTTGCAGACTTTCCTTCTTGTTCCTCATTGTTATTATCCAATTATTAGGAGTGGTTTATATATATATATATAATTTGTGTATGTATGTGTTCTTACACTGTATATATATGTGACGTGTTTTAAATTTATAGCGATGTTAACATGCAATAGCACTAATATTATTGTAATTTATACCGTTATTTTTTCACGCATGAATTATATTTGATTAGAAAAGAAAACAAATTTAGAATATTATGGTACATTTATTGTATATCTAGTTTCTTTTTGTTTCACTGCGTTTTCTTTTTAGGAAACAATAAAGTCCTGTCTGAATTTCATTACTCCGAGTTTAAATATAAAAGAACTAATCCAAAAGAAAAATCAAATTAAGAAACAAAGCACAGCTGTACGCTCCAAATACAATTTGCTAAGGCATATGTGTTCTTGGAATAGTGCTAACTCTGATTTTCCTGCTATAAAGAGCAGTCACAGAGCGTGGTTTGCCAGTATTTGGGGTTGTCAGCATTATTTACATTGCTTTTCCACATAAAACATTGTCTGAAGACAAAAATAAAATGCAATCTTACTTTATATTATTTGTTATATATATATTACATTATTTCTAGCAAATAGGTTTGTGTTATGATTGTGCTTAATATTCGTATAATACGATATTTGTGTACCTCTATATTAAAGGGACACTAAACTAAAACCTTTTTTTTCATGATTCAGATAGAACAAGAAATTTTTAGCAACTATCTAATTGACTCCTATTATCAATGTTTCTTCATTCTCTTGCTATCTATATTTAAAAAGCAGGAATGTGATGCATAGGAGCAGGCCAATTTTTGGTTGAGAACATGGGTTATGCTTGCTTATTGGTGGCTAAATGTCAGCCACCAATAAGCAAGCACTATCCATGGTGCTGAACCTAAAATGGACTGGCTGCTAACATTCACATTCCTGCTTTTTAAATAAAGATAGCAAGAGAACGAATACAAATTAATTATAGGAGTAAATTAGAAAGTTACTTAAAATGTCATGCTCTATCTGAATCATGAAAAAATGTGGGTTTAGAATCCCTTTAATTGTAATTAGAATGGATTAATCATTCCGTGTTATTTGATGGGTGACACTTGACCTGGATTAGTAGAGATTATGCATAATACTCGCTTATCAGACAAAGGTAACTTTTATACAAACACTTTGAGATTGCAATATAAAATATTTAATTTTCTGTAAAATTACAATATACTTTTGTATATGTATATGTATTTTGACCCTTTTTCATGTAATTTAACCCCTTAATGACAGAGGACGTGCAGGGTACGTCCTCTAAAAAAAGACAGTTAACGCCTGAGGACGTACACTGCATGTCCTCAGTCTGGAAAGCATCTGGAAGCGATCCTGCTCGCTTCCAGCTGCTTTCCTGTTATTGCAGTGATGCCTCGATATGGAGGCATCCTGCAATAACTCTGCATGGCCATCCGATGCAGAGAGAGCCACTCTGTGGCCCTCTCTGCACCGGAGATCAATGGCCGGTATCGTTGGTGGGTGGGAGCCGACGTGGGAGGCGGGTGGGCGGTCATCGATGGGCCATGTGATGTGGAGGGGGCGGGATCGGGGGCAGGACGCTGGAGGCGCACACGGATGCGCGCGCGTGTGCGGGGGGCAACAGGTGGGCGCGTGCACAGGGCAGGAGTGGGTGGGAACTGCTATACTACTGAAAAAAAATAATAATAGTGGGAGAAAGGGACTATTTAAAAACAATCTAAGGGATCTTGGAGGGGTGGGGGGGGGGAGCTACACTACAGAAAAGGGAAAAAAAAAACAACAATTTTTTTTTTCTAAACTGGGTACTGGCAGACAGCAGCCAGTACCCAAGAATAGCACCTATTAAGGTAGAGGGGTAGTGTTAGAGAGCTGTTTGGTGGGGGATCAGTGAGGTTGGGGGCTAAGGGGGGATCCTACACAGCAGCATATGTAAATATGATATAAAAAAATAAAAAAAATATATATTTTTTATTTTAGTACTGGCAGACTTTCTGCCAGTACTTAAGATGGCGGGGACAATTGTGGGGTGGGGGAGGGAAGAGAGCTGATTGGGAGGGATCACGGGTCTGATGTGTCAGGTGGGAGGCTGATCTTTACACTAAAGCTAAAATTAACCCTGCAAGCTCCCTACAAGCTACCTAATTAACCCCTTCACTGCTAGCCATAATACACGTGTGATGTGCAGCGGCATTTAGCGGCCTTCTAATTACCAAAAAGCCAGGCCAAAGCCAATATATGTCTGCTATTTCTGAACAAAGGGGATCCCAGAGAAGCATTTACAACCATTTGTGCCATAATTGCACAAGCTAATTGCACAAGCTGTTTGTAAATAATTTCAGTGAGAAACCTAAAGTTGGTGAAAGTGAAAAAGGGAACAATGTTTTTTTTATTTGATCGCATTTGGCGGTAAAATGGTGGCATGAAATATACCAAAATGGGCCTAGATCAATACTTTGGGTTGTCTACTACACTACACTAAAGCTAAAATTAACCCTACAAGCTCCCTAATTAACCCCTGCACTGCTGGGCATAATACACGTGTGGTGCGCAGCGGCATTTAGCGGCATAATTACCAAAAAGCAACGCCAAAGCCATATATGTCAACAAAGGGGATCCCAGACAAGAATTTACAACCATTTATGCCATAATTGCACAAGCTGTTTGTAAATAATTCCAGTGAGAAACCGAAAGTTTGTGAAAAAATTTGTGAAAAAGTGAACGATTTTTTGTATTTGATCGCATTTGGTGGTGAAATGGTGGCATGAAATATACCAAAATGGGCCTAGATCAATACTTTGGGATGTCTTCTAAACAAAAATATATACATGTCAAGGGATATTCAGGGATTCCTGAAAGATATCAGTGTTCCAATGTAACTACCGCTAATTTTGAAAAAAAGTGGTTTGAAAATAGCAAAGTGCTACTTGTATTTATGGCCCTATAACTTGCAAAAAAAAGCAAAGAACATGTAAACATTGGATATTTCTAAACTCAGGACAAAATTTAGAAACTATTTAGCATGGGTGTTTTTTGGTGGTTGTAGATGTGTAACAGATTTTGGGTGTCAAAGTTAGAAAAAGTGTTTTTTTTTTTCATTTTTTCCATTTTTTAATAATAAATTATAAGATATGATGAAAATAATGGTATCTTTATAAAGTCCATTTAATGGCAAGAAAAACGGTATATAATATGTGTGGGTACAGTAAATGAGTAAGAGGAAAATTACAGCTAAACACAAACACCGCAAAAATGTAAAAATAGCCCTGGTCCCAAACGGACAGAAAATGGAAAAGTGCTGTGGTCATTAAGGGGTTAAGCATGGAAATTAAGAGCTACACGTAGGCATGTGCGTTTGGAGGTTTCGGATAACTCTGAATAAGGAAGAAGATGGCCGCTTGTGACGTTGTGCAAATCCAGATCTTAGTGTGTTGCACTTTAAGAAGAAGAAATTGGCTCTGAAAAGAGACGAATGCCGCGAGTGCCCCATGCTTACTGCATATGGAGACATCCAAAACCACCAAATGCACTAGAAAGCACACAACAGTCTTTACAAGCCTAATCCTTCCACATGTCTGTGCCTAACTGGCTTTAGCAGAAATATCAGATAGGAACTGCAAAACAGAGGAGATGTTTGGGTTTCATGTCCCTTTAACTATAGGAAATAGGATAATTTCTTTGTTGTGTGATATAATTTCTTACTAGTGAAAGACTACTCAACTAGGATATATCCTGATTGGTGTAGAGCATGTATGCACAATTAAACACTGCACTACAAAACATAATTTTGTTTGAAGCAATTACATTGTTTTGCAGTTCAGTTACATACTTGTCACAATGCCCTTTCAATAAATTTATCTTTTCTCCTTTGCTAAAGCCAGTTAGGGACAGATACAAGTAAGTTCCTCCCCTAGTTAAATAACCACTGTGTAGCATGTACAGAGTTAGAGTTCTGGAACTCTCAAGCAATACATTCTGTCTGTGGCAAAAAAACAGTTTACAAAGGTGGATTGCAATTCGGAAAAATAAATGTGTTACTTATTTAGGGCCAGATTACAAGTGGAATGCAAAATATCGCTTTTCCTTTGCCCTTTGTAAAACCAGCGCACACAAATGTGTGCTTGTTTTACGAGTTAAGTGCAATGCAAACGCGACCTTGCGTTCACATTGCATGGAAGCATTGTGCTCGCAAGAGTGCGCTTTCATAGGCTCCAATGGGAGCCTCTTTCTGATCCCATCACACAGGCACAGAACCTCAGCGCAATGAAGGGGGTAAGTAGTGCAGCGATGGGCAGCAATTTTAAATATATATGTTTATGCTTCTATACATATATATTTATGTGTTAATATGTGTATATACACAGTTCCCATAGACTGCAATGCAAAGTCCCTTTTCAGTGCCATTTTTTTCTAACAGCCCTCAGCTGTCACTTTTAACCCCTAAAAGCTGCCTAGCACTCTATGTTGGGTACATTTGGGGCACTTTTAGAAAATTAACCAGAGATGTCATCTCTGGTTAATTTTCTGAGCGCTAATTGCTACCTCGATAGCAATAACCAGCTGCTTGAAATGGCTGTTAATTTATTGCGCGCCCACAAACAGGAAAATGTGCTCGTTTGTGGGCACAAGATAAATTAGCGCTCCACTTGTAATTTAGCCCTCAATATTCAACTGGTGTTGGTGGTAAATTTGCTCATCTAAATCACAGACAAGATAGCTGAGATCACAAAGACTAGATGCAGAAAAATAAAGGAGTAATTATATATATATACATTTCAGTAACTCTAAGAGATTAATCCAAAACAGATAAAGGAACGTAATGGTCATTCTTCCTGGTGCTCACAACTATAGCTGCTGCAATAATAAAACAGAGCCTTAATTCAACTATTGTTAAAAATAATGCATCCCACATAAAAATCCAGGCTCATGTGACTGTGATGATAAATGATTCATTAACACGTTGTATGTAGGCTCTACAGCAGAAACTGCCTTGCTCCAGTAAGCAGGAGCTGCACTGATATTGTAGCTGGGAGGATCCGTTTTTCTAAAGTTAACACAGATACCATTCCTAGTTAAAAACACAACCCTTAGGGTGATCTTTTCTAAACCTGGGATAGTTATAGTCAATTAAAATATCTCAGAGTAAGGTAATGGAAAAGGAAGTTCGTTTGTAAGTTTTTCAACCACGTTTCTTGAGGTGAAGACATTTTTTTAGCGCTTTTAATTTCCAACAGTTTTGAGTTATAGACCAAACTTAGTATATTGATTAAATATTATCACAATCATACAGATTTTATGCTAGCGCTGTGCCTTCAGGCTTTGGACGAATGCAAATTCATCCAAATTTTGCTGATTTTTCAAGTTGGTTGACAAAACGGATGAAAAACAAATGATTTCTTCACAAAATCGATTAGTTAATTCATTCATACCGTTTGGCACCAAAAAAAGGTGCAAGAATGGAGGGAAGAAGAGGCGTAACTAGAAACCACAGGGCCCAGGTGCAAGAATCTAAGAAGGCCCCTCCTCCCCAAAAAAACCCCGTAAATTTGATACATAATTTTTTTTAATTTTTTTTAACATTTAACACAGGAAAAAAAATGTGAATCAGATTACATCTGCAAAAGGAGGTACCCTGTGCCCACAGTCTGTGAGATGGTCTGACCCCCTATTACTGTATATAGTGACAATGTTTAACCCACCAGTACTGTATATAGTGAGTTAGTGACACAGTCTGTAATCTGCCCGTGAGATGGCTGGCCTGACCCTACCTGCCCCAGTACTTTATAAAGTGACCACAGTAGTCTGTGACATGGTCCAGCCCCCCCGTACTGTATATAGTGGTAATGTATAGTGACACTGTTTATCCCCTCCCCCCCATGCTGTAGTAACAAGGTCTGTAATTTGCTGGTTCCACAAACATACACCCACACATACATGCATAAATACACACACAGTCACATACATACATATGCACACACAAACATATACACACACACATGCATAAATACACACACAGTCACATGCATACATATGCACACACAAACATGCATAAATACACACACAGTCACATGCATACATACACACACACGCACACACATAAACACCAATGGGTAAAACAGAAACACTAACACCTATAGTCAGAGACAGAGACACTAATGAAGCATCATGTCACACTCACATGATATCAGTGCAGGCAGTGGCAGGTCAACATTTTTTATTGGAAGTAAAAAAAAAAAATTTAAACTGGGCCCCCCACACTCATTGGCCCAGTCGCAGTTGTAGGGAATTTTTGAACCATATGAATAACAATAATTACAATCTTAAATTCACCTCTAAAGTAGATAAACAATTGGAATTTTTAGATCTCCTGCTCTTTGTTGATGAGAACAGAAAGATAGCAGTATCAAATTATCGTAAACTTACAGACAAATATAGGTTTTTGAACGATAAAAGCGGCCATTTATCTAGGTGGAAAACAAACATCCTACTGGGGCAGTACCAACGGATTAAGAGGAACTGTACCAGAGACACAGATTATTATAAAGAAGAGGCCATTTTGGATAGAAGGTTCAAAGAAAAGTGATATGACCCAAAAGTTTTACAAAAGGCTAAAGATAGGGTTAGAGAAATGGATAGAAAAAGTATCTTAAAACCTAAGAGTAAAATTACAAGCCAAAATGATATGTTAAACAATGAGGCTAGATTTATTACTACATACAATCAGGGTAGTAAAGACATTCAAAATATCCTTAGGAAACATTGGGCAGTTTTGAAAGCAGATCCAGTATTAGTAGGCGCTACCTTACAAGAAAAACCACTAGTGACGTTTAGAAAGAATAGGGATTTGAAAAACATACTAGCTCCCACAAAGTTACGTAATACCAATAAAGAAAAAAATCCTATAACAACATGGTTGGAACAAAAACCAGGGACATATAGAAGTGGAGTTAACAGATGTGGAATGTGTAGTTTTATCAAAAGAGGTAATTCCTTTACAAATCATGATGGATCTAAATATTTTACAATGAAGTATAAAAGCAATTGTGGCACTAACTATGCTGTGTATTTCCTCAGCTGTAGCTGCAACCTTATCTACATTGGTAGAACAAAAAGGAATGTACGAACCAGTTTGAGTGAGCATATAAACAATATTAAAGCAGGTTTAACAACTCATAGTGTGTCTAAACATTTTAGGTTAAGACACAACAAAGATCCAAATTGTTTAAAATTACAGATAATAGACTGGATCCCAGCAAATAGATATCCAAATAGATTGTTCACCCTGAGACGCAGGGAGTCCTATTGGATTTATCAGCTTGACTCCATGCATACTCAGGGTCTGAATATAGAATTGGACTTACAACCTTTCATGTAAACGACAGTTAAGATAGTGAAAAAACACCGCCAAGTTGAGGTTTAGATTATTGCCTTTACAGCAAGTTTTATAACTTATTAAGATATTTAAATTATTCATCTTACATATACTATATTATGTTCTGATTATTAGATTCACTATCTTGTTGGTATGGGACATAGAATACATTAGGATGGAGGTTATTGACTGTGTATCTATAGTGTATATGCATATTGGTTATATTGTCTATTTATCCATGCACCATATACATTTGAAATGGTGTCCATATATATGTTTTTATATTTTTTATATTTAGAATATACATTTATATAGATTTTATATTGCTGCTTTTTAATATTGCTGCTTTTATTATTGCAGATTTACTATTGCTGATTTTACTATTGTTGTTTTTTGCTGCATAATAAGTGACCAATATGTATTTTTGGTGCATTTTTGTTGTTTTAATTGTTATGGTATTTTAATTGATATACCTTTAAGTTTCTAATACACTCAGCCATTCAGCATAATCATGTGCATAAAGCATGACATGCTATTGGCTGAATGGAAGGTTCCAATCACATAGGCTCTTTTATAAAGCCGGTTTGAGCCCTATGTCAGAATTCATTTTACTCTTGAAAAAGTGTGAGCGTACTCAGACGAAACGTACGTAGTTTCACTGCACCACCAGTAGTACCTTAACAGTCTCCAGCTCTCTTCACCCAGACTTGGTACATTCCGACCGAGATGGTTGTGTTTGGGCTGAGAATTTAAGTACTACACCGGAGGGATCGTTTTATGTTCGAACCTGCTGTTTATATTTCTAAACGTTTGTGAGTATGTATTGTGTGCTAACACTTACTCTGTAATAAATATCCTGCACTTGAATTGGGCTGTGCCTGTTTTCCATCTCTTCATAGTGTTACCAATGACTGATGTTAGGGACAGAAGATAAACAAAGGTGTCCACAGCATAAGCTTCCAAATCTTTTCTTTATTTAGGGAAGGATTCAGAGGTACAAAAATAGCAGTAACGTTTCAGGTTATAAACCCTTAGTCATACAATTGATTGTATGACTAAGGGTGTATAACCTGAAACGTTACTGCTATTTTTGTACCTTTGAATCCTTCCCTAAATAAAGGAAAGATTTGGAAGCTTATGCTGTGGACACCTTAGTTTATTGGATGTACTTTGGAGCAAGCAGTGAGCTCCTGTCTGTGTTTGCATCTGCATTGCATTGCTTGAAGATATTGCTGGTTTCCCTATACTGGATTGAGTTAGGGACAGACGGTCAGGCACTAAATGATGGATTTTAGTCATACAGGAGTTGTACGTTCTTTTAACATTGACATATGGGTTATTTTAATATTTTGAATCCTATAATGTAAGATTTGTATTTAATATTATTTCTCTATATTACCTGTTCCCATTGGAAATAACGGTAACAAATCTGAATCCAAATCCATTATTCATTTGAACCAAATGCCTGCACGGACAAAATTCAGCTGAACCAAACATTTGAAAAAATTTGAACCAAACCTTTCGTACGAAACTCAATATTCTATATTCCCACAGATAATAAAACATGCTTGTAAAACATAAAAAGAACCCCCATAATATTTTTGGCCTGTTTTACTGTAATATTTTGTACAATGCAGACTTTTGAAGTCTCTGCATTCTGCATAGTGATTGCTTGATCAGTGCAGGAGCTTAGTTTTACCTGCCCCTTAAAAGCCTCCGCCAACGAAAATAAAATAAAAAAATACTTAAAAGGTGTATGGGCCTCAAAATTTGCCAACAAAATGAAATGCAGTGCCTAATTGGTGAGACTTATTTCTCCAACATTGGTGTGTCCGGTCCACGGCGTCATCCATTACTTGTGGGATATTCTCCTCCCCTACAGGGAAAGGCAAGGAGAGCACACAGCAAGAGCTGTCCATATAGCTCCCCCTCTGGCCCCGCCCCCCAGTCATTCTCCTTGCCGCTCTGAACAAGTAGCATCTCCACGGGGATGGTGAGGAGTTTGTGGTGTTAGTTGTAGTTTTTTATTTCTTCTATCAAGAGTTTGTTATTTTAAAATAGTGCTGGTATGTACTATTTACTCTGAAACAGAAAGAGATGAAGAGTTCTGTTTAAAAGAGGAGCATGATTTTAGCAGCAGTAACTAAAATCGATTGCTGTTCCCACACAGGACTGTTGAGATGAGAGAACTTCAGTTGGGGGGAACAGTTTGCAGACTTTTCTGCTCAAGGTATGACTAGCCATTTTCTAACAAGACTGTGTAATGCTGGAAGGCTGTCATTTTTCCCTCATGGGGATCGGTAAGCCATTTTCTTAGACTTAGAAAGAATAAAGGGCTTATTATGGGCTATTAACTGGTGGACACTCTTAAGGGCTAAATTGATTGTTTATTTAAGTTTTTATTTAAAGTTTGAAGTGAATTTCACACTTTTAATATTTGGGGAACGTTTTTATTGCCAGGCACTAGTTAAGACACCTTCCCAGTCAGGAAGGGCCTTTCACTGTATTAGGCAGAGCCTCATTTTCGCGCCATTATTGCACAGTTTCTTTTAAGTACAGTGCATACAGATGCATGTGAGAGGGTCTGGTGTCCACTGAAAACGTTCCTATAGGGCTTGAAATACCCCCCTGGAATAGTTGAAGTCACAACAAAGGCTGTGGCTGGGACTGTAGTGGGGTTAAAATTGCAAACGGCTCCGGTTTCCACATTTTAAGGGTTAACAGCTTGAAAATTGGGGTGCAATACTTTGAATGCATTAAGACACCGTGGTGAAAATTTGGTAAAGATTGGATAATTCCTTCATAGTTTTTCACATATTCAGTAATAAAGTGTGCCCTGTTTAACATTTAAAGAGACAGTAATGGTTTTGTTTTAAAACGGTTTTTGTACTTTATTAACCAGTTTAAGCCTGTTTAACATGTCTGTACCTTCAGATAGATCATGTTCTGTATGTATGGAAGCCAATGTGGTTCCCCCTTCAAATATATGTGATGATTGTGCCATAGCGTCCAAACACAGTAAGGACAGTATTGTCACAAATAGTAAGGTTGCCCAGGATGATTCCTCAGATGAAGGAAGTAGAGATAGTTCTACATCTTCTCCTTCTGTGTCTATACCAGTTATGCCCGCGCAGGCGACCCCTAGTACTTCTAGCGCGCCAATGCTTGTTACTATGCAACAATTGACGGCAGTAATGGATAACTCCATAGCTAATATTTTATCCAAAATGCCAGCATTTCAGAGAAAGCGCGATTGCTCTGTTTTAAACACTGTAGAGCAGGAGGGCACTGATGATAATTTTTCTGTCATACCCTCACACCAGTCTGAAGTGGCAGTGAGGGAGGGTTTGTCAGATGGAGAAATTTCTGATACAGGAAGAACCTGATATTGTGACATTTAAATTTAAATCAGAGCATCTCCACGCATTACTTAAGGAGGTGCTATCTACTCTGGATGATTGTGACAATCTGGTCATCCCAGAAAACTTGTGCAAGATGGACAAGTTCCTAGAGGTCCCGGTGCACCCTGATGCCTTTCCGATACCTAAAAGGGTGGCGGACATAGTGAATAAGGAGTGGGAGAAACCAGGCATACCTTTTGTCCCTCCTCCTATATTTAAGAAATTGTTCCCTATGGTTGACCTCAGGAAGGACATATGGCAAACAGTCCCTAAGGTCGAGGGGGCGGTTTCTACACTAGCCAAACGCACGACCATTCCCATTGATGACAATTGTGCTTTCAAAGATCCTATGGATAAAAAATTGGAGGGTTTGCTTAAAAAGATTTTTGTACAGCAAGGTTACCTCCTTCAACCTATTTTGTGCATTATTCCTGTCACTACAGCGGCGTGGTTCTGGTTTGAGGAACTGGAAAAGTCGCTCAGTAGGGAGACTCCGTATGAGGAAGTCATGGACAGAATTCACGCACTTAAGTTAGCTAATTCCTTTATTTTAGCCGCCACTTTGCAGTTAGCGAGATTAGCGGCGAAAAATTCAGGGTTTGCAATTGTGGCGCGCAGAGCGCTCTGGCTAAAGTCTTGGTCGGCGGATGTATCTTCCAAGACAAAATTGCTTAATATCCCTTTCAAAGGTAAGA
Organism: Bombina bombina; assembly: GCF_027579735.1. NCBI lineage: Eukaryota > Metazoa > Chordata > Amphibia > Anura > Bombinatoridae > Bombina > Bombina bombina. The sequence continues at coordinate 89,001,674 of NC_069501.1, forward strand.
CCCTTTTTGGGCCAGAATTGAAAGAAATTATTTCAGACATCACTGGGGGAAAGGGCCATGCCCTCCCACAGGATAGGCCTTTCAAGGCTAAGAATAAGTCCAATTTTCGTTCCTTTCGCAATTCAGGAACGGACCGGCTTCTAACTCGGCAGCCTCTAGACAAGAGGGTAACGCTTCCCAGACTAAACCAGCTTGGAAACCAATGCAAGGCTAGAATAAGGGTAAACAGGCCAAGAAGCCTGCTGCTGCTACCAAGACAGCATGAAGGGGTAGCCCCCGATCCGGGACCGGATCTTGTAGGGGGCAGACTCTCTCTCTTTGCTGAGGCTTGGGCAAGAGATGTTCAGGATCCCTGGACACTAGAAATAGTCTCTCAGGGTTATCTTCTAGAATTCAAGGAACTACCCCCAAGGGGAAGGTTCCACATTTCTCACTTATCTTCAAACCAAATAAGTAGACAGGCATTCTTACATTGTGTAGAAGACCTGTTAAAGATGGGAGTGATACACCCAGTTCCAACTGTGGAACAAGGTCAGGGGTTTTTACTCAAATCTGTTTGTAGTTCCCAAAAAAGAGGGAACTTTCAGACCAATTCTGGATTTAAAAATTCTAAACAAATTTCTCAGAGTTCCATCGTTCAAAATGGAAACCATTCGAACAATTTTACCTACAATCCAGGAGGGTCAATATATGACTACCGTGGATTTAAAGGATGCGTATCTACATATTCCTATCCACAAAGATCATCATCAGTTCCTAAGGTTCGCCTTTCTGGACAAACATTATCAGTTCGTGGCTCTTCCATTTGGACTAGCCACTGCTCCCAGAATTTTCACAAAGGTGCTCGGGTCCCTTCTAGTGGTTCTAAGACCAAGGGGCATTGCAGTGGCACCTTATCTGGACGACATTCTAATTCAAGCGTCGTCTCTTTCCAAGGCAAAGGCTCATACAGACATTGTTCTAGCCTTTCTCAGATCTCACGGGTGGAAGGTGAACGTAGAAAAGAGTTCCCTGTCTCCATCGACAAGAGTTCCCTTTTTGGGAACAATAATAGATTCTTTTGAAATGAAGATCCTCCTGACAGAAGTCAGAAAGTCAAAGCTAATAAACGCTTGTCAAGTTCTTCTCTCTATTCTGCAGCCTTCCATAGCTCAGTGCATGGAAGTAGTAGGGTTGATGGTTGCAGCAATGGACATAGTTCCTTTTGCTCGAATTCATCTAAGACCATTACAACTGTGCATGCTCCAGTAGACAGGATCACCTGTCTCAGGGAATGAGTTTCTGCAGACCAAAGTGGGTCATTGTCACGACCGACGCCAGTCTATCAGGCTGGGGCGCGGTCTGGGATTCCCTGAAAACTCAGGGTTTATGGTCTCGGGAAGAGTCTCTTCTCCCGATCAACATCCTGGAACTGAGAGCGATATTCAATGCTCTCCGGGCTTGGCCTCATCTAGCGAAGGCCGGATACATAAGATTCCAGTCAGATAACATGACGACTGTAGCTTACATCAACCATCAGGGAGGAACAAGGAGTTCCTTGGCGATGAGAGAGGTATCCAAGATCATCAAATGGGCTGAGGATCACTCCTGCCACCTATCTGCAATCCACATCCCAGGAGTAGACAACTGGGAGGCGGATTATCTGAGTCGTCAGATTTTCTATCCGGGGGAGTGGGAACTCCACCCGGAGGTGTTTGCCCAGTTGACTCAATTATGGGGCATTCCAGACATGGATCTGATGGCGTCTCGTCAGAACTTCAAGGTTCCTTGCTACGGGTCCAGATCCAGGGATCCCAAGGCCACTCTAGTGGATGCATTAGTGGTGCCTTGGTCGTTCAACCTAGCTTATGCGTTTCCACCGTTCACTCTCCTTCCCAGGCTTGTAGCCAGGATCAAACAGGAGAAGGCCTCTGTGATTCTGATAGCTCCTGCGTGGCCGCGCAGGACTTGGTATGCAGACCTGGTGAATATGTCATCGGCTCCACCATGGAAGCTACCTTTGAGACAGGATCTTCTAGTACAAGGTCCATTCGAACATCCAAATCTAATTTCTCTGCGGCTGACTGCTTGGAAATTGAACGTTTGATTTTATCCAAGCGTGGGTTTTCAGATTCAGTGATAGATACTCTGGTCCAAGCCAGAAAACCTGTGTCTAGAAAGATTTACCATAAAATATGGAAAAGATATATCTGTTGGTGTGAATCCAAGGGGATTCTCCTGGAGTAAGATTAAAATTCCTAAGATCCTCTCCTTTCTCCAAGAAGGTTTGGATAAGGGATTGTCAGCGAGTTCTCTAAAAGGACAGATTTCTGCTTTATCTGTCTTGTTATACAAACAACTGGCAGCTGTGCCAGAGGTACAAGCTTTTGTACAGGCTTTGGTCAGAATCAAACCTGTTTACAGACCCTTGACTCCTCCTTGGAGTCTAAATTTAGTTCTTTCAGTTCTTCAGGGGGTTCCGTTTGAACCCTTACATTCCATAGATATCAAGTTGCTATCTTGGAAAGTTCTGTTTTTGGTTGCTATTTCTTCTGCTAGAAGAGTTTCTGAATTATCTGCTTTGCAGTGTGATCCACCCTATCTGGTGTTCCATTCAGATAAGGTTATTTTGCGCACCAAGCCTGGTTTTCTTCCAAAAGTTGTTTCCAACAAGAATATTAACCAGGAAATAGTTGTTCCTTCTGTGTGCCCGAATCCAGTTTCAAAGAAGGAACGTTTGTTACACAATTTAGATGTAGTCCGTGCTTTAAAGTTCTATTTAGAAGCAACAAAGAATTTTAGACAAACCTTATCCTTGTTTGTCGTTTACTCTGGTAAGAGGAGAGGACAAAAAACTATTGCTACCTCTCTTTCTTTCTGGCTGAAAAGCATTATCCGATTGGCTTATGAGACTGCCGGACGGCAGAACGAATCACAGCTCACTCCACTAGGGCTGTGGCTTCCACATGGGCCTTCAAGAACGAGGCTTCTGTTAATCAGATATGTAAGGCAGCGACTTGGTCTTCTCTGCACACTTTTGCCAAATTTTACAAATTTGATATTTTTGCTTCTTCGGAGGCTGTTTTTGGGAGAAAGGTTTTGCAAGCCGTGGTGCCTTCTGTTTAGGTAACCTGATTTGCTCCCTCCCTTCATCCGTGTCCTAAAGCTTTGGTATTGGTTCCCACAAGTAATGGATGACGCTGTGGACCGGACACACCAATGTTGGAGAAAACAGAATTTATGCTTACCTGATAAATTACTTTCTCCAACGGTGTGTCCGGTTCACGGCCCGCCCTGGTTTTTTAATCAGGTTTGAAAAAATTTTCTTTCTCCAATATTGGTGTGTCCGGTCCACGGCGTCATCCTTACTTGTGGGAAATATCTCTTCCCCAACAGGAAATGGCAAAGAGTCCCAGCAAAGCTGGCCATATAGTCCCTCCTAGGCTCCGCCCACCCCAGTCATTCTCTTTGCCGTTGCACAGGCAACATCTCCACGGAGATGGTTAAGAGTTTTTTGGTGTTTAAATGTAGTTTTTTATTCTTCTATCAAGTGTTTGTTATTTTAAAATAGTGCTGGTATGTACTATTTACTCTGAAACAGAAAAGGATGAAGATTTCTGTTTGTGAGAGGAAGATGATTTTAGCAGACAGTAACTAAAATCGATTGCTGTTTCCACATAGGACTGTTGAGATGAAGTAACTTCAGTTGGGGGAAACAGTTAGCAGACTTTTCTGCTTAAGGTATGACTAGCCATATTTCTAACAAGACCATGTAATGCTGGAAGGCTGTCATTTCCCCTCATGGGGACCGGTAAGCCATTTTCTTAGTCAAGCAAACAGAATAAAGGGCTTAATATGGGCTATAAAACTGGTAGACACTTTTATGGGCTAAATCGATTGCTTTATTTGGGCATTTTATACATGTTTATGCTGATAATTCACATTTATAAACTTGGGGAACGTTTTTTAACGGCAGGCACTATGTTAGACACCTTTTCCAGTCAGGGAGGGCCTTCCCAGTTGTAGGCTGAGCCTCATTTTCGCGCCATTACTGCGCAGTTGTTTTTGAGAGCAAGACATGCAGATGCATGTGTGAGGATCTGAAAGTAGCTGGAAAAGTTTCTAGAAGGCGTCACTTGGTATCGTATTCCCCTCTGGGCTTGGTTAGGTCACAGCAAAGGCTATAGCTGGGACTGTATAGGGGTTAAATTTTTGAACAATTCCTTCATACTTTTTCACATATTCAGTAATAAAGTGTTTTCTGTTTAAAATTTAAAGAGACAGTAACGGTTTTGTTTTAAAACTTTTTTTGTGCTTTATTGACAAGTTTAAGCCTGTTTAACATGTCTGTGCCTTCGGATAAGCTATGTTCTATATGTATGAAAGCCGATGTGTCTCCCCATTTAAATTTGTGTGATAATTGTGCCATAGCGTCCAAACAAAGTAAGGACAGTACTGCCACAGATAATGAAATTGCCCAAGATGATTCCTCAGATGAGGGGAGTAAACATGATACTACATCATCTCCTACTGTGTCTACACCAGTTTTGCCCACGCAGGAGGCCCCTAGTACATCTAGCGCGCCAATGCTTATTACCATGCAACAATTGACGGCTGTAATGGATAACTCCATAGCAAATATTTTATCCAAAATGCCTACATATCAGAGAAAGCGCGATTGCTCTGTTTTAAACACTGAAGAGCAGGAGGGCGCTGATGATAATTGTTCTGTCATACCCTCACACCAATCTGAAGTGGCCATGAGGGAGGTTTTGTCAGATGGGGAAATTTCAGATTCAGAAAAAAATTCTCAACAAGCTGAACCTGATGTTGTGACATTTAAATTTAAATTAGAACATCTCCGCGCACTGCTTAAAGAGGTGTTATCTACTCTGGATGATTGTGACAACTTGGTCATTCCAGAGAAATTATGTAAGATGGACAAGTTCCTAGAGGTTCCGGTGCACCCCGACGCTTTTCCTATACCCAAGCAGGTGGCGGACATAGTGAATAAGGAGTGGGAAAAGCCCGGCATACCCTTTGTTCCCCCCCCTATATTTAAGAAATTATTTCCTATGGTCGACCCCAGAAAGGACTTATGGCAGACAGTCCCTAAGGTCGAGGGGGCAGTTTCTACTCTAAACAAGCGCACTACTATTCCTATCGAGGATAGTTGTGCTTTCAAAGATCCTATGGATAAAAAATTGGAGGGTTTGCTTAAAAAGATTTTTGTACAGCAAGGTTACCTTCTACAACCCATTTCGTGCATTGTTCCTGTCACTACAGCAGCGTGGTTCTGGTTCGAGGAACTAGAAAAGTCGCTCAGTAGAGAGACTCCATATGAGGAGGTTATGGACAGAGTTCACGCACTTAAGTTGGCTAACTCTTTTATTTTAGATGCCGCTTTGCAATTAGCTAGATTAGCGGCGAAAAATTCAGGGTTTGCAATCGTGGCGCGCAGAGCGTTTTGGCTAAAGTCTTGGTCAGCGGATGTGTCATCCAAGACAAAATTGCTTAACATCCCTTTCAAAGGTAAAACTCTATTTGGACCAGAATTGAAAGAGATTATCTCAGACATCACTGGGGGAAAGGGCCATGCCCTTCCACAAGATAGGCCTTTCAAGGCCAAGAATAAGTCTAATTTTCGTTCCTTTCGCAATTTCAGGAACGGACCGGCCTCTAATTCTGCATCCTCGAAGCAAGAGGGTAATGCCTCACAACCCAAACCAGCCTGGAAACCGATGCAAGGCTGGAACAAGGGTAAGCAGGCCAAGAAGCCTGCTGCTGCTAACAAAACAGCATGAAGGAGTAGCCCCCGATCCGGGACCGGATCTAGTAGGGGGCAGACTCTCTCTCTTTGCTCAGGCTTGGGCAAGAGATGCTCAGGATCCCTGGGCACTAGAAATAGTTTCTCAGGGTTATCTTCTGGAATTCAGGGAACTACCCCCAAGGGGAAGGTTCCACATGTCTCACTTATCCTTAAACCAAATAAAGAGACAGGCGTTCTTACATTGTGTAGAAGACCTGTTAAAGATGGGAGTGATACACCCAGTTCCAATAAAGGAACAAGGAATGGGATTTTATTCAAATCTGTTTGTAGTTCCCAAAAAAGAGGGAACTTTCAGACCAATTTTGGATTTGAAGATCCTAAACAAATTTCTCAGGGTACCAACGTTCAAGATGGAAACCATTCGAACGATTCTACCCACTATCCAGGAAGGTCAATTTATGACTACCGTGGATCTAAAGGATGCGTACCTACATATTCCTATCCACAAAGAACATCATCAGTTCCTAAGGTTCGCCTTTCTGGACAAACATTACCAGTTTGTGGCCCTCCCATTCGGGTTAGCCACTGCTCCAAGGATTTTCACAAAGGTACTAGGGTCCCTTCTAGCGGTTCTAAGACCGAGGGGCATTGCAGTAGTACCTTACTTGGACGACATTCTAATACAAGCGTCGTCCCTGTCAAAAGCAAAGGCTCATACAGACATCGTTCTGGCCTTTCTCAGATCACACGGATGGAAGGTGAACATAGAAAAAAGTTCTCTGTCTCCGTCAACAAGAGTTCCCTTCTTGGGAACAATAATAGATTCCTTAGAAATGAGTATTTTTCTGACAGAGGTCAGAAAGTCAAAACTTCTAAGCACTTGTCAAGTTCTTCATTCTGTTCCACGTCCTTCCATAGCGCAGTACATGGAAGTAGTAGGGTTGATGGTTGCAGCAATGGACATAGTTCCTTTTGCACAAATTCAACCATTACAACTGTGCATGCTCAAACAGTGGAATGGGGACTATACAGACTTGTCTCCAATGATTCAGGTAGATCAGAAGACCAGAGATTCACTCCGTTGGTGGCTGACCCTGGACCATCTATCCCAGGGAATGAGCTTCTGCAGACCAGAGTGGGTCATTGTCACGACCAACGCCAGTCTAGTGGGCTGGGGCGCGGTCTGGGAATCCCTGAAAGCTCAGGGACTATGGTCTCGGGAAGAGTCTCTTCTCCCGATAAACATTCTGGAACTAAGAGCGATCTTCAATGCTCTCAGGGCTTGGCCTCAGCTAGCAAAGGCCAGATTCATAAGATTCCAATCAGACAACATGACGACCGTTGCGTATATCAATCATCAGGGGGGAACAAGGAGTTCCCTGGCGATGAAAGAAGTGACCAAAGTAATTCAATGGGCGGAGGATCACTCCTGCCACCTATCTGCGATCCACATCCCAGGTGTGGAAAACTGGGAAGCGGATTATCTGAGTCGTCAGACATTCCATCCGGGGGAGTGGGAACTCAACCCGGAGATCTTTGCCCAACTAACTCAATTATGGGGCATTCCGGACATGGATCTGATGGCGTCTCGTCAGAACTTCAAGGTTCCTTGCTACGGGTCCAGATCCAGGGATCCCAAGGCGACTCTAGTAGATGCACTAGTAGCACCTTGGACCTTCAACCTAGCTTATGTATTTCCACCGTTTCCTCTCATTCCCAGGCTGGTAGCCAGGATCAAACAGGAGAGGGCCTCGGTGATCTTGATAGCTCCTGCGTGGCCACGCAGGACTTGGTATGCAGACCTGGTGAATATGTCATCGGTTCCACCATGGAAGCTACCTTTGAGACAGGACCTTCTTGTTCAGGGTCCATTCGAACATCCAAATCTGGTCTCCCTCCAGCTGACGGCTTGGAGATTGAACGCTTGATTCTATCAAAGCGTGGGTTTTCAGATTCTGTGATAGATACTCTGGTTCAGGCCAGAAAACCGGTAACTAGAAAGATTTACCATAAAATATGGAAAATATATATCTGTTGGTGTGAATCCAAAGGATTCCCATGGAATAAGATAAAAATTCCTAAGATTCTCTCCTTTCTACAAGAAGGTTTGGAGAAAGGATTATCTGCAAGTTCTCTAAAGGGACAGATCTCTGCTTTATCTGTCTTACTACACAAAAGACTGGCAGCTGTGCCAGATGTTCAAGCATTTGTTCAGGCTCTGGTTAGGATCAAGCCTGTTTACAGACCTTTGACTCCTCCCTGGAGTCTAAATCTAGTTCTTTCAGTTCTTCAAGGGGTTCCGTTTGAACCTCTACATTCCATAGATATTAAGTTACTATCTTGGAAAGTTTTGTTTTTGGTTGCTATTTCTTCTGCTAGAAGAGTTTCAGAGTTATCTGCTCTGCAGTGTTCTCCGCCCTATCCGGTGTTCCATGCAGGGATCCCAAGGCGACTCTAGTAGATGCACTTGTAGCACCTTGGACCTTCAACCTAGCTTATGTATTTCCACCGTTTCCTCTCATTCCCAGGCTGGTAGCCAGGATCAAACAGGAGAGGGCCTCGGTGATCTTGATAGCTCCTGCGTGGCCACGCAGGACTTGGTATGCAGACCTGGTGAATATGTCATCGGTTCCACCATGGAAGCTACCTTTGAGACAGGACCTTCTTGTTCAGGGTCCATTCGAACATCCAAATCTGGTCTCCCTCCAGCTGACGGCTTGGAGATTGAACGCTTGATTCTATCAAAGCGTGGGTTTTCAGATTCTGTGATAGATACTTTGGTTCAGGCCAGAAAACCGGTAACTAGAAAGATTTACCATAAAATATGGAAAAGATATATCTGTTGGTGTGAATCCAAAGGATTCCCATGGAATAAGATAAAAATTCCTAAGATTCTCTCCTTTCTACAAGAAGGTTTGGAGAAAGGATTATCTGCAAGTTCTCTAAAGGGACAGATCTCTGCTTTATCTGTCTTACTACACAAAAGACTGGCAGCTGTGCCAGATGTTCAAGCATTTGTTCAGGCTCTGGTTAGGATCAAGCCTGTTTACAGACCTTTGACTCCTCCCTGGAGTCTTAATCTAGTTCTTTCAGTTCTTCAAGGGGTTCCGTTTGAACCTCTACATTCCATAGATATTAAGTTACTATCTTGGAAAGTTTTGTTTTTGGTTGCTATTTCTTCTGCTAGAAGAGTTTCAGAGTTATCTGCTCTGCAGTGTTCTCCGCCCTATCCGGTGTTCCATGCAGATAAGGTAGTTTTGCGTACTAAGCCTGGTTTTCTTCCAAAGGTTGTTTCTAACAAGAATATTAACCAGGAGATAGTTGTACCTTCTTTATGTCCGAATCCAGTTTCAAAGAAGGAACGTTTGTTACACAATTTGGACGTAGTCCGTGCTCTAAAATTCTATTTAGAGGCTACAAAAGATTTCAGACAAACATCTTCTTTGTTTGTTGTTTATTCTGGTAAAAGGAGAGGTCAAAAAGCGACTTCTACCTCTCTTTCCTTTTGGCTTAAAAGCATCATCCGATTGGCTTATGAGACTGCCGGACGGCAGCCTCCTGAAAGAATCACAGCTCACTTCACTAGGGCTATGGCTTCCACATGGGCCTTCAAGAACGAGGCTTCTGTTGACCAGATATGTAAGGCAGCGACTTGGTCTTCACTGCACACTTTTGCCAAATTTTACAAATTTGATACTTTTGCTTCTTCGGAGGCTATTTTTGGGAGAAAGGTTTTGCAAGCCGTGGTGCCTTCCGTTTAGGTAACCTGATTTGCTCCCTCCCTTCATCCGTGTCCTAAAGCTTTGGTATTGGTTCCCACAAGTAAGGATGATGCCGTGGACCGGACACACCAATGTTGGAGAAAACAGAATTTATGCTTACCTGATAAATTACTTTCTCCAACGGTGTGTCCGGTCCACGGCCCGCCCTGGTTTTTTAATCAGGTCTGATGAATTATTTTCTCTAACTACAGTCACCACAGTACCATATGGTTTCTCCTATATTTTTCCTCCTGTCCGTCGGTCGAATGACTGGGGTGGGCGGAGCCTAGGAGGGACTATATGGCCAGCTTTGCTGGGACTCTTTGCCATTTCCTGTTGGGGAAGAGATATTTCCCACAAGTAAGGATGATGCCGTGGACCGGACACACCGTTGGAGAAAGTAATTTATCAGGTAAGCATAAATTCTGTTTTTTCTTTATACACTACAGTCACCACGGCACCCTATAGTTTCTCCTTTTTCTCCTAACCGTCGGTCGAATGACTGGGGGGCGGAGCCAGAGGGGGAGCTATATGGACAGCTCTTGCTGTGTGCTCTCCTTGCCTTTCCCTGTAGGGGAGGAGAATATCCCACAAGTAATGGATGATGCTGTGGACCGGACACACCGTTGGAGAAAGTAATTTATCAGGTAAGCATAAATTCTGTTTTTGCATATGTGAAAATGAGTTTGGTATACATTTTAACAGATACATCTGTAGAAACATAATTTCATAGGCTTTTCCATTGTGACATAATTCAGAGATGGCACGTTAAACAATTAGCCATTATTATAAATGATTGGGTCAGGGTTGTAATAATTAATTGTTTATGTCAATTAAAGGGACAGTTTACCCTAAATTTCCTTCCCCTTTAATTTGTTCCCAATGACCAGTTTTACTTGACTGAGTTTATTAAATTGCTTACAGCATTTAAAATAGCTGATTTAGCCTATGGTATCCCTACCAATACTGAACGTTTCTATACTTAAGTACTGGCTATAGAAAAGAATGTAAACATAGCCAGCAAAATAATTATACTCCCAGTGGGGTGTAGGAGATAGAAAGAACAATGGAAAATTAACATTGTATTACTTAGAAATATTGGGCTTTGGTATACAGACAGAAATAAGATTAGAAAGCATTTGTGTGTAGAGAAAGTGATAACATAACGAGATCCAATTTTACCTGCACGCTAAACCATGGGTTGTGGTTTCAATTAATAAAACCAGATGTTTCATATATACAAATAAACCTAAAAATGCAGTTTCTCATACATTTTATACTCTGCTATGACAAGTCTTTGGAAATACATTAAGGGATTTGTTTTTGTTTGCAGAATACTGTCCCATTCAAAAGGTATTGCTCAAAACTCTATCTCAAATCTTACTATCTGTGGATATTGAAGCAATTTGCTTAGACCTAAAGATAATCTGTTGTTGTTTGTTATAAAGCATTGCTCTATGTTTATTTAAACATCCTCAAAATATTATTGTGTTTGTCATAATACATCTGTTACTTTAACAAGGCGCACATCGTGTCAGCATATTAGAAAGCAATCTAACTGGCGTGAAGGAGTATAAAAAAGGAAATACATGGTCATGAAAAGTAATATTTTTATTTCCTTATGATTCCTTCCAAACCTGAGCCTGTAACAATAAATCACAAAAGTGTTACAGAAACAAAAGGAAAAAAAAACCTATACTTTTTTAATGATATATTCAATGTTTACCATTTAAATAACATTTCTCAAGGAAAAAGGGACATGTTTTGTTAAATCTGCTTAAATTCTCAGCTAACCGTATTATTATGTTAATGGTATAACAGTTTAATAGTCAGTCCTTGAATTCTTATTAACTTAAGTTTTGTATTACATGGACATAGTATTTGATCCCATGAAGCTTCATTTTATGAAAACTGTTCTATTTCTGTAACTACTATAATCCTAGTGAGACAACAAGGACAGAGTGGAACTTTTAATGGATAAAGGCCAACCAATCTCTTGGGCGGAGCAGTTAAGTTGGTGGACAATCTGACTTGAGGTGGTTTCTCTTAACTTGGTTGGCTTCTAGCTGGGTAGGTCTACTACTCTCTGTCCATCAAGTCTGTCTCTCAGCTATTGACCGGAAAAGAGGAGATTTTTAAAGTTTTGATGTTGATGGTCAGAGAAGAAGGGCTTTATATACACCTGCATTTTACCCAGTTACTTCTTTGAGAGTTATGCAGCATCAGTGCCTCAAATGATCTATTTTCAATATGAAAGTTTTTTTTTCATTAAAGGATCCTAATTTTCTGGCTATGACCCCCATGTCTGTGCTACAAACCCTGTCCACTGGAGTGGTGCTGAAGTTTGTTGGAATCCTTGGTCATCTTCAGGACTTAGAACCCACATTTGTTGCTTCTCTTTTTCAGCAATCTCTGCCATTAAGCTTCCTAATTGATCCTAAGTCCTTCTACCTCCAACTGCATCTGGCACCCAAGTTACATCACTGTTTGTTATATATTAGAAATCTGAACCTCTTTTAAGTGTCATCTACAAAACAACTTTTTGTATTGAAGGTCGTATTGCTAGATAAAAGTGTTCCTGCTATTTATAGATAAGCTTCTTGAAATTGTAGTAATAAAGAATATGGCTTTATCTGTATTGGAGGGGTCTGAGTGTGTATCTTTGTATTGTTGTGTTAATTAACCCTCAAAACTATAAATATCTAAAGTAAACAACCCATGATATTGATCTAGGCCCATTTTGGTATTTGATGCCACTATTTGGCCGACCAAATATGATCATATAAAAAAAATCTTTTACTGTTTCTCACTGAAATTATTTACACACAAATACTGCATTCATAAGATATATAGTTGTAAATCTTCCATGGATCCCTTTTGTTCAGAAATAGCAGACACGCGTGACTTTGCCATTGTTTTTTGGTAATAAAAAGGCCACTATTGCAGCTGCGCATCACACTTTTGAAATTCCTGGCAGTAAAGGGGTTAATCAGGGCCAAATTTGCTATACCATAGGTATTATCCTCCCACCTGACACCTCCCACCCCCTGATTACTACCTCCCAAACAGCTCTGCCCCCCCCCCCCTCCACTGGTCACCACCGTCATAGGTACTAGCAGTCAGTCTGCCAGTTTAGTGCTTTTTAAAAAAAAAAAAAAAATTTAAGTAGTTAATTTGTATTTTTTGCGGTATAGGGCTACTTCCTCACCCTCTCACCTCCCTGTTCCCCAACCAAATAGCTCTCTAACCCTTCCCCTCCAACTGGTTCCTGCCATATTCATTACTGGCAGAAAGTGTGCCAGTAACAAATTAGTGTATTTGTATTTATTTATTTTATTATTTTATTATATTTTTTCTTTAGTGTAGGGCTACCACTCGCCCTCCCCACCTCTCCTCTAAATGATTATTTGATTTTTCTTTACATTTTCTGTAGTGTAGGGCTCCATCTCTCTTTCTCTCTCTCTCTCTTCCAAAACCTATTTTGCTGCATTGTAGGGAACTCTGCTCCTCCCCCAGTGGGCCCCCCACTCACCTCCCTCCTTCCCTCCCACACCTCCAACCAGCACCAATGGATGATCGTTACAGACAGTGACATATAAAAGCAATTGCAGGGAGTTTGAAGAAGACAATTTGCTGCATGTGCCGTAACTTCCTGCCAACATGCCAAAACCCCTAGAAAACATTCTAGGAAAAGTAATTCCCAATGCTCTTACATATATCTCCAGATCCTATTGTTCTTTAAAGAAAATATATCTGTGGTAACTGCCAATGAAAATATTGCAGAGGTGACCTAGATATTTAGCTATTGGTTCACAATGCAATGTAGTCCTCTCTGGTCAGCAAGGAATAATTCCTAACCTAAGTCTATCCACTTTTTAGACAAAAAATGATTTGTTGAGCAAGCATGATTTTAGAAAAATGTGTTAGAGAAGGTCTGAGAATAAATTGTAATACTCTGCTTATAATTATGATATTTCCACAATGCTTCACTTATCATCCTAATCCTCATGGTTTTAAACTGATTTGCAAAATCTCTATCCTGTCCTTTTATTTTATATTGTCATGTAAATATTGGAGTCTAAAATATTTATAATACTGTAACCATAGTAATACATTTTTCTCACTGTTCTCACTGTCCGATCTTCTTTATTCAAATGTTTGGTTTGCTTTCATGTATTATGATCTTTAGAAAAACAATCAAACCCTTTTTTTAGACTTTCTTTATATACAGTATATATATATATATATATATATATATATATATATATATATATATATATATATATATATATATATATATATATATATATATATATATATATATATATATATATATATATATATATATTGAAGCGCACCCTGGGCAATACATACTAAATAGTCTAATAGCAGGCTACCAGGGGTGCTTTACCCCATTCAAAAAAAATTATATATATTCTGAATAAAATCTTGAAAGATCAAATCCTTGATTTCATCCATGCCCTTAACCACAACTGTCTTTATGGCAAATTAATAATTTATTTGTAACAAAAAAAATAGCATAAACAAAATGTCTAGCAAGGCATTAAATGGATGTTCCTACTATCATTAAAAGCATGCACACAATAAATGTTATAACTTAAAATTTGCAAAATCATTGAAAAAAAAAAATCTTATTAAGGAGTTGAATCCAATTTTTCTGAAATCCTTGTTTGATATAAAATAGGCATTTTTTTTAAATCAAAGTGGTCACAATCAAACACAGCCGAGGGTGATAATTCCAATGATATTCGATGTCCACTTCCCCAAAATTGCACTGTTAAAGACCGTTAATGGCTCTTGATCATAAAAAATAATAATAAATATTTTAAAAGCTATTTATTGATAGAAATACAGTGGTATTGATATCTGTGTCAATGTATCTTATGCTGATATAAAGTAAATGTGTTCTTCATTAAATTGATGATAATGATCATGACATATTCAGTACAATTTTTTTTGGCGAGATTCAATTATCATCAAAATGGTTGTTGCTATTATTGGCATGGGCAACGTCATCTTGTTTTTGAGTCGGATCCCACTTAGTGGCTGAAGTGTGTTTTCGATTGGTCTCTGGGTGTTGAGCATTTATCGAGGGCATTTGGCTGTGATGTGTCCATTTTCTTGTCAATATTTAGCCGACAGCTTGTGGTCAGGTGCACTATGATTGCCAAAGTCAATGTTGTCCATGAACTGTATTGGTGATTTTTCAGATATCCATTACAATATTTTTCTAATAAGAAAATGGTGTCATCTTTTCTGTTAGGATCTATACAATATTTGAAAAGGTGTTTTAGGAGCTAGAAACAGCCAACAAACACAATCGACAAGGTTGGAATTGACCCCTATGCATTTTATCTCCTTTAACAGTAAAAGTTAGTAACAATCTCTCTGTGCAGAGCTTATGTATTTTTTTATTATAAAAACTATAAATTTGCCGTTGTGTCTAGCAAGATTGGAAAACTAAGTTATCATTCTTTGCTGACTTTTCATTATTTAGGCACTTGAGATCACAATAATTATACAGTGTCCTAGAGATATTCCAGTGGTTTCAGTAATTAGTAAAAGCTGAATAACTCCTTGCTCTTGTTTTTCTTTTCAGTAAACATATACTAATGTGACACACAAATGGTAATGCTGGAAATCAGAGCTTCTGGTAGAGCAGTTCTCATTCTGTATGCATTTGTAATAAAACCCTGAGGTTATGGGTAAACCTGGCATGGACTTCTTGCCCAATGTGCTTAGAGGAACATAGGAACCAACAAGGCCCAAAAATGGCCAAAACAATAGTTTGGGGTTGCTATGTTCCTTGTTCAGAGAAGGTTTGCCTGGTATTTCGGGGCTGGATTGAACTTGTTAGGTGGTATCAGACTAATATACTTCAGGAAAGTTAATTTGGGGTTGCTATGTTCCTTGTTCAGAAAAGTTTTGCCTGGTATTTCGGGGCTGGACTGACCTTGTTAGGCGGCATCAGACTGATATACTTCAGGAAAGTTCTCCTCTGTGAAAAATATAATTGGACTAAAAGAGGCTGCTCCCACGTGGTAACTCATAATAGAACAAGCTACTGAGCTGCTGTTCGTTCTTTGTAGATCGCTTCTCTTTCAGTATGTATTTGTATTATTATGCTAGGGAAGTCTCCCTAAGGGTAATGGGGAAACCAGACATGGAATCCTTGCCCAATTTGCTTAGCGGGTATAACAGCATCTCACTGACAAGGCACAAAGAAGGCTGAAACGATCTTCTGGAGTTGTCATGTTCCTTGTTCAGAGGAGAATTGTAAGGTATTTCAGGGCCTTGTTAGGCGGCATCAGACTGATATACTTCAGGAAAGTTCTCCTCTGTGAAAAGCACAATTGGGCTAAATAGGCTGCTCCCAAGTGGTAACTCGTCGTAGAACAAGCTACTGAGCTGTTGTTCATTCCTCGTAGAGCACTTCTCTGTCTGTATGGAAATCAGAGCTTAACATTTATACAACATGCTCGGAGGGAGCTTGGAATCGTATTAATAAATATTAATATTTGTTTTTACTGTATAACTTTGACTGTTGATGAAGGGCTATATGCACTTGTTTAAGCTTGTATATATGCACCATATTTAAAAAAAAAACAAAAAAACAAACAGTTGAAACAATTCATTTCACCAGATTTTTACAACCTCCCCAAAAATGCTGTAAAGAGTTATGCCACTTATCTTTTTTTATCATTGCTTCCCCTCCTATTGGATTTGTGTCAAGCATTATACACAATTATATGCTTGACTATGGTTAGAGTTCACGTATGGAGGCTTACTCAAGCCTGTTACGTACATAAACAACATTTTACATTTTAATTATGTTGTTAGAGGGAGACTATGCCTTGTTGAAACATATCTTTGCTCCATGACAGCATATCTAGATATACTCAGGAGTGTGATTGTATCACACTATATCGAAAAATAATTAAAGTTTAATTTTGACTTCAGTGTCCCTTCAGTTATTCAGTTATAAGTGGCATCTTTTATAGCAAAGATATTAAAAGGACAGTCTACATGAAAATTGTTATTGTTTAAAAAGATATCTAATCCTTTATTACCCTTTCCCCAGTTTGGCATAACCAACACTGTTATATTAATATATACTCTTTACCTCTGTGTTTGCCTTATACAGTGGGTATTGAAAAGAATCATCTCCCTTGAAAATAATCACATTTTGTTGCTTTGCAGCCTAAAATAAAGACAGACACAGTTTTTGCTTATCCAGTTGTAATTACTTAGTGCAACTTATAACATACAAGTGAAAGATATAACACCAGTTGCAAAAAACAGTTGCAAAAAGGATCACCCCCCTCCTAAAATTACTTGTAAGCTCAATCAGGTGTAGCTAATCACCTTCTCAATGGCACACACAAAGCCATTTGACCTTCAACTGTGATCAGCTGTGGGCATATTGATTAGCTCAGCATGAAAAGAGCTTTTCTGGAGCATCTCAGTCCCTGGTAGTGCAACTGAAGCAAACAATCAACTATGGGTGGCAAGGCACTGTCAAAAGATCTCTGGGATAATGTTGTGGACAGGCACAAGTCAGGAAATGGATACAAGAAAATATCAAAGGCTTTATCAATGCCTAGAATCACAGTGAATTATATTATTAAGAAGTGGAAGGTTTTTGGTACAACACAGACCCTCTCTGAATCAGGACGTCACCCTAAACAGGATGAAAGAGCCAGGAGGCTACCAAGAGGCCCTCAGCAACTCTGAAGCAGTTGCAGGAATTTATGACAAATAGTGGTCATTGTGTGCATGTGACAACAATATCACAAATTCTCCACAAATATGGCTTGTATGGGAGGGTTGCAAGAAAAAAAACACTCCTCAAGACAGGCCACATGCAGTCACGATTGAGCTTTGTCATAACACACCTAGGGGATTCTGAGGCCACATAGAAAAATGTGTTATGGTCAGATGAGACTAAAATTCAATTATTTGGCCTCAATAACAAATGATATGTCTGGAGGAAATCCAATACAGCTCACCATCCAAATAACACCATACCTACAGTAAAGCATGGAGGTGGTAATATCCTGTTATGGGATGTTTTTTTCTGCAGCAGGCACTGGAGCACTTGTCAGGATAAAAGGAATAATGGATGGGGCAAAATACCATGAAATTCTTGAGGAAAATCTGCTGCCCTCTACCAGGAAGTGGTCAATGGGAAGAAGGGGTACCTTCTAACATGACAATGACCCAAAGCACACAGCAAAAATGACCACACAGTGTTTGAAGGAGAAAAAGGTGAATGTCCTTGAATATCTGTGGCATGACTTGAAGACTGCAGTCCACAAACGGTTCTGCAAAGAAGAGTGGGCAAATATTGCACAGTCAAGATGTGCAAAGTTAGTAGATACATAGCCCAACAGACTAATGGCTGTGATTAAAGCAAAAGGTGGTTCAACAAAATACTGACACAAGGGGGTGATCAGGGATTCTGTTTTTAAATTGTCATTATTTTTGCCTGACAGGTTGGTGTTATATCTTTCACTTGGATGTTATAAGTTGCACTGAGTAATTACAACTAGATAAACAAAAACTGTGTCTGTCTTTATTTCAAGCTGCAACGCAACACAATGTGATTATTTTCAAGGGGAGTGGTTATTTTCAATACCCACTGTATCTAAGCCTTTGCAGACTGCCCCTTAACTCAGTTCTTTTGACAGACTTGCATTTTAGCCAGTCAGTGCTGACTTATAAATAACTCCACGGGAGTGATCAAAAATGTTATCTATATGGCACACATCAACTAGCACTGTCTAACTCTAAAAAAACTGCCAAAATGCCTTGAGATAAGAGGCGGCCTTCAAAAGGCTTAAACATTTGTTTGAGCGTATCTAGGTTTAGATTTAAACAAAGAATACCAAGAGAACAAAGTAAATTTGATGATAAAAGTAAAGGGAAAAGTTGTTTAAAATTGCATGTCTTATCTGAATCATGAAAGTTTAATTTTGACTTGACTGTCCCTTTAATAATAATTATCCAGACACTAAATATTGTTGTTGTTTTTTTTTTTCCACAGGTTATTAGCGAATTTGAGGCGGCCCCTGATTCTTTTTTCTACAAAATCCCAAACTTGAGTAGAAACAGACAATATAGCGTCTGGGTGGTTGCGGTGACTGCTGCAGGAAGAGGAAACAGCAGTGACATCATTACAGTTGAACCAGTTGCTAAAGGTGAATATAAATGTTTTTTCTACCAGTAGTTTAAAATGTAGTTTGCTTTTTAATTTAATCTATCAGCTGAATAATCAGAAGAAATGAGTCTTTGAGGCTTTTCTGACAAGCTGTGCTTTTAAATAAATAGTTGGTTACTGAAGGAAGGAAACTTGCCAAGCAATCGACAATTAAAACTTGTAAAGGTTACAAAGCAGTTATTTTACAGCAGAGAAAATGTTATTTCCAGAATGTATCAAACTCTTGTTCTGAGCACTTGATCTTCTATTAAATATTAAATAATGAATGATCCAGTGTTAGACGTGAATATAGCAAGCCATTAATAATGTACTGCCCAAATAGGAAATTAATGAGCAGAGTTATTAAACTTCTGAACCTCACAAATGAGATAAGCTTAAAAGGCAAATATTATAGAAATACATTTGCTATTTTAGCATCATGACGATATACAGAGGCAGGCATTGCCCATTGCAGATTATATCTTATTTAAATTCCACTGAATTCCAACAACATTTGAGTACAATATAATTAATAAATGTACATATAGGAAATGTTTTTTCGTCAGCACAGATGTATCAGGACAAAACAGATTGCAAGAGATTGTATGGTTGGTCAGTGGCCAGAATTACACATTATCATAGTTATAATGATTTTATTAAGAGATAATGAGAAAGAGTGTAATTTACAGATGCAATTAAGTGATATTTAGCTATGGTGATGAAAAATCCGTTTGTACAATGGTAGTTCAGTTTCATTAGTTGGCCATGTGACCCTCATTATCTGGTATTGAAATTATGGGCATAGTGGGCTAAACACGCATTGGATTTGGCAGTCATGTCCATCGGCACAGTAATTTTTAAAGATTTTATAAAATGTTATCAAGGTGATAAGCATGTGGATTAGTAACGGAGTACTTCATTTTTGAAAACACTGGCTGTGTGAGAATGATACATAGTTTAGCAACTAATGTATGTGTGATATATATATTTATAATATACTGTGTAGCAATTCCAGCATATCTGTGTAGATAGTGATGTCATCTGTACACTCTGTTGTCAAGTGCATTGTACATACCAAAGTATAAACTCCTTTCTTACTGTAGTGCAGTACAGCACTTTATCCTTTTTACCAAATAATTATTGCTTTGTGAAATATCAGTCTGGAGAGTGAAATCCTAATTCAACTATCCTCTCTCAAATCATTTATGAATGCCACACAGTCTCTGAGCACTACTGTTTGTACGGATACATGTCCAGATCAAATCAAAATTACCCACTGTGTGTACCGCTGTGGACTGTGAAAAGTAGAAATTGCTAACAATCATCTTGATGCTCTAAATATAAACATTAAAATATTAAGTGCTTGTGTGCTATTTAGAACCAGCAACACAGTGTTATTGAAGATATGGGTTAAGTATTTTTTGTTGCCTAGCCCACTTCTTGCATATTACCAACAACCATTGAATATTAATAATTTTGCTGTACAACATGTATGTTGAATTCATTTTGGGTGACTGCTAGTTATGTGTTCATTGAATAATTGAGGTGCACAAATTATATGGACTTGCAGGGGTTGGCAGCCTTGAAACACCCATCCCCTCAAACCTTTAGTCAAACAAGTGATTGTACCTTTTTTGGGGGATTGTATGATACAGACATGGACCCTTTGACAGTTAGAAACATATTTGTACCTTATTTACCACTAAACGGTACATATTAGTTCCATAAGTTGTAATTATGATCCATTGAGGGTACAACCACAGCAGTTGTACCATAAGTGTTCACAAACAGACCCCAACCGTACCCTTTTTTATGACAGTGTAGAGACTCTAATCTCACACATGTGAAAGGATTTTAGTCTTCTTTGGAAACTTAAGAACTTACCTTCATGGTTTTTTTTCATTTTAGTAGAATTATGTAGGCCATTCTAATAATCATTGTTTTGTGTTACATTACAAGACAAATTATTATTGTTTAATGCTATTCCTCATACCTTGAAACAAACAGAAGAGGAGTGATGTGTAATAAGCAGTATTGTAAAAGCATTGTTTTCCTTATCTGTGGAAAGGGTTTTTGTTATTCAGGCATTTTTTTCAGCTCCTAAGGGGGTGGGCAAAGTCAGGAAACTTTTTTTATTTTTAATAAAAACAATAATTTTGTATTTCTAAACAAGAATTTCTTTCATAAAGTAGTAAGAGTCGACAAGCCCTGACATATGGGATTAAGCTCCTTTCCACCAAATTACCCATCTCCAAGAGCTTTAATCCCTCCCACTTCCTTCACAGAGACAGGTGAAGTTGCGAGGTGCTTAGATTTCTTCGTGCAAAGGGCTGCTTAAAATACTGTGAGACCCGTTATCCCCCTCAGAGGACAGAGAAAAGGGCAGATTGGTGTAGAGTAGTGCCATAGGCAGTGAGAGTAATTTTCTTTTTGACTAGCCTGACACCGCTGCTCCATAACCCTATCCACCTGCTCTGATGAGGTCGGACAGGAATCGCCGGAATTCAACCCGATCGAGTACGATCGGGTTGATTGACTCCCCCCTGCTGGCGGCCAATTGGCTGCGAGTCTGCAGGGGGCGGCGTTGCACCAGCAGCTCACATGAGCTGCTGGTGCAATGCTTAATACGGAGAGCGTATTGCTCTCCGCATTCAGAGATGTCTGTCGGACCTGATCCTTTTATTAATCACACTGACATGTAACAGTATTAGTCTGAGACTTGTGTGTTAATGCTGGTGGGGGTCCCTTTAATCAAGGTATATAACACAGCATGGCTATATTTTTGGATCTTATAAGAGCAGCGCAATTCATTATTTGCTGTTCATGATATAATGCTCTCAGGGTTATGTGAGTGCTGGCATTTTTTTGACTATCAGAATTAGCATACCTTGGGGATATGTGAGCACTGCTATGATGGCGCTATAGCGCAGAGTGCACCGGGTGTGTGAGGGTTTAGCTTTTTGCATGCTTTTGGTCCTTAGTGCTCCCATTACCTTCTCATTTCTGAGTGAGCTGTGCTGGTGCCCCGTTGAGGTATGTGTCAAACGGGTAAAAATACCCACACATCAAGAGCTTGGTTGGGACATTATTCTAGTTTTTTGTCATTTGCATTGATTAGAGGGTTCGTTTGTTATACTTACATAAACCTCTAAACTTTTTCCAACTTTATGTACAGTGTATTACTGTGCATAAATGTATTTCACACTTGTTAGCCTCATAGTATTTGTATCCATATTCTTTGCATACCTGTGAATTTTTATGCAAACTTGTTTCTAGTATTCTTATTACACTTTAAAGGGGAGATCTGTGGATTTTTTGCCATATCAGACTAAGTGTATGCTTTACAAACTTGTGTCTGTCTGTCCTCCTTTACAACTATGCAATGGTTGTGTGGACAGTATTGCCAAGTCTAACCAAACTTTTCGTGCCGTACCCTCTCAAGGGCAGTGTCCCTCTTCTTTGAGTGCTTCTATGGAGGGGGGATATGGACTTTTCACAGGATTACAAGGATTTTCTGGGTTCTACTAATGTAGAGTTTTTGAGGGCTATGCCACCTTCAAGTAAGCACAAACATCAGATGCCAGAGAGTAATCAAAAAGAAAATAATATTGCAGTTTCCTAGTGTGTCAGATACTTCTGACTTAGATGCTTCTTCAGAGGGAGACATTTTTATCAGAGGCTCAGGAATCATCCTTGGTACATTATTCATTATCTTCCTCTTTTCTATTTAAGTTTAAACATTTACAATCCATTTGTAAGAGGTATTAGTGGCTTGTGTCCATGAGATCCCTTCCTCTGAGGGTCAATCAGTCAAATAACTGGATTTATTGTTTAAGCCTTTGGGGTTGATTTTAAAGTAATGGGACAAACTTAGTATACTGTTAATTCCTTCTCCAAAGTTCAAAAAGATGTTTTCAATTCCTGTCAATAAAGCTGACGTTTGAGAGTTGATTACCAAAGTAATTGGAGCCATTTCTCCATTGGCAAAGAAAACTACTGTACCATTGGAGGCCAGTACATTCTTAAAGATCCTATGCACAGGAAATTGGAGGCCTATCATAGAAGTGTTTTTGCAGGCAGTGTTTTTACTCAAGCTTGCAGTGAGTTTTGCCTGTGTGGCAGGAGCAGCTACTCGGAATGGGTGTCCGAAGAAAATTTCCTTACAAGAAGTTCAGGATTGTTTGAAGCTAATCAAAGTAGCAAATTCCTTATTTGCAAAGCAATAATGGACATTATAAGTTTGAATGCAAAGAATGCTGCTTTAGTTGTACTGGACAGGAGAGCCTTATGGTTGAAGTCTGTGGATATGGTGTCAAAGAGTAGACTGTTACATCCTCCCTTTTCTGGAAAAGTTTTCCTTGGTCTAGGATTGGGTGCAAATATTTCTACCATAAAAGGCGGCAAGGGAAATTTCTTACATCAGGACAAACGTTCTTAGGGTAAGTCTAGATTGGGATGTTTTCGTTACTTTCGTCAGTCCAGAAAACAAAAATCCTCACCATTGTCTGCTCAAAAATCAGAATCTTCCAAGTCCTCCTAGTAGCCAGCAAATCCTTGTAAGCAGGCAAAATAAATCACCAATTTCCTTTAAGTAAGCATGAAGGTTTGGCACCCTATCCAGATATTTCTCTGGTAGGTAGCAGATCGATACTGTTTCAGCAGGCATGGTTCAAATCTGTTCAGGATACCTGGGTGCTAAGCATAGTATTGGAGGGTTTTAGAATAGGTTTTCGAATCAGGCAACCTTCGAGGAAGGTTCCTTCTGTTTCATGTTCCTAAGAATCATTTAAAGGCAGGAGCCTTTCTTCAATGTGTGCAGAATCTGCAAAAAAATGGGAGGGATTGTCCCAGTTTCACAGGCAGAACAAAGCCTAGGCTACTATTCCAATCTTTTTTATAGTGCCAGATAAGGAAGGTACATTCAGACCAGTTTTAGATTTCAAATCTATGAACAAATTCCTGAGTGTCTCTACTTTCACAATGGAAACAATTCAGACTATTTTGCCGTTTGTTCAACAGGGTCAGTTCATGACCACAATCGATCTGAAGGATGCATATCTACATATTCCCATTCAAATTCCTCAGGTTTGCCTTTCAGCAGAAACATTTTCAGTTTGTGGCACTTCCTTTTGGGCTAGCGATTGCTCCGAGGGTGTTCATAAAAGTTCTGGGGGCTCTTCTGTCTTTAATGAGGACACAGGAAATTTCCATAGTCCCTTACTTGGATGACATTCTCATACAAGCTCAGTCCTTGCATTTGCCGACTTCACACAGCAATCATGATTCAGTTTTTTAAAGACCATGGATGGAAGATCAATCTTACAAAGAGTTCTCTGATTCCATAAACCAGAGTTACTTTCCTAGGGGTTGTGAAAGAATCAGTGTCTATGAATCTTTCTATGACAGTAAAGCAGAAAGCCGGTGCATAACTTTATTAACGTTTCATCCATCAGTTGCTCGGTGTATGGAACTTGTAGATTTGATGGTGGCAACTTCAGATGCCATCCCCTTTGTAATGTTTCACTTGCGTCCTCTTTAACTCTATATGTTCAAGCAGTAGAATGGAAATTATGCAGACTTCTCAGTCAATTTGTCTGGATTACAAAACCAGACAGTCTCTTTCCGGGGGGATATCTCACAGGTCTCTGATTCAAGAAGCTTGTTTTCTAAATCCATCTTGGGTTGTCATTACAATGGACACCAGCCTTTCAGAATGTCTGGGAGTCTCGGAAGGCACAAGGGGTTTGGTTTCCTCTGGTGGCGAAGTTACCAATCAATGTTTTAGAATTCTGAGCAATTTTCAGGGCTCTTCAGAGTTAGCCCCTTCTCAAACACTAGACCTATTTTAGGTTTTAATCAGACATTGTCACGGCACTGGCATATACCAACTATCAGGGGGAACCAACCAGGATTTCTCTGGTGATGAAGGGGTTTTCTTAAATTCTTTATTGGATGGACACAATTATTGTATAGTTTAAGCCATTCACATTTGGTAGCCGACAATTCAGAAGCACATTAACTTCATTAAAGGGAATGATCTCTCAACCAGAAAGTTTTGATCAGATAGTAGCTCATTGGGGCACACCAGTAATCAGATAAGTATTATTCTAGTTATTTACTTATGTTTTTTATTTCATGACAAATAACTTTTTATTGATGCCAGAAATTGTATAAATATTGGGAAACAGGAAGCAGTGACAAGCTTGACAAAGGCTGCTTGGGATAGCCGAAACTGTTAGCTTGAACACTGTATCGACTTCACGATCACCACTTTTGCCCTATCCAGCACCCATAGATCCGCAGAGGCAGAAGAGCGCACTTGAAAATCTTTTCCTGTGACAAGGAGGCAGACGGAGTCAGCGGTCTTTGGTGAGACATTAGCGCAGGCTCCAGGACCGGTCTACTTTAGTTAAACAATTTCAAAAAGTATGTTTTTTTAACTTGACTGTTATTAAACAGAACATTGATATGCTGTCTACTCCCCATGTTCGGGTCATAAAAAGGACTATGAGAACTTGGCAATAAGAAGAGAGATAATACAGATTATATGATACTAAGGATTTCTTTTTTACAAAATCATAAACGTGTTAAAAGCAGCAAAAAGAACTCTTCCAACACTTCAGATTGAATCTGGATTCCACAAAACACAAATAGTATCCACTGGCAGTAATTTTAATAGCAATAAGATGTCTTATGATATCGTACCTTTAGGATGGCCAACTGTGCAGACTAGTTTTAAACTTTATTACTTTTCTACATGTATTTAGTAATATATATATATTACATGTATTTAGTAATATATATATATATATATATATATATATATATATATATATATATATATATATATATATATGTATATATATATATATATATATATATATATATATATATATATATATATATATATATATATATATATATATATATATATATCAGTCGTATGCAAAGGTTTAGGCACCCCTGACAATTTCCATGATTTTCATTTATAAATAATTAGGTGTTTGGATCAGCAATTTCATTTTGATCTATCAAATAACTGAATGACACAGTAATATTTCTGTAGTGAAATGAGGTTTATTGGATTAACAACATGCATCAAAACGAAATTAGACATGTGCATAAATTTGGGCACCCTTCTCATTTTGTTGATTTGAATACCTGTAACTACCTAGCACTGATTAATTGGAACACACAATTGGTTTGGTGAGCCCAATAAGCCTTGAACTTCATAGACAGGTGCATCCAATCATGAGAAAAGGAATTTAAGGTGGACAATTGCAAATTGTTGTTCTTTTTGACTCTCCTCTGAAGAGTGGCAACATGGGGGGCCTCAAAACAACTCTCAAATGACCTGAAAACAAAGATTGTTCAACATTATGGTTTAGAAGAAGGCTACAAAAAGCTATTGCAGAGATTTAAGCTGGCAGTGGCCACTGTGAGGAGCATAGTGAGGAAATGGAAAACCACAGGCACAGTTCTTTTTAAGGCCAGAAGTAAAATATCAGAGAGGCAAAGGATGGTAAGAACAGTAAAAACAGCCCACAGACCACCTCCAAAGACCTACAACATCATCTTGCTGCAGATGGTGTCACTGTGCATCATTCAACAATTCAACGTATGGGAGAGTGATGTGGAAGAAGCCTTTTCTGCACACACGTCACAAACAGAGTCGCTTGAGGTATGCAAACGCACATTTGGACAAGCCAGCTTCATTTTGGAAGAAGGTGCTGTGGACTGATGAAAAAATAATTGAGTTATTTGGTCATAACAAGGGGGCTTTATGCATGGCGGCAAAAGAACACAGCGTTCCAAGACAAACACTTGCTAGCCACATTAAAATGTGGTGGATGTTCCATCATGCTGTGGGGCTGTGTGGCCAGTGCCGGTACTGGGAATCTTGTTAAAGTTGTGGGTTGCATGGATTCAACTCAACATCAGCAGATTCTTGGG
Organism: Bombina bombina; assembly: GCF_027579735.1. Lineage (NCBI taxonomy): Eukaryota > Metazoa > Chordata > Amphibia > Anura > Bombinatoridae > Bombina > Bombina bombina. Next base: position 89,028,357 of record NC_069501.1, read on the forward strand.
AATAATGTTGAGGAATCAGTCACAAAGTTGAAGTTATACCGGAGCTGGATATTTCAACAAGACAACGACCGAAAACACTGCTCAAAATATAATCTGGCATTTATGCAGTTGAACAAGTACAATGTTCTGAAATGGCCATCCCAATTCCGAGACCAGAATATCATTTAAAATTTGTGGGGTGATTTGAAGTGGGCTGTCCATGCTTGGCAACCATCAAACCTAACTGAACTGGAGATGTTTTGCAAGGAGGAATGGTCCAAAATACCTTCATCCAGAATCCAGACACTCATTACAGGCTATAGGAAGCATCTAGAGGCTGTTATTTCTGCTAAAGGAGGCTCTACTAAATATTGATGCAATATTTCTGTTGGGGTGCCCAAATTTATGCACCTGTCTAATTTCGTTTTGATGCATATTGCACATTTTCTGTTAATCTAATAAACCTCATTTCACTACTGAAATATTACTGTGTCCTTCAGTTATTTGATAGATCAAAATGAAGTTGCTGATTCAAACACCCAATTATTTATAAATGAAATCATGGAAATTGTCAGGGGTGCCTAAACTTTTGCATACGACTTGTGTATATATATATATATATATATATATATATATATATATATATATATATATATATATATATATATATATATATATATATATTATTCATGTAACATTTTCATTCTATTTTAATCATAACTTCTTACTGAAGGTTGTCTCTTCTCAGGAGATTGATGTTCCTTCTTTGTGTCCTTCCCCAAAGAATAGTAAGGAAAGACTTCTACATAATTTGGATGTAGTTAGAGCTTTGAAATTTTATTTTCAAGATTTTTACAGTCTGCTTAAAGGTCAGAAGGCTATTGGGGCTAAAACAATTGATTCACAAGGATTACTTGGAGGCAGCAAAATCTCCTCCACCTCATATTATGGCTCTTTCTACTACGCCTGTATCTAATTTCTAGACTTATAAAAATGAGGTTTCTATTGAACACATTTTCAAATCTGCTACTTGTTCTTCCCGTCATACTTTTACTATTTTTTCCCCCCATAAAAGTATGTTGATAAAGGGCAACATGGGGCTTTTATACATGTTTAACAGTATTCCAAGATTGTTTGGAGTTATTCTATTATCTTCCACATTTGCAATAGTCTCTTGGTCGCAGATGCCATTTAAGATGTATATATGAATATGTACTCTAGATTTATTAAGCCTATATTTAGCAATTTAGTATAGTCGCTTGGTAGTGGGTGGGGCAGACATTTACATATGCAGGAAATATGAGAAAACTGAAATCACAACCACAACATGAAATGTTTAGTTTTCACATTAAAAAATAACAAGAAGTAAAAAATCTCATGTTTTGAAAAAACATAATTTACAATATCTAGTACCTCCCCATTTTCTCACAATACTAGCTATTGGGCAAAGGCAAATCTTGTTCTGTACAATGACAGTGGTGATATTTTAAACCTTGTCACTTAGCAGTTTTACGATTTACAGAGTGATAGCTGTTAAAATCCCTTTATAGAAGATGAGATAGTATTTTTTTCTTATGGAAATACATTTCCTGCCATGTTCTTCTTGATTTTAGATTAAAATATTGCCAAAAAGGTTATATTTATGAATTAAAATTAATAAATAAATAAAGACATTGGACAAGCATGCCAGTATACCCATTATGGTTATATACAAATGACATTCAGACTGTTTAAAACTTATCATAAATTTCCAATTGCAAAACACACACAGACTTCATTAGCCCATATCGAATTACAGCAATCGTCATCCATTATTGGCAGTTTCAGATCATATTTTGTGTGTTATCAGTGTCTGCTGTGTTTGACTTGGAAAGATTGTGATACTTTGTAAAGAAAAAAAAAACTCTGTTCCAGTTTTTCTAACATCAGGAAAAAAAATTGCATCTACTCCATAATCTTAACGTTTCAATTTATATTTTTATTTGTGTTGCTTCTAAGGAGGATTTGAATTAATCAACAAAAAGCTCTATGTCAGCAGTACAAGATTTAGTCAGTAGACTGTGCTTCTAAGAACACGACTATGTATTTGTCTTTTGAGGATAAACTTCTGTTTATCTTAAACCTTGAAACCATTATTAAGAAGATCATATTGGCGAGGAATTGTCCTTTTGTTTCCAGTCCCTGGAGATATTTGTGTAAATTAAAAAGTTAATTATGCTCAAATTTAAAGTAATCCCCAGAGATACCTAATGTAGACTTTCTTCTTGACCCTATTGTTAGGAGGTCAGTTCCAACATTTTGGTGGAATATGGTGCAGATCTGTTTCTGACAAATTATGACATGGATTAAATTTCCTCAAGGTACAAGATAAGTGTCAGCTTGTTCTCTTCCTTCTTCTGTCCGTTAGGTGTCTTACCAGTACATACATAAAGAGAAGCAATCAGTCAGGAATGAACAACAGCTCAATGGCTTGTTCTATGGCCCAGTTACCACCTGGGAACAGCTTATTTTAGCCCAATTGGGCTTTTCACAGAGCAGAAATTTGTGTCTTGCCAGATCTTTCTCTAAATCAGGTTTCCTTTCTCTCAGAAATTTAATTCAGCTGGAATAATCCAACCTTTTCCCTCCTATAAACTAGTGAAGTCTGATCCTGCATAACAAGGTTAGTCCAGCCCCACAATATCTTGTTTCAGCCTATTTTGGGGCCAATCAGTAAGGTGCACCCAAAACCCTCTAAGCACATTAGGCCAAGTTACCAACGGGGAGCTCAATGGGTTGTTCTATGGCCCGGTTACCACCTGGAAGTAGCTTTTTTTAGCCCAATTGTGCTTTTCACAGAGCAGAAATTTGTGTCTTGCCAGATCTTTCTCTAAATCAGGTTTCCTTTCTCTCAGAAATTTCATTCAGCTGGAATAATCCAGCCTTTTCCCTCCTATAAACAAGTGTTTTTTTTTCTCTATTCATCTTACTGAATTAAACTAAGTTCAATACAATCTTGAACTGGACATCAAGGCTCGTATCTTGGTAATCAAATTCTACTGCTTCAAAATGCAGTCATTCAATCAATAGGGGCATAGAACCCAGCCAATACATGTCCACATTACCATATTCTATAGTTTTGATTACATGACTAAAGGGTACACATTAGATAATACATATGCTATCTAGATAGAAGAAATATAGGATACAACATCCAATTTTATGGATCAGGCAGTCTAGATGTTTAGAGGTGAATGAGACAGAAGATGTAAGGGTTGATATTTTTATATAATCAGATGTATATCAAGGGCTCAAATTTGCTAGTTAACCATCAAAATTCAGAAAATAGTAAGGAACTGAAAGAAAAGAACCCTGCTGCTGATGGCCAGATAAAATTAAATATATCCTAGACTTATGGAATGGTAAGTTAAGTTTTTTTAAAAAATGCAAACGTTTATTTGAATTAAAGGAACATTTAAACATCTTGTGATGTTAGTATAAAATGTTTAATTATGTTTAGGTATATGTAGTAAAATAATTTGCAATACATTTGTATTATTTATTTTGCCCCCTTTACATGTAAATTATCTCTGAACATTGTGTATCTTCTAACTCTCAAAGCTGGAAATGCTCAATGCAGATTTCTCAAGGCAAAGGGTGATTTGGCTATCATAGGATTTGGGTCAGCAAGGTTAGAGTGGTGTGTGGGGTTTGGATGGCTATAGCGGTGTCTTCAGAAAATAGTTTGGGTGGGCCCTTTCAAGAGACCCACTGTGGGTGGGGCTGTGATGAGAGGGGTTGGGTCGGGCAGTATGTGGTTCATGCGCAGGGTTGTGGCATGCCGTGGGATGAGCTAGCACATAACAATTATTAAAAATCATTAAACATATATATATTCTATGGATTATTTTACCTTTTTTACAGTATGTTTAATCATTTTTTTTAAATGTTATTATTTCTAAAAAAAATATAATATAATAATTCTATGTACTATTTCAATAACTCACCTTAAGATTACTAAATTGTCATGTGCGCTAACTGCACTACTGCAAGCTAGCTGAACACATTGGTAAGCCAATAACAAGAGGCTTATATATGCAGCCACCAGTCAGCAGCTAGCTCTCAGAGAGAACTAAGCAGATTATAAGTAAATTGGAATGTTGTTCACAATGGTATGCTTTATTTGAATCATGAAGGAAAAAAATTGGGTTTCAAGTCCCTTTAACTTCTATGGCAGGTGTGTAACTTTCCAGAAAAGGATACAAATTCAATGTTTCCCAAGCTTTTTTACTCAGAGTATTATGGGAAACTACTGTGCATGAAAAGTTTTGAAAAGTATACATAGTAATGTTGTTTTCTCAGAAAAGACAACATTCCGAAAATTGCACTTTGTTTCTGCAACTGTTAATGTGCCGTGAATAAGACTGTTAGTTTTACATTAGCTAGTTTTGCGTGAATGCCTTAAGGCATATTGTTTATTTCTTAGCTCTGTGCTCTCATAATTCTGCATCCATTGCTTGTCTGATCTCCCACGTTCCTAACATTATTATCTCTCATGGGTATGTGCTCAGCTGCAACATAGCTAGACTACTTTTCCCTTAACGACATATCCTGGTATGCTGAACTTGGAACATCATCATGTCCAACAAAAAGTGATAAGCCAAAGTTTTTATTTTTTATTTTATTATTCTTATGTGCTTTATTTGTAGTGCCGGCAACTGGAGGCTTAAATATGGGAACCTTAAAGGGACAAAACCAAGATTTTTCTTTTATGATTTGGATAGAACATACATGTTTAAACAACTTTTCAATTTACTTCTATTATCAATTTTGCTTCATTCTGTTTGTATTATTTAATGAAGGAGAAGCAATGCACTACTGTGGGCAAGCTGAATACATTGGTAAGCCAATGACAATAGATTCATATCTACCAATCGGCAGGTAGCTTTCAACTATTGAGCATACCTAGTTATCCTTTTAAACACAGGATACCAAGAAATAAGCAAATTAGATAATAGAAGTAAATTGGAAAGCTGTTAAAAATTGTATGCTCTATCCTAAAATCATGAAAGAAAAATATAGTTTCATGTCCCTTTAATGTCCCTTTAATGTCCCTTTAATTCTTCTGTTACATTGAAGTCTCTAAGCTTTGTTGTCTCATCTATGAATTGTAAGCTTGAGTTGCCACATTTAACTGTGGTAATGGATCAGAGTAGCGGGGAAGCACGACAGGGATGCTCTCGACAGCATCAAAATCTCATTATTGCTCTTATTATTTTCACAGCAAACTAAAAGAGAATGACAACGCTGGAATGAAAGTTGAAAATCTTTTTAAGCCTTTTCCCTGAGATGATTTATGCTTTCACATGCAGTGCATTGAAATTGCCTCAAATAATTTAATAGGACGTTTGTAATTAAGAAGTTGAGGAGAAACGCTGTCAGTATAAAGAATAAAATCATTTTAGGATTTCAAGGGAAAAATAGTGAGTTGAAACCACGCTAGTTTTGATTTAGAGGAAGACTGGAATGTATAATTCTATCTCTTAATCATTATAATGTGTTATGTAGCTCAGGGGCTTGTCTGTTCTATTTACCCCATGGAGACAGAAACCCTAAATCAGCCGGTGACTCAGAAATTCTGTTCAAAGGGACAGTTTTTTTTTTTTTAAAAGGACCACACAATTTTAATATGGCACGTCAATGGGTGTGGGTAGTTTTGTATTATGAACATATGTACTCTTCTTAGCCTACCTAGATATGCTCTTATTAAAAGAAACTAAGGCCTAGATTTAGAGTTCTGCGTTAGCCGTCAAAAGCAGCATTAAGGGGTCCTAACGCTGCTTCTGGCCGCCTGCTGGTATTTGGAGTCAGGCAGGAAAGGGTCTAACGCTCACTTTCCAGCCGCGACTTTTCCATACCGCAGATCCCCTTACACCAATTGCGTATCCTATCTTTTCAATGGGATCTTCCTAACGCTGGTATTTAGAGTCTTGGCTGAAGTGAGCGGTAGACCCTCTACCGACAAGACTCCTAACGCCCATGGAAAGGCTGTAGTTAAGATCTTTATGGGCTAACGCCGGTATATAAAGCTCTTAACTACAGTGCTCTAAAGTACACTAACACCCATAAACTACCTATGTACCCCTAAACCGAGGTCCCCCCACATCGCCGCCACTATAATAAATATTTTTAACCCCTAATCTGCCGACCGCAAATCACCGCCACCTACATTATCCCTATGAACCCCTAATCTGCTGCCCCTAACATCGCCGACACCTACATAATATTTATTAACCCCTAATCTGCCCCCCCCCCAACGTCGCTACTACCTTACCTACACTATTAAACCCTAATCTGCCAACCGGACCTCGCCGCTACTATAATAAATGTATTAACCACTAAACTGCCGCACTCCCACCTCGCAAACACTAGAATAAATGGTATTAACCCCTAATCTGCCCTCCCTAACATCGCCGCCACCTAACTTCAAGTATTAACCCCTAATCAGCCAACCGGACCTCGCCGCTACTATAATAAATGTATTAACCCCTAATCTGCCCTCCCTAACATCGCCGCCACCTAACTTCAAGTATTAACCCCTAATCAGCCAACCGGACCTCGCCGCTACTATAATAAATGTATTAACCCCTAAAGCTAAGTCTAACCCTAACCCTAAATTAAATATAATTTTAATCTAACAAAATAAATTAAATCTTTTTAACTAAAGTATTCCTATTTAAAACTAAATACTTACCTGTAAAATAAACCCTAATATAGCTACAATATAACGAATAATTATATTGTAGCTATTTTAGGATTTATATTTATTTTACAGGCAACTTTGTATTTATTTTAACTAGGTACAATAGCTATTAAATAGTTATTAACTATTTAATAGCAACCTAGTTAAAATAATTACAAAATTACCTGTAAAATAAATCCTAACCTAAGTTACAATTAAAAGTAACACTACACTATCAATAAATTAATTAAATAAATTACCTACAATTACATACAATTAAATAAACTAAACTAAATTACAAAAAAAACAAACATTAAATTACAAAAAATGAAAAAGATTACAAGAATTTTAAGCTAATTACACCTACTCTAAGCCCCCTAATAAAATAAAAAAGCCCCCCCAAAATAATAAAGGTCCCTACCCAATTCTAAATTAAAAAGTAATCAGCTCTTTTACCAGCCCTTAAAGGGGCTTCTTGCGGGGCATGCCCCAAAGTAATCAGCTCATTTGCCTGTAATTTATTTAATTAATTTATTGATAGTGTAGTGTTAGGTTTAATTGTAACTTAGGTTAGGATTTATTTTACAGGTAATTTTGTAATTATTCTAACTAGGTAGCTATTAAATAGTTAATAACTATTTAATAGCTATTGTACCTAGTTAAAATAAATATAAAGTTGCCTGTAAAATAAATATAAATCCTAAAATAGCTACAATATAATTATTTGTTATATTGTAGCTATATTAGGGTTTATTTTACAGGTATTTAGTTTTAAATAGGAATATTTTAGTTAATAAGATTTAATTTATTTCGTTAGATTAAAATTATATTTAACTTAGGGGGGTGTTAGGGTTAGGGTTAGACTTAGCTTTAGGGGTTAATACATTTATTATAGTAGCGGCGAGGTCCGGTCGGCATATTAGGAGTTAATACTTGAAGTTAGGTGGCGGCGATGTTAGGGAGGGCAGATTAGGGGTTAATACTATTTATTATAGTGTTTGCGAGGCAGGAGTGCGGCGGTTTAGGGGTTAATACATTTTTCTCTTGTTAAGTGTGTTCAGTCCACGGGTCATCCATTACTTATGGGATATATTCTCCTTCCCAACAGGAAGTTGCAAGAGGATCACCCAAGCAGAGCTGCTATATAGCTCCTCCCCTCACATGTCATATCCAGTCATTCTCTTGCAACTCTCAACAAAGAAGGAGGTTGTGAGAGGAGTTAGGAGTTTTTTACTTAATTATTCTTCAATCAAAAGTTTGTTATTTTAAATGGCACCGGAGTGTGCTGTTTTTTCTCTCAGGCAGTATTTAGAAGAAGAATCTGCCTGCGTTTTCTATGATCTTAGCAGACGTAACTAAGATCCACTGGCTGCTCTCGTACATTCTGAGGAGTGGGGTAACTTCAGAAAAGGGAATAGCATGCGGGGTCCCCTGCAAATGAGGTATGTGCAGTAAAATATTTTCTAAGGAATGGAATTGACTAAAAAAACACTGCTGATACCCATATGATGTAAGTACAGCCTTAACTGCAGTAGAAGCGACTGGTAGCAGGCTTAGTGATAACTTTACATAACATTTGAAATGTTTGTTTTTAAAACGTTTACTGGCATGTTAATCGTTTTGTGAGGTACTTGGTGATAAATCTTTTAGGGCATAATTTTTTTCCACATGGCTAACGTATATTTCTGCATGGAAACCGTTATATCAGGTCTCCCACTGTTGTATTATGAGTGGGAGGGGCCTTTTTTTAGCGCCTTGTTGCGCAGTTAAAATTCAATCACAGTCTTCCTGCTTCTTCCTCCTTGATCCAGGACGTCTCCAGAGAGCTCAGGGGTCTTCAAAGTTTATTTTTGAGGGAGGTAATCAGTCACAGCAGACCTGTGACAGTGTGTTTGACTGTGATAAAAACGTTAACTGTTAAATTGATTATCCGTTTTGGGTATTAAGGGGTTAAATCATCCTTTTGCTAGTGGGTGCAATCCTCTGCTAATTTCATACATTTACTGTTAAAATTTGGTTGCTATAACTGAATTAGTTCATTGTTATTTCAACTGTGACAGTTTTTTTGTGTTTTTAAAAAGCGCAGCAGCGTTTTTTATATTGCTTGTAAATTTATTGAAAGTATTTTCCAAGCTTGCTAGCCTCATTGCTAGTCTGTTTAAACATGTCTGATACAGATGAATCTGCTTGTTCATTATGTTTAAAAGCCAATGTGGAGCCCAATAGAAATATGTGTACCAATTGTATTGATGTTACTTTAAATAAAAGTCAGTCTTTACCGGTAAAGAAATTATCACCAGACAACGAGGGGGAAGTTATGCCGGCTAACTCTCCTCACGTGTCAGTACCTTTGCCTCCCGCTCAGGAGGTGCGTGATATTGTGGCGCCAAGTACATCAAGGCCCTTACAAATCACTTTGCAAGATATGGCTAATGTTATGACAGAAGTATTATCTAACTTGCCTGAGTTAAGAGGCAAGCGCGATAGCTCTGGGTTAAGGACAGAGTGCGCTGATGACACGAGAGCCATGTCCGATACTGCGTCACAATTTGCAGAACATGAGGACGGAGAGCTTCATTCTGTGGGTGACGGATCTGATCCAGGGAGACCAAATTCAGAAATTTAAAATTTTAAATTTAAGCTTGAGAACCTCCGTGTATTGCTAGGGGAGGTGTTAGCGGCTCTGAATGATTGTGACACGGATGCAATCCCAGAGAAATTATGTAGGCTGGATAAATACTTTGCGGTACCGGTGTGTACTGACGTTTTTCCTATACCTAAAAGGCTTACAGAGATTATTAACAAGGAGTGGGATAGACCCGGTGTGCCTTTTTCCCCTCCTCCGATATTTAGAAAAATGTTCCCAATAGACGCTACCACACGAAACTTATGGCAGACGGTCCCTAAGGTGGAGGGAGCAGTTTCTACTTTAGCCAAGCGTACCACTATCCCGGTGGAGGATAGTTGTGCTTTCTCAGATCCAATGGATAAAAAATTAGAAGGATACCTTAAGAAAATGTTTGTTCAACAAGGTTTTATATTACAGCCCCTTGCATGCATTGCGCCCGTCACTGCTGCAGCGGCATTCTGGTTTGAGTCTCTGGAAGAGGCTATTCGCACAGCACCATTGGATGAGATTATGAACAAGCTTAAAGCACTTAAGCTAGCTAATGCGTTTGTTTCGGATGCCGTTGTGCATTTAACCAAACTAACGGCTAAGAACTCCGGATTCGCCATCCAGGCACGCAGAACGCTATGGCTTAAATCCTGGTCAGCAGACGTGACTTCTAAATCTAAATTGCTTAATATTCCTTTCAAAGGGCAAACCTTATTCGGGCCCGGCTTGAAAGAAATTATTGCTGACATTACTGGAGGTAAGGGTCACACCCTTCCTCAGGACAGGGCCAAATCAAAGGCCAAACAGTCTAATTTTCGTGCCTTTCATAATTTCAAGGCAGGAGCAGCATCAACTTTCTCCGCTCCAAAACAAGAAGGAACTGCTGCTCGTTACAGACAGGGTTGGAAAGGCAACCAGTCCTGGAACAAGGGCAAGCAGGCCAGAAAGCCTACTTCTGCCCCTAAGACAGCATGAAGAAAGGGCCCCCTATCCGGAAACGGATCTAGTGGGGGGCAGACTTTCTCTCTTCGCCCAGGCTTGGGCAAGAGATGTTCAGGATCCCTGGACGCTGGAGATCATATCTCAGGGATACCTTCTGGACTTCAAAGCTTCTCCTCCACAAGGGAGATTTCACCTGTCAAGGTTATCAACAAACCTAATAAAGAAAGAGGCATTTCTACAATGTGTACAAGACCTCTTAGTAATGGGAGTGATCCACCCAGTTCCGCGGACGGAACAAGGGCAAGGTTTTTACTCAAATCTGTTTGTGGTTCCCAAAAAAGAGGGAACCTTAAGACCAATCTTAGACCTAAAGATCTTAAACAAGTTCCTAAGGGTTCCATCGTTCAAAATGGAAACTTTTCGAACCATCCTACCCATGATCCAAGAGGGTCAGTATATGACCACAGTGGACTTAAAGGATGCCTACCTTCACATACCGATTCACAAAGATCATTATCGGTACCTAAGATTTGCCTTTCTAGACAGGCATTACCAGTTTGTAGCTCTTCCCTTTGGGTTAGCTACGGCCCCGAGAATTTTTACAAAGGTTCTGGGCTCACTTCTGGCGGTATTAAGACCGCGAGGCATAGCGGTGGCTCCGTACCTAGACGACATTCTGATACAAGCGTCAAGTTTTCAAAATGCAAAGTCTCATACAGAGATAGTTCTAGCTTTTCTGAGGTCGCATGGGTGGAAAGTGAACATGGAAAAGAGTTCTCTATTACCACTCACAAGGGTTCCCTTTCTAGGGACTCTTATAGATTCTGTAGAGATGAAGATTTACCTGACGGAGTCCAGGTTATCAAATATTCTAAATGCTTGCCGTGTCCTTCATTCCATTCCAAGCCCATCAGTAGCTCAGTGCATGGAAGTAATCGGCTTAATGGTCGCGGCAATGGACATAGTGCCATTTGCGCGCCTGCATCTCAGACCGCTGCAATTATGCATGCTAAGTCAGTGGAATGGGGATTACTGAGATCTGTCCCCTCTACTGAATCTGGACCAGGAGGCCAGAGATTCTCTTCTCTGGTGGTTGTCTCGGGTCCATCTGTCCAAAGGAATGACCTTTCGCAGGCCAGATTGGACAATTGTAACAACAGATGCCAGCCTACTAGGCTGGGGCGCAGTCTGGAACTCCCTGAAGGCTCAGGGATCGTGGACTCAGGAGGAGAAACTCCTCCCAATAAACATTCTGGAATTAAGAGCAATATTCAATGCTCTCCTAGCTTGGCCTCAGTTAGCAACTCTGAGGTTCATCAGATTTCAGTCGGACAACATCACGACTGTGGCTTACATCAACCATCAAGGGGGAACCAGGAGTTCCCTAGCGATGTTAGAAGTCTGGAAGATAATTCGCTGGGCAGAGTCTCACTCTTGCCACCTGTCAGCAATCTACATCCCAGGCGTGGAGAACTGGGAGGCGGACTTTCTAAGTCGCCAGACCTTTCATCCGGGGGAGTGGGAACTTCACCCGGAGGTCTTTGCCCAACTGATTCTTCATTGGGGCGAACCGGAACTGGATCTCATGGCATCTCGCCAGAATGCCAAGCTTCCTTGTTATGGATCCAGGTCCAGGGACCCGGGAGCGGTGCTGATAGATGCACTAGCAGCCCCTTGGGTTTTCAACATGGCTTATGTGTTTCCACCGTTTCCGTTGCTGCCTCGACTGATTGCCAAGATCAAACAGGAGAGAGCATCGGTGATTCTGATAGTGCCTGCGTGGCCACGCAGGACCTGGTATGCAGACCTAGTGGACATGTCGTCCTGTCAACCATGGTCTCTGCCTCTGAGGCAGGACCTTCTAATTCAGGGTCCTTTCAACCATCCAAGCCTAATTTCTCTGAGGCTGACTGCATGGAGATTGAACGCTTGATTCTATCAAAGCGTGGTTTCTCGGAGTCGGTTATTGATACATTAATACAGGCTCGGAAACCTGTTACCAGAAAAATTTACCATAAGATATGGCGTAAATATTTATATTGGTGTGAATCCAAGAGTTACTCATGGAGTAAGGTTAGGATTCCTAGGATATTGTCTTTTCTACAAGAGGGTTTAGAAAAGGGTTTATCTGCTAGTTCGTTAAAGGGACAGATTTCTGCTCTGTCTATTCTTTTACACAAACGTCTGGCAGAAGTTCCAGACGTTCAGGCTTTTTGTCAGGCTTTAGCTAGGATTAAGCCTGTGTTTAAGACTGTTGCTCTGCCGTGGAGCTTAAACTTAGTTCTTAAAGTTCTTCAAGGTGTTCCGTTTGAACCCCTTCATTCCATTGATATTAAGCTGTTATCTTGGAAAGTTCTGTTTTTGATGGCTATTTCCTCGGCTCGAAGAGTCTCTGAGTTATCTGCCTTACATTGTGATTCTCCTTATCTGATTTTTCATTCAGACAAGGTAGTTCTGCGTACTAAACCTGGGTTTTTACCTAAGGTAGTTTCTAACAGGAATATCAATCAAGAGATTGTTGTTCCATCATTATGTCCTAATCCTTCTTCAAAGAAGGAACGTCTTTTGCATAATCTGGATGTAGTCCGTGCCCTGAAGTTCTACTTACAGGCAACTAAAGATTTTCGGCAAACTTCTTCTCTGTTTGTCATTTATTCTGGACAGAGGAGAGGTCAAAAGGCTTCGGCCACCTCTCTCTCTTTTTGGCTTCGTAGCATAATACGTTTAGCCTATGAGACTGCTGGACAGCAGCCCCCTGAAAGAATTACAGCTCATTCCACTAGAGCTGTGGCTTCCACCTGGGCCTTTAGGAATGAGGCCTCTGTTGAACAGATTTGCAAGGCTGCAACTTGGTCTTCACTTCATACCTTTTCAAAATTTTACAAATTTGACACTTTTGCTTCTTCGGAGGCTGTTTTTGGGAGAAAGGTTCTACAGGCAGTGGTTCCTTCTGTTTAAATGTTCCTGCCTTGTCCCTCCCATCATCCGTGTACTTTAGCTTTGGTATTGGTATCCCATAAGTAATGGATGACCCGTGGACTGAACACACTTAACAAGAGAAAACATAATTTATGCTTACCTGATAAATTTATTTCTCTTGTAGTGTGTTCAGTCCACGGCCCGCCCTGTCTTTTTTTGAGGCAGTTCTAAATTTTAATTAAAACTCCAGTCACCACTGCACCCTATAGTTTCTCCTTTCTTGTCTTGTTTCGGTCGAATGACTGGATATGACATGTGAGGGGAGGAGCTATATAGCAGCTCTGCTTGGGTGATCCTCTTGCAACTTCCTGTTGGGAAGGAGAATATATCCCATAAGTAATGGATGACCCGTGGACTGAACACACTACAAGAGAAATAAATTTATCAGGTAAGCATAAATTATGTTATTATAGTGGCGGCGAGGTCCGGTCGGCAGATTAGGGGTTAATAAGTGTAGGTTAGGGGTGTTTAGACTCGGGGTACATGTTAGGGTGTTAGGTGCAGACTTAGAGAGTGTTTCCCCATAGGAAACAATGGGGCTGCATTGGGAGCTTAACGCTGCTTTTTTGCAGGTGTTAGGTTTTTTTCATACCAAACTGCCCCATTGTTTCCTATGGGGGAATCGTGCAGGAGCACGTTTTGCCAGCTTACCGCTACCGTAAGCAACGCTGGAATTGAGGGTTGAAGTGGCGGTAAATTCGGCTCAACGCACCCTTTTTGGAGCCAAACGCAGCCCTTCAGACAACTTTCAATACCAGCGTTGTTTTGAAGCAGCGGTAGGAAAAAAAAGCAGCGTTAGCTAGGTGGGTCTTTACCGACAAAACTCTAAATCTAGGCCTACGTTTTAACAAAGGATACCAAGAAAAATTGTAAATTGGATTTTATTTTTACACTATTGGAATCATAAAGGTCTCATTTTGACTTCTATGTCACTTTAGCAATTATACAGCCATGCAATCCTAAATGCTGGGTTATGTTATGTTATATTGTTTTGCATGAAAAACAAAAGGTTTATTAGAGTTAACTGTTAACAGATGATCGGGATGTATTTTCTTCTGATAATGGCTCTCTTCTTCGTACTTCAAGCAAATGAAAAGTAAATACTTTTCATGGGATCAGCCATATTGAAAAAGGATACATTCTCATCTGTTAAGGCACTTATGGATATCTATATGTGGTCAGCTGCCATTGGATAGTAGGTATTGATGTCAATATGGTATTGATATCATTTTAGGTCAAACATTGAAATGACCATTAGAGGTGTATCACATGGTTTTCTAGCTGCCTTGCTGTGCATTAACTTCACCAATCTTCTGCATTGAGAAAATTCAACAATGTTATTCTAATTCACTATTGCGCTAAATTACGAGTGACGCAGTATTTTGCACTCCCGCTCATGCATTAACTCTGCTCGAAGTAAGCTTTTTGCACGCTTAAAATATCGTGACGGCATCATTGTATTTCCCCATAGAAGTCAATGGAGCAAGAAAAGTGCAAACCCGATCACATATTCTCAAGTGCGCTAACCCAACATGAAATATTAATACTTCCCTTTCCAATGTTCTTCACATTGCAGAATATGTTCTATTTATACATAAAAACACACACACACACACATATATATATATATATATATATATATATATATATATATATATATATATATATATATATATAAATTATTATTTTTTTTGGTAAAATATATATCTATACCTCTCTCTCTCTCTCTCTCTGCTTTCATTTACTTGACAGCAAAGGGCTCCAATTCATTCATATATATTTATATATATATATATATATATATATATATATATATATATATATATATATATATATATATATATGTATTTATGTATTTGTATGTGTATATATGTTTTCTACATCTTTTTTGTGTATTTTTTTTTAACAATTTTTATTATATGGTGTTATTATAAACGTAACTGTACTTTGTAATGTATTTTTGATGTGTTTTGTGACACTTTTTGTCTTGTGAAACAATGAACCAGAGCTACATGGTAATCATTCTAGCATAAATAGCGATTGGGCTCAAGTGATTGCGTTTACATTCAGCTTGTAATACGAGCGGAAAACCTGAAACATGCAAACACCTGCAATAAACCCCTTTATGCTTGCGTATAGCGGTTATCTCGACAATCGTTATTTAGCCCTAAGTCGGCTATCCTCTGTATAACTCTCTTTGAATTATATTTCAAACTATTGACCAAATGGCATTGGGTTCCCCTTAGACTCCATAGAGTTTCCAAATCTCATCCCCCCTTATGTTGGAGATCCCGTGGAGCAGTTTGGACTAACATGCATGTTTGGTGAGAATGTCCTTGTGGCACAGGATTTTACATTTATGTGCCCAATTAGGTTTACTAACTAATTCTAGACCCGAAAGGTGCATACTGCATTTGGAAATGCTTAAATTGTCAAAACTAAAGAAGCTCAATATGAACTTGTTTTCTTTCGAGGTCTGAACACACTGTACCTTTTTTTGTTATTTTGATCAGTTTCCCTTTTTCTTAATGTTCTAAATGGCAATTTTTATTTGGTAAAAATGTTGTCAGTAGTAAAACAAAAATGTTAATTTTACTCAAACATATACCTATAAATGGTAAAAACTGATAATAAAGGATGGTGTCTTTTAAAACTACAACTATAACTTTCGGACACCTTTTTTTTTAGGAAGATTTATCAAAATTAAGAGGTGATCTTGCTGATGTTTTTTCATAAAGATAATAACTATGGTGAGGTTTTCAGATTTTGTTCTTTGCAAAGTACTTTCCAGTCTGAAGCATTTTGGAATTCTAGCCAGTCAGCAGGGTTTCTTAATATATACACATCCAGTGGAACACAGATTAATGAGCATCTAATGTGGCCATTTAGCTGATCCTTCTCTGTGATTGAACCCTGGATGTGTAGGGTTTACATTATGACATTGATGGATTTCATCCTTCACTTACCACCTTCAACCTTAACAGCAAAAAGCTGGAAGCTGCCTTCAATTTAAGTGAATGTTTATACACCTCGGGGAGAAATATTTTCACAGTGTGAAATAAACATTTCAAGAAAAGACATCCTAGTTAAGTAGGAAATGTTGTTTCTATAGTTAGCTCCTAAGAACTATCGAATAATGTTTTATGCAGTCTTCTGGCTGCACTATACATTTCCAAGGGTAATCTCGTCCCAGATTTACTTAAAGGGAAAATGTACTCACAATGTTGTCAAATAACTGAAAGAACATCATCTAAACATTTTTATTATTATTTTATAGATAATACATCTTTACCAGTTATACACTTCTTAATGTTTGCTGTCTGATAAGCATTTTTTACTCATTGATTGACGGGTATTTCCTACCAATGCTAATTTGTTAACAGGTATTTCCTACTAATTCTGATTGGTTGACAGGTACTACCTACTAATGCTCATTGGTGGACAGGTGCTTCCTACTAATGCTCATTCATTGACAGGTACTTCCTTCTAATGCTCCTTGTGCATCAGTACTAAGAACCTATAATGCAGTAAACCTCAGTAAGAGAAATATACAATTTCTGTATTTAATGCACAGTACAATGTTTGTGTCTTTCCCAAGAAATAGTCACATTATTATTATTTTTTATAAATTAGATTGTAACTACAAACCAAAGTCCACAGTTGAAATTAATGCATTTTCATGCTTAAAAAATATATATATCTGTCCACCAGAAAAACTTTAGTTGGGTGTTTTTTTCAAGTCTGAAGCTGTACCAGTTGCTACAGTTTGCAATACTGCTGTACATAAGCACTTCACAGTAAACTAACCCTCAATGTTGGAGCTTTGCCACCTTAAAAAAATAAATAAAAGGGCATTCACAGAAGCTAGAGATGGCAGTGCAGTTAATAATTCATGGTGTAGGTTTCTTTTTTAATCTGTAGACTTTCAAATTCTGAACATTTTGCCAAAGATCAAGTAAAGTTTTTTTTGTGTTACAAATACTGTATAATTGTGCTCGTGTTGGAGAATGCAAGCATTTGGTTTCCTGCCCTCTAAGATGTCCTTGTGCTGAAAATCACCCTCTGGATAACAAAAGTAAATTTAGGTTGAGATAAATAGATTAATTATATGCTTGAGATAATTTGGGGAAACTGAACTTGCCTTTTAGATTTTAATTGTTCTTTTTCAGCTAGAGCACTGTTTTTCATTTTTTTGTTGTTTTATTTTTAATTTTAAACATTTACATATATAGTAATTGTAGTTCTCTTAAATGCTCGAATGTGTTCATTTTTTCTGGTTAGTGAAAAGGTGAATATTTAAAGATACTTTAAAATAGCAGTTTTCAAACATATTTTAATACAAATGTGAGCTGCATTATTATTAGTATAATTTAGTAGTTTAATCAGCCATAGGTTTGTGTATTCTATTTTCTCGTTAGAAATAGTGGCCTTGATTGGGGATGGCGATGTGATTGGATTAGGGAAATAATAATAATAATATGATACATTCCTCACAGGTAGCCAAATAGTTAAAACAACTTAGATGAAATGTTGTGCCCCATTTTATCGATGACATTTGTAAATGAAATTAATGGTCAATAAGAAATAACCACACAGACTAAACACCATAGTTAAATGATACTTTTTGCACTTCGGGTTGCGCTTGTATTATCAGTGGAAAGTAAAATGTTTTCACCCGAGCGTAAACCTGCCCAGTGCAACATAAACCATAACCGCATGCTAACCCGACTGCGTATATTCAAGATAGCTAAACCCGACATGAAATATTAATATTTCACATGTTCTTCAAATAGAATACATTTTTGTTTGTATACTTAAATACATATTTCTATATATATATATTTGTATATACATATACCTATATATCTATTTCTATAGATAAATAGGTATAGATATGTATTCTTCATGAACAGTATGATATATATATATATATATATATATATATATATATATATATATATATATATATATACAAACATATACATTTAAGAATAAAAAGTTCCTTTTTTTCTATGTGAAGAATATATTAATGTAAAATATGTGTTTTGCGAATCTGGCTTTAGATCTTAATGCGGTCGGGTTAGCGCACATAAAAATTTGATAATGTTATTGAAATATTACATATAAAATATTTAAAAAAAAAATAATAAAAATTATTAAACATATTGAAAATATTCTAAATAATTCATAGAATATATCTATATATTTTACAGTATGTTTAATATTTTTTAATAATTTTTATGATTTTTAAAAAAGTATATATTTCTTTCCTAAGATATGGTGAGTCCACGGTGTCATCATTTACTGTTGGGAATATCACTCCTGGCCAGCAGGAGGGGGCAAAGAGCACCACAGCAAAGCTGTTTAGTATCACTTCCTTTCCCACAACCCCCAGTCATTCTCTTTGCCTCTGTACATGGAGAAGGTGAAGTTTTGGTGTCTAAAGAAAATTGGATTTCTTTTGCTACAAGCAAGATTTTAACTAGTTAGAAAGCCAGAGTAGGTTTACTCTGATCTTACCTTTTCAAGACTGGATGTAGCCGTACTCCACGTTAATCTCTTCAGTAGGGCAGTGGTGGCTTTAAAGCAGTTAAGAACTTTTGAGGTGGGCCTCACTGCGTTTTCCTAACATGTTGCTGCCCTTATATAGAAAGCCAGGGTAGGTTTACTCTGTTCTTTCTTTGTTCCACAGGTCTCTGTAAGGAGCGGCGTCCTTTCATACTGTGTCGGCTGTCCTCCAGCCCGACAACTGGATGAGCAGGTAAGTGCCTTTTGTCTTCTGGGGCAAGGAGACTGGCACTGAAGGGGTTAAGACTTAAGCCTGCAATTACTTTGGGACTTAAAATCCTTCAGGGGGAAGGTTTTTATGGCAGTGAGCAGGCACTATATGACGTGATATGGAGACCAGGGTCTAATCTCCTTCAAGGCAGGAAGGTGTTATCCCTCGTTTGGTCTCCGTATTAATATATTCAGGGACAGAGATTCTGGCTTATTAAACCTAAAATCTTAGCAAGTTCTCTGTTTATTGAAGGAAACCTTTTAATATGAGATTAGCTTAAGGCTTCCTATATGAGAGCTCTAATGGAGCCATTAGATTCCTATGGGGCCATTTTTTTCCGCTATCTATTAAAGCGGAGCGTTACCATGATTATGATTATTTTTATCCCTGCCCCGTATGTTTATTCCCTTTTGGTGTCGACAGATGACTCTGGAGATTCTTAAATTTTATGTTTTATCATCTGTTAAATGAAGTTAAGCACAATTTAGTGAGCCTCATCCCCATACGATGTTTGGCCCCCCCTCCTTCTCAGTGAAGAGCAGCGCAATTTTAGGGGATTGCTGTGTCTGCAAATAAACACTGCCTCGTTCTCAGGCTGAGAGTGAGTGACGTTCTTTTTCTGCTGTGTGGTGTTATTTACAAAATACTTTGTTATCCTAGTGGTAGGACACCCTAGAGAGCTATATATTTTGAGATACCAATTTAACATGGAGTGTATTGCATGATTTTCTTCCTGCTATATAATAAAAAGTACATGTTAGTAACGTTTGTTGAAAACATTCAATTCTTCTTTTTAATGTGTTTGTCCCTTAAGTTTTAATAAGTTATATCCTTAAGTTAAGGGTTATGATATAACTTACTTTTAACCATTATAGTTGTGTGGGGCTTATGTTCAGATATTTGTGGAGCAAAAGCCTTTTCCTAGGTACAAAATGAAGGCTCTCGAGGAACAATTGTTGTTCTGTAAGATCTACCCATCACCTTTGGAATTAATCTTAAGATAATAAAGATACCTTTTGATGGAGCTTCTCGCCTCTAGGAACATTTTGAAAAATTAAAATGTTTATTTTTCTGTGCTGAATGTTTAGCAGTTGCTATTGAATAGTACAGATAGATGTGACTTTATGAGCCTTATGTCTCCCAGGATGATGCTGTTCTGGCAATGCCACAGTTTTCTCCTTAAACGTCCCAAGCCTCTATGGCATCACATGCAGTGCCCTGTGATTCCTCTCAATCTCCAGGAGGAGTGTATTTGCATACAGAATTTGCAGCTCAGGTATCCTCTGCGGTATCTGCGGCTTGGTTTGTTTTTTCCATTCCTACAGGGAAAATGCAAGAGGACATTTAAAGTTTCAGATAATAAGGTTTCTGCTCCACATGCTGCTACACAGGTTGGCCCTCTACTAAGTCTGTTGAGGAGGATTCGCAGGTAGTTTCTGAGGGTGAAATCTCAGATCTAGAAAGTATAATTCCTTCTTCTGATGCTGAAGTGGTCTCCTTCAGATGCATGCTTCAACATCTCGTGTACTGTTAAAGGAGGTTTTAGCTACTTGGACGACACCGATACCCCTGTCATTGTCAACCCTTGGAAGTTTTGTAAACTTTATCAGTTCTATGATTTCCTTCCTATGAGGAAGTGTTCTAGACGTGCTATGGGATTTTTCACAGGAATAGGAGAAGCTAGGGATACCTTTCTCTCTGTCTCCCATCCTCTAAAGGATTTTCCTGTCACTGACTCCATTAAAATGCATGGTGCCCTTAGTAGAAGGGAGCTTTTCTACTATGGCTCAGAGAACTTTGATCCCTGAGGAGGTTAGCTAGCACCTTACAGATTCATGGATAAGAAGCTGAAGGTTTAATTGTTCATTTAGAGCAATGCCTTGTTTTATTAGACTTGCTGTGCTAGCCCGCCGGACATTGTGGCTAAAATCTTGGTCAGCTGAGAAGCCTACCTGTGGCTTAGTGGTACAGCTTAGGCTTTATAGTTCTGCGGTTGCAGATTCAATATATGTTTCCTCCAAATCCACGCTTCTGATGTTTCCTTTCTAGGATGAAACCTTGTTTGGACTTGGTCTGGTAGAATTTTCCTCTGACTTTATGGGTAAAAAAAGTTTTTCTGCCACTCGTCAAGATAGTAAGACTAAAGTAATTTTTTCTTTTCCTCTTTCTGCAAGGTCAGTTATGTCTTTTGGAATCCCAAACTTAGTCCAATCTAAGATTTCCTCCCAGGGGCAGATTTCTCCTTCTAGAGTATCTGCAATCCAGGTATGGTGAGAGGCTTTCCTTCAACTGGGTTCAGGACCTTCCTCTCTGGGAGTGATATTTAAAGCCCCAGTCTTGGAATGGGATCTAGGTATTTACCTCACGTTTCTCAGGTTCTGACCTTCAAAGTAGTATCCATTCTCATTTGGTTCAAGAGGGCCTGTACATAACAAACATAGACCTGAAGGATGTGTATTTTTTGTTCCCATGATTCAGGATCTTCTTAAGATTCTGAGTTTCATCATCCTAGAAAGACTTTTAGGTCTTGGGGTATTGTGAGGGTGGTTTTCTGGACAATATATGGTTCAGGTGTCATTATCCCTTCGAGCAAACTGTCTTTCAAGAGATCTTGTCCAATCTATTTTCCCCATGGATGGGAAATGAATCTGGAGAAGAGTTTCCTTGTTCCATCTTCAAGGGTGATTTATTTGGGGACCTTAATAGATCTCTATCTAGGAGAAGTTTTCTAACAGAGGTCAGATAATCAAGGATTTATTCCTTTTCCTCTCTCTGCAGTCTACTGTTCGGCCAACAGCAAGCTCTAGTGGTCCGGTAGATAGCTTAGCCATCTTGCAACCAGAAGGTTGGGAGTTTGGATCTAGCTGCAGTTGATTTTACCTTCACTTTTCAGTGACTAAATGTATGGAGTGAATTGGTCTGATGGTTACCATGGACATCATTCCCATTGCTATTTTCCATAAAATGGAAAACATCCGGATCTGTCACAGAGGATAGATCTAGATTAGTCGACAAGAGTCTTTCTCCTGTAATGTTTTTTTAGGAGTACCTGTCTTAGGGTGCGTGCTTCTGGAGACATTCCTGGGTGATGTGACCACAGACTCCAACCTGCTGAGCTGGAAAGCAGTATGGGACTTGTTTAAGGCACAGGGTTTATGGTCTCAGAAGTGTCTGCTCTCCTCTTTAACATCTTGGAGTTGAGAGCGATTTCCAATGCTCTGATGGCTTGGCCTCAGTCGTCCTTAGCTTGGTTCCAGTAGGACAATATCCCCTCAATGGTTTACATCAACCACCAGGGAGGAACTTAGAGTTCCTTAGCCATGTAGGAGGTGACTTGGATTGTTCACGGGCGGAAGCTCAAATTTGCTGTCTGTCATCCACTTTCCAGGGGTGGGCAATTGGGAATTGGACTTCTGAATAAACAGCCATTTCATCTCGGGGAGTGGGCTCTCCATCCGGAGATGTTCTCTAGGTGAACCCTCAAAGGGGGATTCCGGAGTTGGCTTCTGAGGGCGTTTCGACAGAATGCCAAGCTTCCAAGGTACGGTTCATGGTCAAGTGATCCTCAGACTTCCCTGATTGATGTTCTGCCAGTTTTCTTGGGATTTCAGTCTTGCATACCTATTTCCTTTGTTTGCTCTCCTTCCACAAATCATTGCTTGTATCAAACAGGAGAGAGCGTTGGTGATTCTAATAGCCCCTGAGTGACCTCACAGGATCTGGTATGCAGACCTAGTGGAGATGTCATCTCTCCTACCTTGGAGACTGCCTCTGAGGAAGGACCTTCGGATTCAGAGTACCTTCCTTTATCCAAATCTCATTTCTCTGAAGCTGACTGCTTGGAGATTGTAACTAAGAGTGTTTTTTCCTGAGTCAGTCATTGAGACCATGATTCAGGTTTGTATGCCAGTTACTAGAAAGATTTACCATAAGATATGGCATTAATATCTTATTGGTGTGAATCCAAGGGTTACTCTTGGAGTAGAGTCAGGAATACTAGGATTTTGTCTTTCTCCAAGAAGGTCTGAAGAAGGGTTTGTCAGTTAGTACCCAGAGTTCTGCATAATCTATTTTGCTACATTAGCATCTGGTGGATGTGCCGGATTTGCACTTTTTTTGTCAGGTCCTGGTCAGAATCAGGCCTGTGTTTAAGTCTGTTGCTCCTCCTTGGAGCCTTAACCTTGTTCTTAAAGTTTTGCAGCTGGCTCCGTTTGAGCCATTGCATTCCATAGATATTATCTTGGAAGTTTTTGTTTAATTATTGCTATCTCTTCTGCTCAGAGAGTGTCAAAACTTTCAGCTTGCAGTGTGATTCAACTTATATTTCATGCCGATGAGGCGGTTCTTCGTACTAAGTTAGGTTTCCTTACTAAAGTGGTTTTGGATAAAAATATTAATCAGGAAATTGTTGTTCCTTGTCTATGTCCTAGTCCTTCTTCTCACAAAGAAGGTTTATTGCACTACTTGGATGTTGTGCGTGTTTTAAAATTTTATTTACAGGCGACTAAGGATTTTTGCCCATCTTCTTCCCTGTTTGTTTGTTTCTCTGGGAAACGTAAAGGTCAGAAAGCTTCTGCTACTTCTCTTTCTCTCTGGTTAAGAAGTATAATTTGTTTTGCTTATGAGACTGCTGGTCAGCAGCCTCCTGAGAGAGTTACGGCTTATTTCATGAGAGCTGTCTCCTCTTCTTGGGTTTTCAAAAATGAAGCTTCTATGGGACTGATTTGCAAGGCTGCAACTTGGTCCTCTTTGCATACTTTTTCCAAATTTTCCAAATTTGGTACTTTTTGCCTTGGCTGAGGCTTCTTTTGGGAGAAAGGTTCTTCAAGCGGGGGTACCTTCCGTTTAGGTCTCCCTGTCTTGTCCCTCACTTGTCATCTGTGTTCTCTAGCTTGGGTATTGGTTCCCAACAGTAAATAATCACACCGTGGACTCACCATATCTTAGGAAAGAAAACAAAATGTATGCTTACCTGATCAATGTTATGCCCTTATTTTACGACAGTTATTTTTTTACTAAAACTCAGGCACCTCTGCACCTTGTATTACTCCTTTTTTTCTCCATTTCCTTTTGGTCGAATGACTGGGGGTTGTGGGAAGGGGAGTGATACTTAACAGCTTTGCTGTGGTGTTCTTTGCCTCCTCCTGCTGGCCAGGAGTGATATTTCCAACAGTAAATGATGACACCATGGACTCACCATATTCGGAAAGATTCACAAAGCAAAACTAAAAATAATGTACTTTGTATTATAAAATATATAGTTCTATATATATCTGATACTGTTCATGTAAAATAGACATGTATACTTATATAGATATATATAGGAATGGAAGTGAAGGTATAGGTATATACAGATATATGTAAAGAAATATCTATTTACCATCAAAAGGACATTATCCTGTAAGTGAAGAACATTGGAATTTTGAATATGTACAGTAAATATACTGTAAAACACATAACTACATAAATACATCTGTACACACACACATACATATACTGTATATATATATATATATATATATATATATATATATATATATATATATATATATATATTTACATATATACATGCAAATGCATATTTAGACATGTGTATGTATGTATCTCTAAGTTAAAGCCTTTTACAGCCTTTATTTATTCCTAACACCTGCGACCTCATATCTTTGAGCCCTTATAGCTTTTTATGCTATTTTGTAAAATAATTTTTTTCAGACAGTGTAATTTTGAGTTTAACTGTACTTTTAAATATATTTTTGATGTGTTTTGTTTAAGTTTTTTGTCTAGTGTAACAGTTAACCTGGTGCTCTAAAGGCACGCTATCCCAACACGCTTTAAATTGGATTGCACTCAAGTGAACACGCTTACTTTCAACTGATAATAAGCACGCTACTTCCAATGAACGCAAAGAGTCGCGATATACCCATTATCGCTCGCGCTCAACAGTTAATGCTCTACTCATAATCTAGCCTTTAGAGAGGTTCAAGTCATTAAACTGTGTACAATTTGATAAGATGTGTTTTTTCTTCTGTATGTTTTTTACTATTAGAAAAATGGACAAGTTGATAATTTTCTAAACTTAGGTAGTATACAATTTTTTAATGAAAATATGTAATTTTTCTCTTTTTTTGTGAGACAAACATTAGAATAAAATCAGTAGGTATCAACTTTTGGATTATCCAAATGTGGTTAAAAAAATAGGAGTGAGGTGTCAGCCAGAAGCACTGTAGTCTTGATAGGTGGTTCAGCAGGGTCTTGATCTGATAATCATAAAGCAACCAGTCAAAATTTCACAACTATTAAAATGTTATCTAAAAAATAGCCAACTGAAACGTAACAGGTGTCATAATAGTGACATTTAGGGCCTCTAAAGCACTGAGAAGAAATACATCATAGTTTTCAAGAAACCACAGGGTTTAATTAAGGATTCCACAATTTTGCCCTGTGATACTCTATGTGATAGCATAGGCAGTGCCTTCTTTTGCCAACATTACGAATGTCAACATTTCATTGATACTGTTCTGATTCCCACAAAAATGTAATGCCAATAGTATGATACCCACAACACTTCAGCTGCAAATTGCCTAAAACAACAGGAAGTAGGAAAGATGTAGAGAAACGTCAATCCCTAACATCTTGTGTGTGTGTGTGTGTGTGGGGGGGGGTATGCTCATGAGTATCCACAGGTTTTTTTTTTTGTTTTTTTTTTTGGGAGGGAGCAAAAAATTAAATGCCCAAATCAAAACAATGTAGAAGGCATTGAGGCCTATTTATCAAAGGTCTTGCGGACCTGATCTGACAGTGCGGATCAGGTCCGCAAGACCTCGCTGAATGTGAAGAGCAATACACTCTCCGTATTCAGCATTGCACCAGCAGCTCACAAGAGCTGCTGGTGCAACGCTGCCCCCTGCAGACTCGCGGCCAATCGCCCGCCAGCAGGGAGGTGTCAATCAACCCGATTGTACTTGATCTGGTTGAATTGTGCCGATTCCTGTCCGCCTACTCAGAACAGGCAGACAGGGTTATGGAGCAACGGTCTTTAGACCACTGCTTCATAACTGCTGTTTCTGGTGAGTCTGAAGACTCACCAGAAACATGGACTCACAAGCTCCATGCGGAGCTTGATAAATGGGCCTCATTGTGTGCAACAGGAGAGAGCTACTTTTGTATAAATGAGATGCAGATTATTTTACAAATGGTGGCTCATAAGTATCCAAAATGTGACTAAATAGTGCTCTTAAGCTTGTATATAGAGGCATTTGCTTTATATTGTCAACACCCTATTAAGCACCCTTCTTTATACCTCATAAATGGCAGTTGCGTGTCCTTCAAGGGATTTTCTTGCATTTAAGTATTATTCAATTGCATGTTTCTGAAATATACCATGTTACACCAAGGTTATCTCAGTTCTACAAGCATATTTGTAAGTTGCCATCTATAGATAAATGTTGACCATAATGCGTTTTCCAAAAGAACTTTTAGTTGCAATGTGTATTTTTAAGTAAACGATCTAACTATGAGTACAACTCTAATAACCAGTACAAACTTATTAGTAACTGACTTGACTGGAGTAATTTAATCCTATAAGAAGTATTACCTGTCAGGGTAAACTGACAAGCTCAAATTATTCCCCAGAGTGAGGTCCTCACAAGAAGAATTTTGGGTTACACACTATTAGCTAAAAGTATAAACTGAAGATTACATAAAAAAAATCATATATATTCTTTCACTGCAACATAGAGCTTTGATCCACTTGTCTATGGTATCCAAGGAGTTAAAAGATAAATATTTTATCTTCTCAACCTGAAATAATGTTTAATATGTTAGCAACATGAATACATGACACATCAGTGTACAAATAATAGTTTATTTATTTTACCAGTTTAGGCCACATTTCAGTTGTTAAATAATTAATATGCTATTACATTGAACAAGTTGGTTGAAGCAATAATCTGTGTTCGATTTCAGCTCCAGCTAGAATCTTAACCTTTAGTGGCACTGTAACTACACCGTGGATGAAGGATATTGTCTTGCCATGTAAAGCTGTAGGGGATCCATCTCCAACCGTCAAATGGATGAAGGAAAGGTAACCAGCAACTAAATGTGCAGCATGCAAGGTTTGCATGACTTTTAGAACTGTAGAAACCTCTAATCAAAGTTTATGCCATGAATTAATCACCCTTTCTGTGAAGAATCGCTCACACAAATTACTCCTGAACCTACTATCCTTCTGCTTGAGATCATGACCCCTTGTAAAAAATACTCAACAGCTTCAGCTATATAAATATATATGTAAATATAAAGTATATATAGGGGTGGAAAATTAGCACTATTGTTTACTAGTCAGGGGTTGAAAGCTACTTACCCAGAGAGAAAATTTACCAATATTTTTTTTTGACATCTTACATTACTTATACAAGATACTTATATTACATTTAATATATATGGTATATATATATATATATATATATATATATATATATATATATATATATATTAAAAAACAAGGTCTGCGCTGCAGCTGTAATGTTGTTAGCAATACTAAAATAGTTTTGTTGTCTAGGAAAAAGCACCTTAAAAACATTTTTTCCTTTTCTGTGACCAATTCAGCAGATTAACAAATTAAATTGTTAAGCTCCAATTTGCAATTCCTGTATACATTAAAGAAAATGTGGAACCAATAGGTAAGGGACAATAATCATAATTATTCTGTGTCATATGACATATTTTGTGCTATACACAGTACTTCCTTTCTCTTACACCTGACTTTTTTTCCATCTTCCTTAAATGAAAACCTAATCATTATAATTCTTAAGAAACTCTTGGCTAGATTACGAGTTGTGCATTAGGGTAAAAAAGCAGCGTTAAGAGGTCCTAACGCTGCTTTTTTACGTCCGCTGGTATTACGAGTCTTGAAGGTTTAGGGTCTCCGCACACTTCTTTGGCCTTACCGCAAAACGACTTACGTAAACTTTGTAAAGTCTTTTTTCTATGGGACTTCCATAGCGCTGATATTACGAGTCTGTCCTGGGAAGCCAAAAAGTGAGCGGTACACCCTCTACCTCCAAGAGTCCTAACACATTTAAAAGTCAGTAGTTAAGAGTTTTATGGTACAACGCCGTAACAAAAAACTCATAACTAAAGTGCTAAAAAGTACACTAACACCCATAAACTACCTATTAACCTCTAAACCGAGGCCCTCCCGCATAGCAAACACTAAAATAAAATTATTAACCCCTAATCTGTCGCTCCGGACACCGCCACCACCTACATTATATTTATTAACCCCTAATCTACCGCCCCCAATGTCGCCGCCACTATACTAAATGTATTAACCCCTAAATCTAAGTCTAACCCTAACACCCCCTAACTTAAATATAATTAAAATAAATCTGAATAAAATTACTATAATTAACTAAATTATTCCTATTTAAAACTAAATACTTACCTATAAAATAAACCCTAAGCTAGCTACAATATAACTAATAGTTACATTGTAGCTATCTTAGGGTTTATTTTTATTTTACAGGCAAGTTTGTATTTATTTTAACTAGGTAGAATAGTTATTAAATAGTTATTAACTATTTAATAACTACCTAGCTAAAATAAATACAAAAGTACCTGTAAAATAAAACCTAACCTAAGTTACAATAACACCTAACACTACACTATAATTAAATAAATTAACTAAATTAAATACAATTACCTAAATTAAATTAAATTAGCTAAAGTACAAAAAAACACTAAATTACAGAAAATAATACACAAATTACAGATATTTAAACTAATTGCACCTAATCTATTAGCCCTATCAAAATAAAAAAAGCCCCCAAAATAAAAAAAAACCTAGCCTAAACTAAACTACTAATAACCCTTAAAAGGGCCTTTTGCAAAGCATTGCCCCAAAGTAATCAACTCTTTTACCTGTAAAAAAAAATACAAACAACCCCCCAACAGTAAAACCCACCACCCACACAACCAACCCCCCAAATAAAATACTATCTAAAAAAACATAAGCTCCCCATTGCCCTGAAAAGGGCATTTGGATGGGCATTGCCCTTAAAAGGGCAGTTAGCTCTTTTCTAGGCCCAAAACCCAAACCCTAACCTAAAAATAAAACCCACCCAATACACCCTTAAAAAAAACTAACACTAACCCCCTGAAGATCGACTTACCAGGAGAAGTCTTCATCCAAGCCTGGCCGAAGTCCTCAACGAAGCCGGGAGAAGTCTTCATCCAAGCCGGGCCGAAGTCCTCAACAAAGCCGGGAGAAGTCTTCATCCAAGCCGGGCGAAGTGGTCCTCCAGACGGGCAGAAGTCTTCATCCAGACGTCATCTTCTATATTCATCCATCCGGCGCGGAGCGGGTCCATCTTCAAGACATCCGACGCGGAGCATCCTCTTCATCTGATGACTAAAGATGAATGAAGGTACCTTTAAGTGACGTCATCCAAGATGGCGTCCCTTAGATTCCGATTGGCTGATAGAATTCTATCAGCCAATCGGAATTAAGGTAGAAAAAATCCTATTGGCTAATGCAATCAGCCAATAGGATTGAACTTCAATCGTATTGGCTGATCCAATCAGCCAATAGGATTGAGCTTGCATTCTATTGGCTGTTCAAATCAGCCAATAGAATGCAAGCTCAATCCTATTGGCTGATTGGATCAGCCAATAGGATTTAACTTCAATCCTATTGACTGATTGAATCAGCCAATAGGATTTTTTCTACCTTAATTCCGATTGGCTGATAGAATTCTATCAGCCAATCAGAATCTAAGTGACCCCATCTTGGATGACATCACTTAAAGGTACCTTCATTCGTCTTTAGTCGTCGGATGAAGAGGATGCTCCTCGTCGGATGTCTTGAAGATGGACCCGCTCCGCGCCAGATGGATGAAGATAGAAGATGCCGTCTGAATGAAGGAATGAAGACTTCTGCCCGTCTGGAGGACCACTTCGCCCGGCTTGGATGAAGACTTCTGCCGGCTTTGTTGAGGACTTCGGCCCGGCTTGGATGAAGACTTCTCCCGGTAAGTCGATCTTCAGGGGGTTAGTCTTAGGTTTTTTTAAGGGTGTATAGCGTGGGTTTTATTTTTAGGTTAGGGTTTGGGCCTGCAAAAGAGCTAACTGCCCTTTTAATGGCAATGCCCATCCAAATGCCCTTTTCATGGCAATGGGGAGCTTAGTTTTTTTTAGGTGGGTTTTATTATTGGGGGGGTTGTTTGTATTTTTTTTTTTACAGGTAAAAGAGCTGATTACTTTGGGGCAATGCCCCGCAAAAGGCCCTTTTAAGGGCTATTGGTAGTTTAGTTTAGGCTAGGGTTTTTTTTTATTTTGGGGGGGCTTTTTTATTTTGATAGGGATATTAGATTAGGTGTAATTCGTTTAAATATCTGTAATTTGTTTATTTTCTGTAATTTATTGTTTGTTTTTTTTTGTACTGTAGCTAATTTAATTTAATTTAGGTAATTGTATTTAATTTAGTTAATTTATTTAATTATAGTGTAGTGTTAGGTGATATTGTAACTTAAGTTAGGTTTTATTTTACAGGTACTTTTGTATTTATTTTAGCTAGGTAGTTATTAAATAGTTAATAACTATTTAATAACTATTCTACCTAGTTAAAATAAATACAAACTTGCCTGTAAAATAAAAATAAACCCTAAGCTAGATACAATGTAACTATTAGTTATATTGTAGCTAGTTTAGTGTTTATTTTATGGGTAAGTATTTAGTTTTAAATAGGAATAATGTAGTTAATGATAAGAATTTTCTTTAGATTTATTTAAACTATATTTAAGTTAAGGGGTGTTAGGGTTAGGGTTAGACTTAAATTTAGGGGTTAATAACTTTAATATAGTGGCGGCGACATTGGGGGCGGCAGATTAGAGGTTACTAAATGTAGGTAGGTGGCGTCAATGTTAGGCGCGACAGATTAGGGGTTAATAATATTTAACTAATGTTTGCAATGTGGGAGTGCGGCGGTTTAGGGGTTAATATGTTTATTATAGTGGCGGCGACGTTAGAGGCGGCAGCTTAGGGGTTAATAAATAGTATGTAGGTGTCGGCGATGATGGGGGCAGCAGATTAGGGGTTAATACATATAATGTAGGTGGTGGCGGTGTCCGGAGCGGCAGATTAGGGGTTAATAAATATAATGTAGTTATTAATAAGTGTAAGATTAGGGGTGTTTAGACTCAGGTTTATGTTAGGGTGTTAGGTGTAAACATAAATTTTATTTCCCAATAGGAATCAATGGGGCTGTGTTAAGGAGCTTTACACTGCTTTTTTGCAGGTGTTAGACTTTTTCTCAACCGGCTCTCCCCGTTGATTCCTATGGGAAAATCGTGCACGAGCACGTACGACCAGCTCACCGCTGACTTAAGCAGCACTGGTATTGGAGCTGCGGTAATGAGCAAAATGTTGCTCAATGCTCACTTCTTGTCTTTTAACGCCGGGTTTCTGAAAACTCGTAATACCAGCGCTGTAGGAAAGTGAGCAGTGAAACAAAACTGCTCGTTGGCACCGCATAGCCTCTAATGCAAAGCTTGCAATCTAGGCCTCTATATTTGCCTTGCTTCTTTTTTTACTATGTCACATTTTCTACCATATCCAAAACCATTTACATTTCTCTCTGAACCTCACAGCTGTTTTCTCTTGCAAACTTTCCGCCTAGGAGCCCACCTCCTTACCTACTGGCTGCTTTTTTCTTCTCTGCATCTTTTTTTTCCAGTTACAGTATATTTGTTATATTAGCGGACCCCACATTTGTTTTACTCATTTTCTCAGATTTGTTAGACTACTCTACTGGCTCATTAGGATAATTGTTGTTTGCCTGTTCAGTGGTCCCCAATGGGACTCCCCATTCTAATCCATGGTAATTCCTTTGCCAATTGCTTAAAAATTGTGAGCCTTTCCAGTACATTTCCAAACCCCATATCCCACTTATCTAACACTTTCATCAAGCAGTGAAGGCACAATATCACATAATATTATGCATGGGGGTTGGAGTATTTAGAATTATCTAAAAACACCTTTCAGGAAGCTATTTTGTGTTTTTTTATTTTAATTCTTTATTTACTTAAAACTTAATGTTGGCTTGTTTCAAATGATATATCTTCCGTGTTCCAACACCTTTTTCTTTTCACATGGTAGTTCAGATGTATAGGAATAAGAGTCATGGACTACAGATTACCTAAAAGGGATTTGATTGGTTAAACCCTAAATTTTATTTTATGCTTCTAACAAGAATAACAAGCCTATTGCTGCCTTTGCATCTGCTGCAGATATCCCCCCCCCCCATATCCTTATTTTGACTCCAGTGTTACTAACCCAATCCACTGGAAAACTAGCCCAGATAGCACTTTGTTACTGAGTGTAGTGGCACCCAGCTTTTGATTGGTTGTAACCCTCTCAGCTTGCGGGAGTTTGAGAAAAACACACTTCAGTGTTGGGTTGCCTGTGAATCAGATAAATATCTATACACAGGGGTAATAATAAGGATATAAGGGACACTGGAAAAACTGCAAAGGCAGCAATAGGATTATTTTTATGAAGCATAATAAGCACAACAATTAAACGTTTAGTGTCCCCTTAAATCTTGCTTTTGTTTTATCAGTTTAAATGGACACTAAACTCAAGAAAATGTACATCATGCTTATAATTAAATAGACATGAAACCCAATTTTTTTTTTGTTTAAAGGTTTAGAAAGAGCATGCAATTTTAAATAGCTTTTCAATTTACTTCTTTTATCTAATTTGCTACCTTCTTTTGATATCCTTTGTTGAAAAGCATATCTAGATAGGCTCAATAGCTGTCGATTGGTGGCTACACAAAGATGCCTCGTGTGATTGGCTCACCCATGTACATGGTTATTTCTTCAACAAAGGATATTTAAAGAATGAAGCAAAATAGATAACAGAAGTAAATTTGAATCTTGTTTAAAACTGTATTTTTTATCTAAATCACAAAAGAAGAATTTTGGGTTTCAAGTCCCTTTAAATACGTCAGCTATGTCAAATTAAAGGAAAAGGGTTATGTTAAAACTGTTTGAATTGATGAATGTTTATCCACAACTAAAACCATAAGATATATACCTCGTTGATTGAAACTCTCACACTGTTGGTTGACCAGAACACACAGTTACCTCTACAAATAAAAAGAGAAGGAGTTTTATTCAGCACAGGAATTTTCAAAGACACAACATTTTACAATACACAAGGAAAATAAATATGCGTATGTTATATTCTGGTCTGGCGCATGCATTTTTTATCGAGTGTATACTTGTATTTATCAAGTTGCATTAACTTTATAATAAAGATTCAGATTCAAATACAAGAACCACTGCACAGTTTTAAGATGAAAAGAAATCTCTTTTTAGTTGACAAACTCATAACAGTAGGCCCCTGAATACTCTAAGGGTAAAAGCTTGACGCTTTAAAGACTGATAGCTAAATATAAAACCCAGCGATGAATGTAAGAAAATCACTTTTATCTCTTAGGGCCTCTGACATGTTTAATGTCGTTTTAATGCAATTGTCCACTTCAAATGCGTGTCATAAAAATGCCAACTTAGATTACTGCACTTATTTCAGTACTGCTCGTTTTCCCTCGTTGTTGCCGCAGAAAATATTATGCTTCAAATCAACATGAGACATTTTTATCCTTTTATTTTGTTATTACACGTTCCTTTGAATGTGTCTATCTATTGGCCCTGTGTGGAGAATCTGCAGCCCTCAGACCTACATTATACACTGGTGACATCTTTCACCTTTGCAGGTGAAATTTATCTTGATAGTCAAGCTTCATATACCATTCTAATAGATTGCTATAATTATTCATTACCATAAACTCTGGATGAGCAGGAAATACCATACAAATATCACAGATACATCAACATAAGTATACACGTAATGCAAACATTTAATGCTGCCTGGCAGAACTCACGCTTATTTATTGGTGGATACTGGAAAGTGACGTCTCATGTTTTTCTGGGTTTTTTTTGCTCAGCACAGGAGTATCAGAAATGTTATAGAAAAACAGTAATACATTGTTATATTCCCTCATTTAGGTGCTAAAAAATATCTTACTGCCCTTTTAAGCTTTCTCAGAGATCTCCTTGATTTATTTTCTTGCTGCTATAGGGCTTGATTATAAGTGGAGTGCAAAATATCTCTTGTGTGCTGGTATTACAAGTATATAGCAATGCGAATGCGAGCTCACGTTCGCATTGCTAGGATGCATTGTGCTCACGAGAGCGCGCTTCCATAGGCTCCTATGGGAGCCTCATTCTGATGCTGTCTGAGACATCATCAGAACCTTGCACAGAGAAGGGGGAAAGTAGCGCAGCGATGGGCAGCATTTTAAAATATATATGTATAAGAATATATACATATATATTTATGTGTTTATATGTGAATATGCCCATATTAATATATATGTACTGTATATAGGCAGTTCCCATAGACCGCAATGTAAAGACACTTTTTCGGTGCCGTTTTTTCTAACACTTCACTCCCACTAACTGTAGACCCCTAAAATTGTTGAGTACAGTAATTTTTTATTTAAAAAAAAATTATACAGCGCTCGCAGTAGCAATAACCAGCCACTTGTAATGGCTGGTTAATTATCATGCATCCGCAAATTTGCCCATTTGCGGGTGCACAATAATTTAGTGCTCCACTTGTAACCTAGCCCATGGTGTTTAAAAATGGTCTAAAACATCTTCTCAATCTATTCCAAATTATAAAGTGTTAATAATAAACAATTCCTTGGGGCTGATATGATAACAGATATTACAATGAGCAAAACCTGTTTTGGACCTTAAAGGTTTACATTAACATTTATAAACTGCTTTTTAAATGTGATATTTGTTTTTGATTCACTGTTGGTCAGTAGAATTTGAGGGGATAGAAACAAATTGACCTATTTATAAAGGTTATTGTTACTATAGCATTGCTATATTGAGGTATTTTGATGTGTTTGTTTGTTTGTTGGGGGCAGAGGCAAACTGGTTGTTAGGTAGTTTTAGGGCATAATTTGAAAAGTAATTTATTTCCATTTACTGTATGGATATGTTAAGGCAGATGCTATATAAGGACAGATGGGAAAATGCATCTGTTCAAGGGTATGTGGATGCAGAAGAGTGGATTAGATGAAGTGATGGATGGACAGCATATGGCAGATATCCAGTCCAACTGCTAAATTACCTGTATCAATTATTGTATATTTTCAGAGATAGTGAAAGGTTAGGCATAGTTCTAAATCTTTGGTACTTTCCAGGATACAATTTATATTAATAAAGTCTCAATGTGAAGCTTTAAATGCTTTCAACATTTCATACTTTAAACAATTCATACATTTTATTGGTTTTACTGTTAACGTTTTCACTGTTCAACCTTTCAATGCAAGCATCCTGGTCAAATGCCTATGTCAAACACTGACTCTCAGAACAGTGCCTTAGAATCAGTGCAGCAGTAACAATGTTAGAACTAAACAATGTAGATCCTAAAAGTATAGTGATAGACCTCTTAACGCCAGCCCTGTTTTACAAATAACATTAAAAATGCACATGCTGTGTAAGTAAATCTCAATGTTAGAGTTGATAAATAATTGGCTACGATTTCACCTGTGTTCAAGGGACATTCATATTCAGGGCCAAATTTTAACTGGAGCCCTAACGGATACGCACAATCGAAAAGGAGTTTATCGTGGGTGTTTTGAGCGTGTTGGGTTTCTCACTCATATTATAAGTTTAAAGTAAATGCGATTGCTTGAGCACAATTTAAGTTAACGTGCTCCACGCTGTGGTTAACTGTTTGTCAAAACAAAAAAGTGTCACAAAACACATCAAAAATAAATTACAAAGTACAGTTACAGTCACAATAACACTATCAATAAACATTATTAAAAAAATATTGGACAAAAAAGTTTTAAAGGCTCAAAGATAGGCAAAGGGCTTAAACATTGAGATACATATACATAGATATACATAACTAAATATGTATATGTATGTATATATATTATGTATTTACAGACATAAATACATATGTACACACATATAGACATATATATGAGTGCACTGGAGCCCTTTGATGTCAAGTAGAGGAAAACATGAAAAATCATATTTAAGCAATATTAATTTTTAATAAAATGTTTAACTCTGTATTTACTGTAAATATTTCACATTCCAATGTTTATATACCTATAAATAATCATGTATATACATATGTATAAATAAATATTTTACCCCAAAAAATTATATATATATGAATAAAGAGAACTCTGGTATATGAAGAATATTGGAATGTGAGTATTAATATTTTCATGTTGGATTAGCGCACTTTAATATGCAATCATGTTTGCGCACGAGTAGGGTGTTAGTTCCCCCCCACACACACACACACTTTTCTTGCTCCATTGACTTCTTTGAGGGAATATGGATGGGCGAATGTTTTGCAACATTCGAAAAATGAAACAAATTTTAACACATTCGTTTATTCGAATCCAATTCGAATGTTTACATAACATTCGATTTTCGAATGTTCGGTTTCGAATTTTACGATTGCATTCAAAAATATTAATTTCAAAAAATTCGAATTTATATTTGTAATAGTATTTCTAATGCTTTCTTTAAATGTAATATTTGAATTATGCAATATTATATATAGAAACATTCTAAATGATATATTTGTATCTATTATGTATCAATTTACTAGATTCCCTACCACATGAACTATTGAACTTCTGAATAGTATTTGTTAAATAGAATGTTAAATTCAAAATTTCGAATGTGGACATTCGATCTAATTATAAACTTTCAAATTCGAAAGTGACATTAGAAAACTGTAAATAGCATTCGATTATAGAATTTTTAAAAATATTCGTTCTTATCAACATTTGGATTTATAATTCGAATTTCGGTAATAACATTCGTTCTAACATTCGAATTCGGAAATTTGCACATTCGCCCATCCCTATGGGGAAATATGTTAACGAGCGCAATATTCGAAGTTTGGCTTTTTGCGCACATCGGGTTTGCACTTGTGTGCAAAAACAGTACTTTGAATTTGTAATACAAGTGCTACCCAACACACCCAAAAAGCTTACTTCTTGCGGAGTTAGCTCATGAGCAGGAGCGTTAACTACCACTCCACTTGTAATCTGGCCTTTAGATGGTAAATATACTAACATTAAATACGATCCGTTTCAGGAAACAAAAATATTGTGCGCTTTGACCATAAACCCTGCCAAACACAGAATCCACCCCTTTCTGATGGATAATTGCTAGCACAAAATTGTTAGAGAATTTAGTGTTGCTTAAGGCAAGGGTTATCATAACCTTACCAAATATTTTTGTTTAATAATAACAAATGTCAAAACCACAATCTATGGGACATCTCCCAATACAAATTCTTAAAAGCTCTTTAAAAATGTTTTATAATTTTTATAAATAAAGGTAAACCACTTTAAAAAAAAATACAATACATAAAATAATTATAAGACAGTTAAAAATATCAAGTCACTGTTAAACCTGCAACTGAAAATATTGTCATCAAAGGATGGAAAAGTTAATCCTTAATATTACAGGTATGCTTCAAAAATGATTCTGGCTCAAACAAACTTTCTAAAGTCATATACTCTGCAAAACAACTCCACAAAAAGAAAGTAAGCTAACTTAAAGGGACAGTCAGGTTAAATAAAATTTTCATGATTCAGATACAGCATGTCATTTTAAACAACTTTCCAATTTACTTTGATTAAAAAAAAATGTGCACAGTCTTTTATAGTTACAATTTTTGAGTCACCAGATCCTACTGAGCATGTGCAAGAATTCACAGGCTATACGTATATGCATTTGTGATTGGCTGATTGCTATCACATGGTACAAGGGTAGTGGAAATATACATAACTTTGAAATTTTTTATAAAAAAATCTACTACTCATTTGAAGTTCAGACTAAGTGCTATTGTCTTATCTTACATTTGTTGATTATGCAAATCTAATGTGTTGACTGGTCCTTTAAGATCCATATAGTCTAACATGTCAGAATTCAGTTTGTGAATCACATGTCTCTCCTTAGCTCTCTCCGTCCTTCAGTATTACCCGGAGTGCCTTCTTCATCACCCCAAGGGGCATGTAACCAAGAACGTGTAACTTATTCAAACACCACCTGTATTGAAGTGCCTCCTTATTTATTATACTTGGGGCACTCCCTTTGCTAGAACTCCACAGGAGGATACTTTGTAGTTATTTATTCAAATATACATGAAGGTTATCTGGTGCTATATACTGATTGTATTTATCTATTTTATCATATGTTTTACATTCATTTTTAAAATACCACATTCTTATTACTTATTTATAAAATATTTTACCAGGAAGGATACATTGAGATTTCTCTCGTTTACAAGTATGTCCTGGGTCATTATTATTATAACATTATTCCCCCCCCCCCTTCTTCCAAAATCTTCAACACCCATTTTTCTATAACTGTTGATAATTCCATCATTATCCCAACCTCACATGCCCGATGTCTTGGGGGTTAACATTTGACTCAGATCTTTCTTTCACTCCTCACATTCAATCTTTGGCCAATTCCTGCCGCTTCCGCCTTAAAAACATCAATTCAACATTTCCTCACACAAGACACAAATAAGATTTGAATCCCCTCTCTCATACTTTCCAGCCTTGACTACTGTAACTCCATCCTCTCTGGTCTCCCTAGCTGGGTTCTAGCTTCTTTACAATCCATAATAATTGCCTCTGCAGGGTCATCTAACTTCGCTGGCTTCCTCAAGCCTCCAGAATAAAACACAATTAATACAAGTTGTGTTTGAAAGAGTTATCTGCTGTCTTGGTATCACTGAAAGAGGGAGAGAGTCAAAGTAGACATTCTTACTAATACACTGAAATCTGACCGGATGAATCTTAATTAAAGTACTTTACTATAGACGGTTACTCATCATTCTTTTGTTGGATTATTTTCCTATGGAAAGTTTATTCTCACCAGTGTAGTTTTTGAAAGATACCAGCAATTTTAAAGGGACAGTAAAGTCAAAATTAAACTTGAATGCATTAATAGAACCAGTCATTTTTGCCAACTTTCCAATTTACTTCTATTATCAATTGTGCTTAGTTCTCTTGGTATCCTTTGTTAAATAGTAATCCTATATGAGCTCAGGAGTGTGCACGTGTCTTTAGCTATCTGGCAGCAATGTTTGCAACAATAATTTTAGCAATGTTATACATTGTTGCAAAAACTGCTGCCAGACTGTTTAATACATGTGCACACTCCTGAGTTCCTATCAGCCTACATTTAGCTTCATTGTCCTTTTAAGGATTAACTTATCTATCCTTTGTGGACAATATTTTTGATTGCAGGTTTGACACAGACTTGATATTTTAACTTTTTCTTTTTAACTATTTCATTAATATTTTAAGGGGGTTGCCTGTATTCATGAAATTGAAAAAAAAAACAACAAAAAAAACTTCATGGCGTGGGGTAGAGACAGTTCATGGCGTGGGGTAGAGCGTTCTAGAGGACAGGAGCAGCATGTGATAAGTTTTGGAGGTGAGAGATGGACGTAGAGATAATAGGAGTGGAGAGACTAAGGTAAGATGTTGATAGAAGAGGATGGGTTGGGGAGTATTTAGAGTAGAGAGAAAGGAAATATAGTCGGGAGTGAGGATGTTGAGAGTCAATACTTTGATTTTGTATTCTAGAGTGTATGGGGAGCCAGTGTAGTGCCTTGAGACCCTCACAGGTGACTAGTTTGCACTCTATAAGTACCCAATAGATAGATAGATGGATAGATAGATAGATAGATAGATAGATAGATAGATAGTGTAGAGACTGGCAGACTGGAACAACTGATGTAGATTGGTGACTTAGGTAGATGATTCTAAGCATTCATAAAAGATTGGAGGGGGTGGGGCTGTGTTTGGGAAGGCCATTAAGAAGAAGAATGAAGTATTCAATGCGTGACAAAATGAGGGAATACCTTAGTATTCTTGTATTTTCTTATGTAAGGAAAGATTGGATTCTGGAAATGTTGCTCAAGATGGCACAGCAGGATTTGGTGAGTGCTTCTATATGTAGAGTTAATGTGAGTCCAGAGTCAAGTGTGACCCCAAGACAGCAGACCCGGGGTGAGGTGTTGAGAATAGAGTCTCCAGCTGTAGGAGGAATGTCAGATGTGGGATGTCTCGGAGAGTGAGGAATAAGCAGCAGCTCAGTTTTAGACAGATTGAGTTGGAGGTAGTGTGAGGACATCCATGAGGATAATGTAGAGAGACGGTTAGTAATCTGGTTTAGTAAAGAGGAAGAGATAGCAGAAGAGGAAAGATAGATTTAGGTATCATCAGAACCCAAAGGAGGATATAAGTTTTCCAAGGGAGGATGTATAGAGGGAAAACATCAAGAGACCCAAGACAAAGCCTTGAGGGACTCCTACGGAGAGAGGCAAAGGATCAGGGGATGTGCTGTTAAAGGAAACTGAAAGCGAGCTGTTTACAGTTATATTATTTATATCACAGTACACTATTTATATCACAGTACACTATTTATATCACAGTTATATTATTTATATCACAGTACACTATTTATATCACAGTACACTATTTATATCACAGTACATTATTTATATCACAGTACACTATTTATATCACAGTACACTATTTATATCACAGTTATATTATTTATATCACAGTACACTATTTATATCACAGTACACTATTTATATCACAGTACATTATTTATATCACAGTACCCTATTTATATCACAGTACACTATTTATATCACAGAACCCTATTTATATCACAGTACACTATTTATATCACAGTACCCTATTTATATCACAGTACACTATTTATATCACAGTACATTATTTATATCACAGTACCCTATTTATATCACAGTACACTATTTATATCACAGTACCCTATTTATATCACAGTACACTATTTATATCACAGTACATTATTTATATCACAGCACACTATTTATATCACAGTACCCTATTTATATCACAGTACACTATTTATATCACAGTACATTATTTATATCACAGTACACTATTTATATAACAGTACACTATTTATATCACAGTTATATTATTTATATCACACTACACTATTTATATCACAGTACCCTATTTATATCACAGTACACTATTTATATCACAGTGCATTATTTATATCACAGTACACTATTTATATCACAGTACACTATTTATATCACAGTTATATTATTTATATCACAGTACACTATTTATATCACAGTACATTATTTATATCACAGTACACTATTTATATCACAGTACCCTATTTATATCACAGTACCCTATTTATATCACAGTACACTATTTATATCACAGTACATTATTTATATCACAGTACCCTATTTATATCACAGTACCCTATTTATATCACAGTACCCTATTTATATCACAGTACACTATTTATATCACAGTACATTATTTATATCACAGTACCCTATTTATATCACAGTACACTATTTATATCACAGTACATTATTTATATCACAGTACCCTATTTATATCACAGTACATTATTTATATCACAGTACCCTATTTATATCACAGTACATTATTTATATCACAGTACACTATTTATATCACAGTACACTATTTATATCACAGTACACTATTTATATCACATTACATTATTTATATCACAGTACACTATTTATATCACAGTACAATATTTATATCTCAGTACACTATTTATATCACAGTACACTATTTATATCACAGTTATATTATTTATATCACAGTACACTATTTATATCACAGTACATTATTTATATCACAGTACACTATTTATATCACAGTACATTATTTATATCACAGTACACTATTTATATCACAGTACACAATTTATATCACAGTACATTATTTATATCACAGTACCCTATTTATATCACAGTACACTAACTTATTTATATCACAGTACACTATTTATATCACAGTACACTAACTTATTTCTATCACAGTACGCTGTTTATATCACAGTACACTATTTAGATCACAGTACACTATTTTTATCAGTTATATTATTTATATCACAGTACATTATTTATATCACAGTACACTATTTATATCACAGTACCCTATTTATATCACAGTACACTAATTATATCACAGTACATTATTTATATCACAGTACACTATTTATATCACAGTTATATTATTTATATCACAGTACATTATTTATATCACAGTACACTAATTATATCACAGTACATTATTTATATCACAGTACCCTATTTATATCACAGTACCCTATTTATATCACAGTACATTATTTATATCACAGTACCCTATTTATATCACAGTACCCTATTTATATCACAGTACACTATTTATATCACAGTTATATTATTTATATCACAGTACACTATTTATATCACAGTACATTATTTATATCACAGTACACTATTTATATCACAGTACCCTATTTATATCACAGTACCCAATTTATATCACAGTACCCTATTTATATCACAGTACACTATTTATATCACAGTTATATTATTTATATCACAGTACCCTATTTATATCACAGTTATATTATTTATATCACAGTACACTATTTATATCACAGTTATATTATTTATATCACAGTACCCTATTTATATCACAGTACACTATTTATATCACAGTTATATTATTTATATCACAGTACACTATTTATATCACAGTACATTATTTATATCACAGTACACTATTTATATCACAGTACCCTATTTATATCACAGTACACTATTTATATCACAGTACACTAACTTATTTATATCACAGTACACTATTTATATCACAGTACACTAACTTATTTATATCACAGTACATTATTTATATCACAGTACACTATTTATATCACAGTACCCTATTTATATCACAGTACACTATTTATATCACAGTACACTAACTTATTTATATCAC
Source organism: Bombina bombina (assembly GCF_027579735.1). Lineage (NCBI taxonomy): Eukaryota > Metazoa > Chordata > Amphibia > Anura > Bombinatoridae > Bombina > Bombina bombina. The sequence goes on from NC_069501.1 coordinate 89,071,339, forward strand.
AGTACACTAACTTATTTATATCACAGTACACTATTTATATCACAGTACACTAACTTATTTATATCACAGTACACTGTTTATATCACAGTTATATTATTTATATCACAGTACACTATTTATATCACAGTACACTATTTATAAATATTAAAATATAGTTTTTGCATAAAAATAGGTTACTTATACATATGCAGTGGCATTTTTTAAAGGGACATAAAACCCTACATTTTTCTTTCATGATTCAGATAGAGTATACCATTTTAAATAACTTTTCAATTGACTTCTATTATCAAATGTGATTCATTCTCTTGCTATCCTTTGTTGAAGAGTAAAACCTATGAATGCCTTTCAACAAAGGATACAAATAGAACAAAGCAAATTAGATATAGAAATAAATTGGAAAGTAACTTAAAATTGCATGCTCTTCTTATTCAATCAAGTTTTATTGTGTCCAATGTGTCTAAGACAACATTTAAGTTACAAAGACCTTAATCATGTCTGAGTACTGCTGTCTTTTCATGTGTATTCTACTACTGGGCTATAGTGCAGGCCTTGGAAGCTTTGCACTCATTATCATAACACAGGTGTTGGATATATTTGCAATATGTAACCTATAATTGGTAAGAACTGGTTAAAACCATTAGAATAACAGATTTGAAAGATCCTCCATGCTTGATCACATATGAGATAATTATATTGACTGGTGAACACATCTTTACTCAAGTAGGGATTGCAGTAGAGCTCTTTAAATGAGAAGTAGATTGTAAAGCCACAACAGCTACTATATAATTGTATATGTATATATATTTACACCTCTAAGCATAGCTATTTATTCTATTGGTATGTGTTCCCTTAGTCATGACTGATTGTGATTGTAATTCCTTTAATTTATGATTTTTGTTTCCTGTGAGGTAGTAACGGGACACCCAGTCTAGTAATGATTGATGGGCGAAGAAGCATCTACAGCAATGGAAGTTTTATCATTCGCACTGTTAAAGCAGAGGATTCTGGGTACTATAGTTGTATTGCCACTAACAGCTGGGGATCTGATGAAATTGTGCTTAATCTGCAAGTTCAAGGTAAAACTCTAATACTATTTTTCATATGCAACATAATCCATCACACTGTTATTGCTATAAGGGTAGTGGTAGACAACCCTACTTCTCAAGACATATAGTGGTAGGTTCCAGTCTTGGTACTAGTTGCGTCTTATAACAAAATTGCCCACTCACTGAAAACTGCTCAGTACTTAAAACAGTATTCCAATTCCACCACATCTCAAGTCATTGGGCCGATTATCACAACTCGCTGCATTGAAAGAAATCATGAAGAAACAATTTTTTAGCATTATTTTGTAATGTATGTGTTGCTCTTTCGCATCCAAAACCCTACGTAGCTGTCAAACTAAAATGTGCCTTTCTAAAAGTGTTTTGAAGAATCTTTCAGTGCTGACTTGTTAGTGACTTTAGCCGTATTAAACAATCTCGTCAGACCAGACTTCTGTTATATTTTATTGTAATAGCTGTGGTTTCCTACATTTAACTGAATCTGTCCTTTTGCATCTTTATTCATGCTGGAAGTCATGGATCTTCAGCTTCATAGCCTAAAGAATGTGGCTTTTTTCTCTTGATGGATTACCTCAATATTCATGATCAACTTTTTCATTTGGTGTAGAATGATGACAATTAATAGTATTTTTTCAAATTCCTGATTAAGTAACTAACCAATGTGAGTTAAAAGTGGACAGGCTTTGTGTTAAAACTGAGTCACCAGAAACCACTGACCACAAAACAAATAGATTACATAATTCTAATATCCAGGACAAATCTTTTTAATCTCCATTGGTTGATTGCTTAACCAATCAAATAATAGCAAGATGTCATAAACTAAGTTGTATTTTTCTACAAGGATCATTTAGGGATGAAGAAGAGTACTTCAAAAGGCCATGGCCTGAAGATACTTAAGCTGAATGGAATAGGGTTATATTAGGAAACTTTCTAGCAACAGGGATTTTGCACTGGGCAAGTGGTAGGGAAGCCATTTGGGTGGGAAGTTTTGACAATGAAGGATGTTTTTCTTTAAAATCCTGTTTTTGTGATACATTTTAATTGTGATGAGTCCATGTTAAACAATCTGGCATGGTCTGAAATAAGTGCCGATATGACTTAACTATGGTGTGAATTATAAAAAGGCTGAATGGATCAGGTTAACCCAATCAGTATAGACAAAGGAAAATACTGGAATCTAACCAAAAAGCAGGCTAGGATTCAAGGACTTACCTGTCTAAGTGCCTAGTATGTTGCCTCATTTGGGGTAATAATAGGGCTTAGCCTTCCTCATTACATTTATAGATAGCATTAAAGGGACAGTATACTGTAAAATAGTTTTTCCCTTAATGTGTTTACAATTGCTTTTTTTACGAACTGCAGAGTAAAAAATGTATGAAAATTAGCTGTTTAGGCTTATTTGTGTATATTAAAGCTCTGATTTTGTGTTTTGAAGCCACAACCTAATAAAATGGGTTGAGCTTGTAGGTATAATCCGATCTCATTACTGTATCACATTGTGCACATATACCTGCTTCTTTATCTTATATCTGTCCATAAAACAATCACCAGTACTTTGAGAGAACAATGGAAAATCAACATTTTATTACCTTATCTCTGCTATATCGCACTGGGAGTGTAATTTCTTCTGCTGGCTGTGTTTACAAAGCTTATCTATAGCTGGTACGCGCGGCCACAAACTTTCAGAATAGGTGGGGATACCACATGCTAAATCAACAATTTTAAATGCCATTATAAGGGTAAAGGAGCTACTTGTAAACAATTTAATACACTCCAGCAGGTAAAGTGGATCATTGGGAACAAATTAAAGCAGAGAATATTTTTGAGTAAACTGTCCCTTTAAGTGAATTGGTAGACTAAATGCGTACGGTATACAATTAAAAGTCTGCTATTTTAAAAAGTAAACTTGACTTAATGATTAAAATTGTATTTCCAAACTTGATCATGACTTTTCTCATGCAGAAACTACAACAATTGTAATGTTTAAACCTTCTCTGCTGATGTGTGGATCTTAAAGGTTGCTTTAAGTTACTTATAGAAAACAAAGTTTATTATTAATATATTTTATGCCTTTGTATTTTATTTTTGTATTTATGACCCTGAATTAGGTTTAATACCACTGATCATATCTATCTATCATCTATCTATATATCATCTATCTATATATCATCTATCTATATATCATCTATCTATATATCATCTATATATCTATCTATCTATCAATCTATCATCTATCTATCTATCTATCTATCTATCTATCTATCTATCTATCTATCTATCTATCTATCTATCTATCTATCATCTATCTATCTATCATCTATCTATATATCATCTATCTATCATCTATCTATCTATCTATCTATCTATCTATCTATCTATCTATCTATCTATCTATCTATCTATCTATCCAGATGTATCAATATATAATCAATGATTTAAAGAATAATTCATTTCTACATATTTGATTATACTGTATCTCAGTTAAAAGAATCATCCAATGTTGTGTCTATTAGTGGTAGATCTTAAATGTTTCTTGTTGTCTTCTTAAATACAGCCCTGGTGTTGTAAAATGGTTAACTGTTGTAAATGTTTAGCATTAATTTCAATGTTATTTACTTTATTAAAATATACTTTATTTTAATCCCAGTGCCACCTGACCAGCCTCGACTCACTGTGTCCAAAACCACATCCTCGTCCATTACCCTTTCCTGGATACCAGGAGACAACGGAGGAAGCTCCATCAGAGGTGAAGTGAGCTAACCACTGTTCAAGATAATGGCAAGCATATATCTCATAAATGCCTATAAACAACATCAGAAAGACATAATGTATTTATATAGAACTATTGATTTAGCACTTAAAATACAACATTTGTATGTTTGCACTACAATCTAAATTTTTAAAGTAACCAATTAATCAATTAATGTTAATGTTGTCTGGTTGTCATATAACATTGGTTCTTCACTCATATAAATTAAGTTTATAGATAAACCCTACAAATAACGTGTGTGTGTATATTTTTTTCAGTTTTGTTCACCCCCGTGATAGTTAACAAGCCACATGAATACTGTAGCCTAAACCATTGTAGATGTTGAACATTGAATAATAAGTTTATGGAAGAGATAAACAGAGAGAGATATGTGAGTATATTTAGAAGAATTCTCTGATGGATAATTAATGCGGTTAGTTATGTCTAAACACATTTCTAAGAGAAGAAAATATTTGTAGCATAAGAGCAAACATAGGAACGTTGATGGAATTTATCTGGCAGCTTTACATGTCTATTTAAGACGTGGGTTCCATGGCCTAGCCTGTCTTTATATTTGAAGGACTCGAAGCCTAGTTGTTTGCTGCAAAAGACAAAAGAAAGTGAACTTGTTATAAATATTTCTTCTTATTCCCCTGGATCGGATTATTTATTTTTAGACCGTAGCGATGCCCTGTCAAGCTGCATTTTTTATAGATATTAGTTTTCCTAGTGTGAGCAAGTCACATCAAAGGGAATCTGCTGATGAGACAAAAGTTGGGTGACATTAGTGGTTTTTTGAGATCTGTTATTTAGACATATTTGTGTGTTGTGCTTTTGTGGTTGTACTTTTTGAGGGATCTGTGTTGCTATGTGTAAGACAAACAAAAACAAGTTATTCGTATAATTGTATATCACTCTGTGTAAGAATATGTTGAAATTCTGTCAATGAACACTATAAATATAATATATTAAAAAAATAAATGTATTTATGTAGGAAATATGTACATCATGCTTCTGAAATGTCAGGAAAAAAAATATAAAATAATATGAGGTTCAACACCTTTGAAAATTCATTAATACATTTTTTTTAATAGCCATCCTGTTTTATATAATACATCTTTTTTTATTCAGGTATTTGATTTATCACTAACCAGCAACTTTCCTGCTGTATACAATTATTGCATACTGCAACAGATATACTTTGTGCAGAACCTACATAGTATATTGTACCTTTAGACTAGATCATGAAAATAAAGACCTAATTCACTTAGCATTTTCATTGTATAGTACAGTGGTCTAAAAGTACTGGCCCCAGGGCTTATGTGGCCCTCAAGATAGTTTCATCTGGCCCTCCCTTGTTTAAAAGTTAAACACGGTCAGTTGTTTTTTTAGGGTTCTAAGAGGTATAACTAGTTGATGTTCTATATAGGCACTCACAAGATAATTATATATACACTCCAGTGTAGCTATCCACCATGCACTGCTTGGATAAATGTCCCTTTTTACACTGTTATACAGTTCCAGAATGACCACTTCACTTAAAAATGACGAGATAAATAACAACTGTGTATGTCTATTGTGGGCTACAACTCCCACCATGCACTACTACTTGGGTAAATGTCACTTCCAGTTCTTAGTATTTCCGGAGCACTCAGTTCAAGCAGCACACATGGGAGAAGAGCACTTGACCAGTGGCCCCCAGATACATTGAGCTTGATACCCCTGGTATAGTATTTTAAATTTGATTTAAAATTCACTATTAATCTACAGTTTTGCTCCAAAGGTTGTCAGTATAAAAACTGAAATCTATACTGTTTAAAAAAAAAAATCTGCAATAGTATGTGAACAAGTGGAAAAACCATAAGAACATTAGGAACATTAAACATATAGTTTATATACAATTACAAAATAGATTAAAAATGATCCTGTTCAAATAAGTTAAGGCAGCATACATGATTTAACTCATTTATCAAAGAATCATAAGATATGGAAGACAGCACTTGCAGCTTCAGTAGGCATGAAATATATGGATTGCCACCCACATTCATCTGCAAAATAATAAGAATGCCAACCTGTTGAAGCATAAACCAGATTGCATAGAGGTCCAAGGATAATGACACAGTTTGATGCCTGCAATTGGCTCTCAGACATGACTAAGAGCCAATAGCAGACTTTAAATGTTTCCACAGAAGCACAAAATAAGCCGCCAAAGCAAACATAAAACATGGTGGGTACTTGATTAAGCATTAATCTGTGTGTGTACTTGAATGAATCATTTTGTAATTAATTTTATAATTAATATATTTTATAACCAAACACAATAATACAATTTTGAACCAAGTCTGTCTTAACCCCCCCCCCCCATAATCGTTTAAAAGAAAGCTTTGCGTACAGCAAATTGATTTTCCAAGTGGGCACAGCTGTTGCATTAAATAAATGCAAAAACCAGGACAAAGTAACTGTGGGGATTTTAATAGTGAAAAGTAAAAAAAAAACAGGTTTTTGATTGATTAGAATGGCGTTGAATTTGAAAACCATGTGTAGACACCTATCAGTTACTAAGCATGGCTCTATCAGCTAATACATTCAACTAGATGTCAGTAAAAGTCCAAGTTTTTTCTTTCTTCATTGGCTTTTGTGTGTTTTGTTTATTAATCCAAAATATTTGTTTTCTTGATGCAAAAGTAACCATTAAAGGATGACACATAGTTGTCAGCAAGGCGGGGTCTTCCCTGAATCCATATTGTTGACTTATACGCTATAAATGTTTTTAGAACAAAGAAGCGGTTATCACTATGATTTAACTGCATTGGTTTATATTATTTACAGGGTATATTTTGCAATACTCAGAGGATAACAGTGAGCAGTGGGGCAGTTTTCCCATCAGCCCCAGTGAACGTTCGTATCGCCTGGAGAATCTAAAATGTGGCACGTGGTACAAGTTTACTCTTACAGCACAGAATGGAGTGGGACCAGGCCGCATCAGTGAGATCATAGAGGCTAAAACCCTTGGGAAAGGTACTGGAGTCTTGTCCTGCCCATCGAAAGCAGGAAGTAATTATAAGTTATCGCGTTATTTATTATTTTATTTTTTTAAATGGTTATGAACTTTTTTGTTTCATTAAGTGGTGATCAGGCAAGTTTTTAGGTTTTTAAATGTATGGAGCATTAATGTCAGTGTTACAAGAGGCTTAGATGTGCGGTTAGGCTGTAGGAAAGCCTAATGGCACCATTCATTTTAGCATTTCCTCATGTAATACGGTGCAACATTTCATTTAATGAGAAGCAATACATGGAAAGAATGTTTAACACCAGCCTGAAAACTGCCAGGGCATCTACCCAAGGGGTCCTCCAAGAGAATAAAAATTAGAGGTACAAACACAAAGATGAGAGGTACTTGAAAATAAAGCTTCACAATTGCAGTGATAATGCATTAAGGCATTGATTTCTCTGAGAGGACAAGAATTATTCTTTCATCTCTAGGAATAAGTGTAGATGTGGTTAAAAGATGGGAAAAGGAATCATTCTAGGGGATTATGTTACCTTTCTACAATTCAATTTGCGTCTGGATGATCTATTTCCTTTTCTTTTTGTTTCTTCTTTTTCTTTTCTTTTATAATAACTGACTGAGATTTATATATTGTTACCACAATTTGATGTTTGTTGATTCTTTTTTTTTCTATTCCATTGAAACTGTAAACTGGTTTAATAATGTTTTGGAGAGAACTGCATCTTCACTTTCTGAGTGTTAATTCTCTAGATACTAAATAAAGCTGGTTTTAAAAAAAAATGGAGGTGCAAACAAATGTTGCTACAATTATGTGCCAAGGATATAGAGTGATAGTGGTAGACATCATCACGTTTCTGTTATTTATTTAAATAGCCCCCCCCCCTTTATTTCTAATTTCTCCTAGATAAGGAAAAGGGTATTTAGAAAGTAATTACTTTCAAAAATTTAATTTTTAAAGGGACATGAAACCCAACATTTTTCTTTCATGATTCAGATAGAGCATGTAATAATTTTAAACCATGGTCCAATTTAATTCTATTATATAATTTGCTTCATTCTTTAGATATCCTTTGTTTAGGAAATACCAATAAACATGGTTGTGCCAATCACCCAAGGCATCTATGTGCAGCCACCAATAAGCAGCTACTGAGACTATTTAGATATGTTTTTAACAAAGGATAGCAAAAGAATGAAGCAAATTAGATAATAGAAGTAAATTGAAAAGTTTTTTAAAACTGTATGTTCTATATAAATCATGAAAGAAAATGTTTTCATATACTGTATGATTTATTGCTCTCAATTGCATTTTCACTTGCATGGTAGAGGATTTTTTAGGTTAATGTCCCTTTTATCACTTTGTATTGAGGCCTTCCAAAATGTTTGTAGCTTAGACAGATTTGTTTTCCATTCTGCCCTGATAGGCAGAATATAATCAAAGAGGAATCTATCTGGGGCTTAACATTTACTTGAAGGATAAAAGTCTTGAATAGTGTTAAATAACCTTTACTGTATTTATTGTTTTTTATTGATTTGAAATGCCACTTTATTTTATTATATGAGAAAAGTTTGAAGAACGTAAAGAAAGTAAAATTTGTCTTTGAAACTAAAAGTTGTGTATGATACAGTAATATTTATTTTCTAAATACAAGTGGGACATTTAACCCTAATTTTAAACTGTATATCCTTTTTACATAATGTTTCTTCTACATGTGCATATTTGTAGGAACAACTCATTTTTTGTTATTGTTGATTCCTTCTAAGTATTTATATATTATTGGTCCTGAGCAATCCATTGCACCCTTTATGTATTTAAGTCATTTTCAATATAAAAATTTGATAGAGATGAAGAAAATGTTTTAAGATTTTATTTACATTTATACATTTTTACTCATATTACTGTAATTAATTTCTATATACAGTATATATATATATATATATATATATATATATATATATATATATATATATATATATATATATATATATATATAAAATCAAGGAATATATTACTCAATATCTATCCTTTATGTAACCACAAGTTACATACGATCGGGTTGATTGACACCCCCTGCTAGCAGCCGATTGGCCGCGAATCTGCAGGGGGGGGGACATTGCACTAGCAGTTCACAAGAACTGCTGGTGCAATGATAAATGTTAGCATTTATGGATGTGCGGCGGACATGATCCGCTACTTTGTATCATGTCCGCTCACACATTGATAAATATGCCCCAATATGTTTTTAAATTGTGTTGTATAAATCATTTCAGTTCATCATTTTAATAAGATCATGAACGTCAGTCATTTAAAAATGAACTATTTCATTGCATTGTTGTTTTTTCCAGTCTTTATGTAATCCTTTTTTCCTACTGGTATGGAAATAGATAGGGATCCAGGACTCTCACATTACTGCAACCTTTTAAAAGATATTACCTGTCACTCAATTTTATGTTGAAGAACATATGGACTAAACAGTAATCAATTTTTAAGGACCTCAACATGGAAAATGGAACACTATATAAGCATTCAGTTTCAGCTAATACGGGAGCCTCGGTATAACTTTTCCTATTGCTCTACAGTTCATGTCTCAAATTCATGGACTTCAGAAGTGATATCTTTAAATAACCATATTGCACTCGGGGGTGAAATAGTAAGAGAGGTTTTGTAATTAAACAGTCACTTTAAGCCAGATACTCTCTACATTTTTCATTTAAATTACAATCTGGTGACCATAAAAAAATATTGATATCTTTTCTGTATTTTTTTTTTTTTCAATACCTAATACATCGTTTTTTAAACTAATCATGACGTTGTAGGATCTATTTTATGAAAGTCAACTCTTCAACTGATTTTTTTTGGAGGTGAAGTTGTCATTCTTGGATTTTCTAACTCAATGTTAAGTCAATTTAGGGCTAGATTACAAGCGGAGTGCTAATTTATTGCGCACCTGTAAACGGTCAAATTTGCCCATTTACGGGCACGTGATAAATAACCAGCCATTACAAGTAACTGGTTATTGCTACCGTGAGCTTGCGGTAGCAATTAGCGCTCTGAAAATTTACCAGAAAACAGATCTCTGGTTAATTTTCAAAATATCCACCAATAGCCCCTAAAATAAAGTATATTGTAGTTTTGTTATATTAAATAAAAATAACTGCATAACTGCACATTGGCGGGTGTGGATGTTAACATTTGCTGCCCATTGCTGTGCGACTTACCACCTTCACTGCGCTAGTTCTCATGCTGTGTCTAACGACATAAGAACGAGGCTCCCATTGGAGCCTATGGAAGTGCTTTTGTGAGCGCAAAGCTTCCGTGCAATGCGAACGCAAGATTGCATTCGCAATGCACCTAACTTGTATTACCAGTGCACATTTGCGTGCACTGGTATTACTAAGTGGAGCGCAAATATCGCCTTCGCAAAAGCGATACTTTGCACTCCACTTGTAATCTAGCCCTAATTATTTAAAACGGTGTCAAATATTGATCTGATTTTTACCTAATCAAGATGTCCCTTGAAATTAACTTTTTGGCTACCACGTTCATAAACTGTTTATAAAAGTAGTTAGAAATTAAACCTGTTGGTCTTTTTTTCTTTTTACTTTTAAAGTCAGGCATTTCAAATTCTGTATTTATCACTTACTGATTTGCATAAAATAAGGACATAAAACCCCCAAAAAACAATTACAGCAAGTCTCAAATAAAAAATTGGAAGAAAAAGATATTTGTGCCATCTTATAGCCAAGACTATTATAGTTTTAAGCCCTAGCAGGTTGGTAGAAGCAGTTTATGTGACTTGATATTACCGGCTTGGTTGTATTTAGCAAATTCATTTTTTGTGGATAATAAACTTGCTTTATCAAGTTGGTTCATTTTGAGTTATAACTAATTAGTATCTTGTTTGGATATGTAAGTCATTTGCAAAATGTGACTTTACAACTGACTTGCATTTACAGAATGGTTGTTTTGGAGATTTTTCTTTAAGTCAGCTATGTTACCTGAGTTTTTTTTAAAGCACTATTACAATAAAAAATATACTTTCTTGTTTCAGATACAGCATGCAGTTTTAAGAGATTTTTTAATTTACTTTTTTTTCTTGGTACTTCTCGTTTAAAAGCATACCTAAGCAGGCTCAGAGCAACAATTTATTAATATGAGCTAGCTGGTGATTACTCACATATGCCTCTTGTCATAGACTCAACTAATTTGTTCAGCAAGATCACAGAAGTGCAATTGGGCTCTGTAGCTGATTTTAACTATGTGTTTAACCCACTGTATGGGTTATAAAACTAGGGTTAGATTGTGGCTTGCAAGAATCTCTAAGAAATCTTGCCAGTACTATGGATTCCCTCTTGGAATTTTGTACAGGCAGTTTTTACTTTGAGAACACTGCATTTTCTTAAGGATTATTTCCTGTATTTATGTATGTGAAGAAGATGCATGCATTACAATAGGACTCACACAAAAAATAACTTTAAAAGGTGTATGAAAGTAGTAAATTAAATATAGACATAAAAAGATGCATTAAAAAATGTTTTGTTAAATTGTAAAAATGTTATGGAAAAAATGACTTCCCCCAACTTCTGCTAGTGGGCTGAATAGGTTTGTTCCATGGCTTAGCAAAAAGTTATCTGCCATGTCTGGTGTATTCACTATAAACATTTTCCCTCTGCAGTTCTTGCTGCTTTATCTCACAAATGAAATGCTTTTTGCATCTTATCTAGTGAATGTTAGACAAGCTAGCCCTATGTAATATGCAGGCAAAAGTAGAATAATAAAATGTTCTAACATGTCAGAGATGTTTCTTACAGCACTAAATACATTTCATGCACCTACCTCTAATTATGAGTGCCACCATTTTGAAACCTAGGTTTCATTGCAGTATCTGAAGAAAAGTTACTAAATGTGCAAACACATCAGCTCTGGAATGTAGTGAAAGCTAGATTTCAAAAAAGAGGCACCCATGAATAGAAGGAGGTGGGGAAAACCTCAATACTATGCCTATAAAATGTATTTAGTGTTTAATGTCCCTTTTAATTTGGTTCATAGTTTATGCATACTCACACCTACTATGTCAATATTAACTGACTCCTATGAGTCAGTTTAATATTTTCTTATTAATTATTTCAGTGAACATAATTACAGTAAATGTAAAGCAATGATGAAAAACTATTCAAGACTACATTTTACAATATTTGCATCAGCAGAAAACTTTAATAAACTGGCTTTACACTTGTTACATTATGGTAACAAAAGGTGCTGTTTAACATTGTGATATTTGTAACTACCAAGCAATGAAGCATGATAAGTTTTTTCTTTTAAACACAACCAGCTGTTATTAATATCAGACACCTGCCTGTTAAAACTACAAAAGATATTGAAACATTCTTATTTCTCTTGTAAGGTGTATCCAGTCCACGGATCATCCATTACTTGTGGGATATTCTCATTCCCAACAGGAAGTTGCAAGAGGACACCCACAGCAGAGCTGTAATATAGCTGTAATATAGCTCCTCCCCTAACTGTCATAGCCATTCTCTTGCAACTCTCAACAAGCTAGGATGTTGTAGGAGAGAGTGGTTAAATATAGTTAGTTTATTTTCTTCAATCAAAAGTTTGTTATTTTTAAATAGTACCGGAGTTGTGCTATTTTATCTCAGGCAGTAAATAGAAGAAGAATCTGCCTGAGGTTTCTATGATCTTAGCAGGTTGTAACTAAGATCCATTGCTATTCTCACATATGTCTGAGGGGATTACACAGATGAGGTAACTTCAGCGAGAGAATGGCGTGCAGTTTATTCTGCTATCAGGTATGTGCAGTTATAATTTTTTCTAGAGATGGAAAACACTAGAAAAATGCTGCTGATACCGGATTAATGTAAGTTAAGCCTGAATACAGTGATTTAATAACGACTGGTATCATGCTTACTCCCAGGGGTAATACCCTTATGATATTGCAATATAAACGTTTGCTGGCATGTTTAATCGTTTTTATATATGCATTGGTGATAAAATTTTATTGTGGCCTAGTTTTTTCTACATGGCTGGCTTAAATTTTGACTAGAAACAGTTTTACTGAGGCTTTCCACTGTTATAGTATAAAAGTTACAGTTGGTGCAGTTAAAATTACAAACTGTGACATCCAGCTTCCCTCAGGAGTCCCCTGTATGCTATAGGACATCTCTAAAGGGCTAAAAGGCTTTCCAAAGTCGTTTATTGGGGAAGGTAGGACCACAGCTTGCTGTGGCATTTTTTTTTTTTTTTTTTTTTTTAATCCGTTTTTTGAACTAAGGGGTTAATCATCCATTTGCAAGTGGATGCAATGCTCTGCTAGCCTATTACATACACTGTAAAAATTTCGTTTGATTTACTGCATTTTTTCACTGTTTTTCAAATTCTGACAAAATTTGTTTCTCTTAAAGGCACAGTACCGTTTTTTATATTTGCTTGTTAACTTGATTTAAAGTGTTTTCCAAGCTTGCTAGTCTGTATAAACATGTCTGACATAGAAGAAACTCCTTGTTCATTATGTTTAAAAGCCATGGTGGAACACCCTCTTAGAATGTGTACCAAATGTACTGATTTCATTTTATGCAATAAAGATCATATTCTGTTTTAAAAAAAATTATCACCAGAGGAATCTGACGAGGGGAAAGTTATGCCGACTAACTCTCCCCACGTGTCAGACCCTTTGACTCCCGCCCATGGGACTCACGCTCAAATGGCGCCAAGTACATCTAGGGCGCCCATAGCGTTTACTTTACAAGACATGGCGGCAGTCATGGATAATACACTGTCAGCGGTATTAGCCAGACTACCTGAGCTTAGAGGTTAGCGAGATAGCTCTGGGGTGAGACAAAATGCAGAGCATACTGACGCTTTAAGAACCATGTCTGATACTGCCTCACAATATGCAGAAGCTGAGGAAGGAGAGCTTCAGTCAGTGGGTGATGTTAATGACTCAGGAAAGATACCTGATTCTAATATTTCTACATTTAAATTTAAGCTTGAACACCTCCGCGTGTTACTTAGGGAGGTTTTAGCTGCTCTGAATGACTGTGATACCATTGCAGTGCCAGAGAAATTTTGTAGACTGGATAAATGCTTTGCAGTGCCGGTGTGTACTGATGTTTTTCCAATACCTAAAAGGTTTACAGAAATTATTAATAAGGAATGGGATAGACCAGGTGTGCCGTTCTCTTCCCCTCCTATTTTTAGAAAAATGTTTTCCAATAGACGCCACCACACGGGACTTATGGCAGACAGTCCCTAAGGTGGAGGGAGCAGTTTCTACTCTAGCAAAGCGTACTACTATCCCTGTCAAGGACAGTTGTGCTTTTTTAGAGCCAATGGATAAAAAATTAGAAGGTTACCTTAAGAAAATATTTATTCAACAAGGTTTTATCCTACAGCCCATTGCATGCATTGCCCCTGTCACTGCTGCTGCAGCGTACTAGTTTGAGTATCTGGAAGAGGCTTTACAGGTAGAGACTCCATTGGATGACATACTTGGCAAACTTAGAGCACTTAAGCTAGCCAATTCTTTTATTCTGATGCCATTGTTCATTTGACTAAACTAACGGCTAAGAATTCTGGTTTTGCTATACAGGCGCACAGAGCGCTATGGCTTAAATCATGGTCAGCTGACGTGACTTTAAAATCTAAGCTACTTAACATTCCCTTCAAGGGGCAGACCCTATTCGGGCCTGGTTTGAAGGAGATTATTGCTGATATCACGGGAGGAAAAGGTTGTGCCCTTCCTCAGGACAGGTCCAAATCTAGGGCCAAACAGTCTAATTTTCGTGCCTTTCGAAACTTCAAGGCAGGTGCGGCATCAACTTCCTCTAATAATAAACAAGAGGGAACTTTTGCTCAATCCAAGACAGTCTGGAGACCAAACCAGACCTGGAAAAAAGGTAAGCAGGTCAAAAAGCCTGCTGCGGCCTCTAAGACAGCATGAAGGAACGACCCCCTATCCGGTAACGGATCTAGTAGGGGGCAGACTTTCACTCTTCGCCCAGGCGTGGGCAAGAGATGTTCAGGATCCCTGGGCGTTGGAAATTATATCCCAGGGATATCTTCTGGACTTCAAAGCTTCCCCCCCAAAAGGGAGATTTCACCTTTCACAATAATCTGCAAACCAGATAAAGAGTGAGGCATTCTTACACTGTGTACGGGACCTCCTAGTTATGGGAGTGATCCATCCAGTTCCAAAGGAGGAACAGGAACAGGGTTTTTACTCAAATCTGTTTGTGGTTCCCAAAAAAGAGGGAACCTTCAGACCGGTTTTGGATCTAAAGATCTTAAACAAATTCCTCAAAGTTCCGTCGTTCAAGATGGAAACTATTCGTACCATCCTACCACTGATCCAGGAGGGTCAATATATGACTACAGTGGATCTAAAGGATGCTTATCTTCACATTCCGATACACAAAGATCATCATCGGTTTCTCAGGTTTGCCTTTCAAGACAGGCATTACCAGTTGTAGCTCTTCCCTTTGTATTAGCTACAGCCCCAAGAATATTTACAAAGGTTCTAGGGTCGCTTTTGGCGGTCCTAAGGCCGCGGGGCATAGCAGTAGCCCCTTATTTAGACGACATCCTGATACAGGCGTCAAACTTCCAAATTGCCAAGTCTTATACGGACGTAGTTCTGGCATTTCTGAGGTCGCATGGGTGGAAAGTGAACGAGGAAAAGTGTTCTCTATCCCCACTCACAAGAGTTTCCTTTCTAGGGACTCTGATAGATTCTGTAGAAATGAAAATTTACCTTGCCGGAGTCCAGGTTATCAAAGCTTCTAAATTCCTGTCGGGTTCTTCATTCCATTCCGCGCCCTTTGGTGGCTCAGTGTATGGAAGTAATTGGCTTAATTGTAGCGGCAATGGACATAGTGCCATTTGCACGCTTACATCTCAGACCGCTGCAACTATGCAGGCTCAGTCAGTGGAGCGGGGATTACACAGATTTGGCCCCTCAACTGAATCTGGACCAAGAGACCAGGGATCCTCTTCCCTGGTGGCTATCTCGGGTCCATCTGTCCAAAGGTATGACCTTCGCAGGCCAGATTGGACTATTGTAACAACAAATGCCAGCCTTCTAGGTTGGGGTGCAGTCTGGAACTCCCTGAAGGCTCAGGGATCGTGGACTCAGGAGGAGTCTCTCCTTCCAATAAATATTCTGGAACTAAGAGCGATATTCAAGACTCTTCAGGTTTGGCCTCAGTTATCAACTCTGAGGTACATCAGATTTCAGTCGGTCAACATCACGACTGTAGCTTACATCAACCATCGAGGGGGAACAAGAAGTTCCCTAGAGATGTTAGAAGTTTCAAAAATAATTCACTGGGCAGAGATTCACTCTTGCCACCTATCAGCTATCCATATCCCAGGTGTAGAGCACTGGGAGGCGGATTTTCTAAGTCGTCAGACTTTTCATCCGGGAGAGTGGGAACTCCATCCGGAGGTATTTGCACAACTGATTCTCCGTTGGGGCAAACCAGAACTGGATCTCATGGCGTCTCGCCAGAACGCCAAGCTTCCGTGTTACGGATCCAAGTCCAGGGATCCCAAGGCGACACTGATAGATACTCTAGCAGCGCCCTGGTCTTTCAACCTGGCTTATGTGTTTCCACCGTTTCCTCTGCTCCCTCGACTGATTGCCAAGATCAAGCAGGAGAGAGCATCGTGATTCTGATAGCACCTGCGTGGCCACGCAGGACCTGGTATGCAGATCTAGTGGACATGTCATCCTTTCCACCATGGTCTCTGCCTCTGAGACAGGACCTTCTACTTCAGGGTCCTTCCAACCATCCAAATCTAATTTCTCTGAGGCTGACTGCCTGGAGATTGAATGCTTGATTTTATCAAAGCGTGGCTTCTCCGAGTCAGTTATTGATACCTTAATACAGGCACGAAAGCCTGTCACCAGGAAAATTTACCATAAGGTATGGCGTAGATATCTTTATTGGTGAGAATCCAAGGGTTACTCATGGAGTAAGGTCAGGATTCCTAGGATTTTATCATTTCTCCAAGAAGGTTTGGAAAAAGGATTGTCAGCTAGTTTCTTAAAGGGACAGATTTTTGCTCTGTCTATTCTTTTGCACTAGCGTCTGGCAGATGTTCCAGACGTTCAGGCATTTTGTCAGGCTTTAGTTTGAATCAAGCCTGTGTTTAAAACTGTTGCTCCACCATGGAGCTTAAACTTGGTTCTTAAGGTTCTTCAAGGAGTTCCGTTTGAACCTCTTCATTCCATAGATATCAAACTTTTATCTTGGAAAGTTCTTTTTTTTTTTGGTAGCTATTTCCTTGGCTCGTAGAGTCTCTGAGCTATCTGCCTTACAATGTGATTCTCCTTATCTGATTTTTCATACGGATAAGGTAGTCCTGCGTACAAAACCTGGGTTCTTACCTAAGGTGGTATCTAACAAGAATATCAATCAAGAGATTGTGGTTCCATCCTTGTGTTACACAATCTGGACGTGGTCTGTGCTTTAAAGTTTTACTTACAAGCTACTAAAGATTTTCGTCAAACATCTGCTTTGTTTGTTGTCTACTCTGGACAGAGGAGAGGTCAAAAGGCTTCGGCAACCTCTTTTTCTTTTTGGCTAAGAAGCTTAATCCACTTAGCCTATGAGACTGCTGGACAGCAGCCTCCTGAAAGGATTACAGCTCATTCCACTAGAGCTGTGGCTTCCACTTGGGCCTTTAAAAATGAGGCTTCTGTTGAACAGATTTGCAAGGCGGCGACTTGGTCTTCGCTGCATACTTTTTCAAAATTTTACAAATTTTATACTTTTGCTTCTTCGGAGGCTATATTTGGGAGAAAGGTTTTACAGGCAGTGGTTCTTTCCATTTAAGCTCCTGCCTTGTCCCTCCCTTCATCCGTGTACTTTAGCTTTTGTATTGGTATCCCACAAGTAATGGATGATCCGTGGACTGGATACACCTTACAAGAGAAAACACAATTTATGCTTACCTGATAAATTTATTTCTCTTGTGGTGTATCCAGTCCACGGCCCGCCCTGTCATTTTAAGGCAGGTAATTTTTAAATTTAAACTACAGTAACCACTACACCCTATGGTTCCTCCTTTCTCGGCTTGTTTTCGGTCGAATGACTGGCTATGACAGTTAGGGGAGGAGCTATATTACAGCTCTGCTGTGGGTGTCCTCTTGCAACTTCCTGTTGGGAATGAGAATATCCCACAAGTAATGGATGATCCGTGGACTGGATACACCACAAGAGAAATAAATTTATCAGGTAAGCATAAATTGTGTTTTATTTAATTTTGAGCTGATACTGTATATATATATATATATATATATATATATATATATTTTACAAAAAAAAACACATATATATATATACATACACACAGTATACTGTATAAACATATCTATGACTAAAGAGAACATAATCTGGTATGTGCAGAACATTGGAATGTGAAATATTCATATTTTCATGTTGGGTTAGAGCACCTGAGAATATGCGATGTGTTTAAACGTGAGTACAGTTTCTTTCCACTTTTTTTGCTACATTGACTTCTATGCAGGAATAGGTTATCACGCATGCAATATTCTATGTTTGGCTTTTTACGCACATCAAATTAGCGCACATGCAAAACAATATACTTTAAATTTATAATACGCGTGCAGAAAGCTTTTTTCAAGCATAGTTGGCCCTCAAGCGGAAGCGTCATATAGCGCTCCACTTATAATTTAGCCCTAGAGGGTAGAAACTACCATCATAAAAATACTCTGATACCTTGAGAACAGCTGCACTACAGATGCCCGCAGACAGTTCAGAAATCACCAATAGGTGTCAGCAATGAGCACATTTTCATTTGTATTTATGTTTAAGCTTGTTTATCAATAACTTCATTACACATTTATAAAGTTGCTAAAGCTTTTTAAGCAGGCAGGGTCAAATCTGTGATATTTTTGTGTGACCAATTTATATTTATATTTTATACTTTATTCCTTTGGTCTATAAAAAAATATGACAAAATATATGTATACTAGTTTCATGTGTGTATGTATATATAGATAGATAGATATGTTTGTGTATATATTTATATATATATATATATATATATATATATATATATATATATATGTGTGTGTGTGTGTGTATATATATATATATATATATATATATATATAAATATACATATATATATATCTATATATATATATATATATGTATATAAATACATACATATACAGAATTAAGCAGCAGTTACATGAAGACAGTTTTCATATAATCTCTGTATTACCAAAATAAACTCTTTTATGTGACAAACCTTTCTAAATACTTTTTTTGCAGCTTACTGTCATTTTCATCTCTAATTAGTCTTACATAGCATTTGATCTCTTCCTTTAGAACCACAGTTTTCAAAGGAACAAGAACTGTTTGCAAGTATCAATACGACACGTGTGAGATTGAATCTCATTGGGTGGAACGATGGAGGATGCCCCATTACGTCATTTAATTTGGAATACCGGCCTTTTGGCACCACAGTGTGGACATTAGCACAAAGAACGACTCTTTCCAAATCCTATATATTATATGATCTTCAGGAAGCTATGTGGTATGAGCTCCAAATGAGAGTCTGCAACAGCGCTGGGTGTGCGGAAAAGCAAGCTAACTTTGCTACCCTCAATTATGATGGCAGTAAGTAGATCCTTCTTTTTTTTATAAAAAATAGAATAAAATAAATATCTTTTTTTTTTTCTAGAGATCTAATTCAGCTAAGGATTGTAGACAAATCCTTGGTTCTAGATAGGCCTTTTGCTTGTTTGTTATGTATATGAAATGCATAGTTTTAATAGTCACTAGCATACATCAGTATGGCAAAAATCTTTTCTGTAAGGGGCAAACATAAATACACAAAAAAATATGAATAAATCAAGAAATATACAAACAATATGTATTATAGGTGTAACACCTAACTCATTTTTTTTTTTCAAATAGACATTAAACACTAAGGGATAGATTAAAGTAGAGCGCTAATTTATCGCACGCCCGCAAATGGGCAAATTCACTTGTTTGCGGGTGCACAATAAATAACCAGTCATTACAAGTGGCGCAATTAGCACTCAGAAAATTAACCAGAAATCAGATCAGATGGTGGGTGTGGGGTGTTAGAAAAAAATCCCAGCATATACACATATTAACACATAAATATATATGTATATATTCATATAATACACATTTACAATCTGCTGCCTTCGCTACGCTAGTTCTCATGCTGTTTTTCACGGCATGAGAAGGAGGCTCCCATTGGAGCCTAGGGAATCTCTCTCTCATGAGTGCAATGTTTCCGTGCAATACGAACGGTAGGTCACGTTCGCATTGCACCTAACTTGTAATACCAGCACACATTTGCGCTGGTATTACTCAGGGGAGTGCAAATATCACTTTTGCGAAAGCGATATTTTGCACTCCACTTATAATCTAGCCCTAAATAAATTGTAGACAAAATGATTAGGAAAGAATATGCAGATGAGCTTTTTTCAAAGGGGACCTATTACCTCCCTCTTACTGATTCTGATAGAACATTCCGTTTCAAACAACTTTCAATTTACTTCTTTTATCAAAGTTGCCTAATTTATTTGGTATCCTTTGTTGAAGGAGCAGCAGTCTACTACTGGGAGCTAGCTGAACTCATCAGGTAAGTCAATCCCAGGAGGTTTATACAGGGAGTGCAGAATTATTAGGCAAGTTGTATTTTTGAGGATTAATTTTATTATTGAACAACAACCATGTTCTCAATGAACCCAAAAAACTCATTAATATCAAAGCTGAATAGTTTTGGAAGTAGTTTTTAGTTTGTTTTTAGTTATAGCTATTTTAGGGGGATATCTGTGTGTGCAGGTGACTATTACTGTGCATAATTATTAGGCAACTTAACAAAAAACAAATATATGCCCATTTCAATTATTTATTTTTACCAGTGAAACCAATATAATATCTCAACATTCACAAATATACATTTCTGACATTCAAAAACAAAACAAAAACAAATCAGTGACCAATATAGCCACCTTTCTTTGCAAGGACACTCAAAAGCCTGCCATCCATGGATTCTGTCAGTGTTTTGATCTGTTCACCATCAACATTGCGTGCAGCAGCAACCACAGCCTCCCAGACACTGTTCAGAGAGGTGTACTGTTTTCCCTCCTTGTAAATCTCACATTTGATGATGGACCACAGGTTCTCAATGGG
The DNA here is from genome assembly GCF_027579735.1 of Bombina bombina. Lineage (NCBI taxonomy): Eukaryota > Metazoa > Chordata > Amphibia > Anura > Bombinatoridae > Bombina > Bombina bombina. Next base: position 89,092,385 of record NC_069501.1, read on the forward strand.
GTTCAGATCAGGTGAACAAGGAGGCCATGTCATTAGATTTTCTTCTTTTATACCCTTTCTTGCCAGCCACGCTGTGGAGTACTTGGACGCGTGTGATGGAGCATTGTCCTGCATGAAAATCATGTTTTTCTTGAAGGATTCAGACTTCTTCCTGTACCACTGCTTGAAGAAGTGTCTTCCAGAAACTGGCAGTAGGACTGGGAGTTGAGCTTGACTCCATCCTCAACCCGAAAAGGCCCCACAAGCTCATCTTTGATGATACCAGCCCAAACCAGTACTCCACCTCCACCTTGCTGGCGTCTGAGTCGGACTGGAGCTCTCTGCCCTTTACCAATCCAGCCACGGGCCCATCCATCTGGCCTATCAAGACTCACTCTCATTTCATCAGTCCATAAAACCTTAGAAAAATCAGTCTTGAGATATTTCTTGGCCCAGTCTTGACGTTTCAGCTTGTGTGTCTTGTTCAGTGGTGGTCGTCTTTCAGCCTTTCTTACCTTGGCCATGTCTCTGAGTATTGCACACCTTGTGCTTTTGGGCACTCCAGTGATGTTGCAGCTCTGAAATATGGCAAAACTGGTGGCAAGTGGCATCTTGGCAGCTGCACGCTTGACTTTTCTCAGTTCATGGGCAGTTATTTTGCGCCTTGGTTTTTCCACACGCTTCTTGCGACCCTGTTGACTATTTTGAATGAAACGCTTGATTGTTCGATGATCACGCTTCAGAAGCTTTGCAATTTTAAGAGTGCTGCATCCCTCTGCAAGATATCTCACTATTTTTGACTTTTCTGAGCCTGTCAAGTCCTTCTTTTGACCCATTTTGCCAAAGGAAAGGAAGTTGCCTAATAATTATGCACACCTGATATAGGGTGTTTATGTCATTAGACCACACCCCTTCTCATTACAGTGATGCACATCACCTAATATGCTTAATTGGTAGTAGGCTTTCGAGCCTATACAGCTTGGGGTAAGACAACATGCATAAAGAGGATGATGTGGTCAAAATACTAATTTGCCTAATAATTCTGCACTCACTGTATGTGCAGTCACCAATCAGCAGCTATCTTCCAGCAGTGTATTGATGGTCCTGAACCTATTTAGGATGCTTTTCAACAAAGGATACCAAGAATACAAAGTAAATTAGATAATAGAAGTAAATTGGAACATTGTTTAAAAATTGCATGCTCTATCTGAAACCTGAAAGGATTTTTTTTTTTGTCTCTAATATTATTGTGGGGGGAATAAAGTAAAAAATGTTAGTTTCAAAAGAGCAACGGGCAGCGCAATATTGTTACCCAGGTTTCCTTCTCTGTTGTAGCCAATTAGGGACAGTTATATAACAATGTTAAATCTGAGGGTCATGCAACCTTTCATTTGTCGAAAAGAAACTCTATTACTTATAATGGGATGTCTTTCATGTGTGTTAATCTATTTTATTTTACTGAATTTAGGTCCATATATTAAATATTCTTTCTCATCATTATGAAATCCAGAGGGCATGTGACCGACCTAGTGTTTTGCCTTATGAATCTAAAAGATGTGGGGATTTAATTGTTGCAGATAATGAGTGCTGTTGTTTAAAAAAGGAGATTATCATTATTTAATTATTTTATATTCCATTTGCCCCGGTAAATTGTAATTGGGAGGGAGGGTCACAATTAAATGATCTTTTACTAGCTATATGTAGGTAGAACCTGGGGGGGGGGTCAGAAGAATCTGGGAGGGGGGTATTTTTGAACTCCTTCCCTCCCTGAGCATTGATGCACATGCTAGCATACAAATATTTAGCTCTTATTAGTATGTAGAACCATATTATATATTTTTGCTATTAAACTTTTTTATGTTAGGCCAACTTAAATTTTTACCTATGTATGCCATGAGATGCCCTGTATTAGACTGTGATATTGTTTATTAGATAGTGATCCACAAGCTTCTCTGTCCCAGTGCATTATGGGGAGATGATTTGATCTTCAAGAGGTTTTTACGTTATTATTTGTTTCTAGAGTTCCATCAAGTTTGCTCATATTATACGTACAGGTCTAAAGCTATCACCATTAATGGAAATTAAATTTATTAATCAACTGCCTATTGCAGGGGTGGGCAAGAGGTAGATCGCGGTCTACCAGTGGATCACAAGTGAATTTTGAGGTGACCGCCTGTAAGATTTCAAAAGTCTGCATAATAAGAGAAAGATTTCTCAGACATCTACGGCGGCGAGTGAAGAGCCTCGCCACCCTAGATGTGTTAAAAATCTTTCTCTTATGCAGACTTTTGAAATTGGCTATGTGTAGGACAGCGGTATGGGCACTGTACTTCAGCATGCGCAACCCAGCTGTAGCTGAACTCGCTGCCTCAGCTTTGGTTACAGGACCTGCCCCCTAATCAACCTGACATGGCGTCCAGCCAATAAAGCTACTTTGTAGAATGAGTCTCGAGCTGTCTTGATTGCGAGACGAGACTACTTATCATACCCCGGCGCGCAACACAGATAAGGTTGCTTGACGGTCCCAGTGTGACGTAAAGAGAGCTCTCGCAGTAAGTAAAGATAGAGCGCTGCTGTATTGCTTATTAAAGAGCACGGATGATTTTTGAAGCTGTATTATTTGTGTCAAAAATACAATTTTCAGCCAGCAGGTCCTATTTTTGACAAAAATAAATATGTTGCACCTGGTTACACAGTGTGTGCTGGACTATTCTTTGTGTTTTTTTAATAAATTACATTATCGTAATTATTATTATCAAAACTGTTTTTTTGTTTTTTTAGTTAGGTGACCACATCATTTGGAATAAAAATAGAGGTAGGGCTTGCCTTACAAAAGTCTGCCCACCCCTGGCCTATTGTGTAAAGTAGTAGTAAACTTCAGGGACATTGTAGGCACTAAAATTATGAAACAAGGGGGGCTAAAATAATATTTGTATACCTGAACACTATCATTACCTTTTCACTAGACTAGAGCACTAATATCCTACAGCAGACATTACCCAACTCTATTGTCTACCCGTGCGGCAAGTATCACATCACCAGTACTTATCCCATAACTTCTGTTGCGTCTACCATGCCCAGAACCTGCTCCCTAAACTCCCATTACTAAACTCCCACTTTACTCATCACAGGATGCCCTAACCACTGAAGTGCCCATCACACCAACCTGGTCAGCCACAATGCGTATCTTGTCACTAGGGATGGGCGAATGTGTAAATTTCTGAATTCGAATGTTAGAACAAATGTTATTACCGAAATTCAAATTACAAATCCGAATGTTGATACGAATGAATATTCTTAAAAATTCTATATTCGAATGCTATTTACAGTTTTCGAATGTCACTTTTGAATTCAAATGTTTATAATTAGATTGAATGTCCACATTCGAAATTTCGAATTTAACATTCTATTTAACAAATACTATTCAGAAGTTCAATAGTTCATGTGGTAGAGAATCTAGTAAATTGATACATAATAGATAAAAATATATCAATTCAAATGTTTCTATTTTGATCGAATATTGTATAATTCGAATATTACATTTAAAGAAAGCAATAGAAATACTATTACAAACATATAAATTTGAATTTTTCGAATTTGAACATTGCATAATTCGAATATTAAATTAAAGATCTCTCTGAATTATGAAAGGAAAAAAACGGGTTTCATATTCCTTTAAGTTAATTAAAGAGTGACCTATTCCTTCCTCATGCAGATCATTTAGTAAAATTGGTTTGATCGCAATCTTTTCTAAAACAAAAATGTTATGTTTTTCTATAGAAAACACCATGAAAATATATGGGGAATTTTGTTGATAAATCAGTTATGTTTGTGATGAATTCCATTGTGTGGTATCTAATATTCCAAGGAAAAACATAACATTCTCGAGCGTTGTGCTAGAAGTAAACTTTTTAAACACGTCGGATTGTGCTCGTATTATGAGTTGAATGTAAACTGATTTCGCTCTTGCGCTAACCCGACAAGAACAAAAATCAGAACTTAAAATATTGCATGTGCATTTAGATATTCCTTTAGAAGTCAATGGAGAAAAAAAGTGGAAAAACAAACCTAACACCCCGCTTTCCTTCAAAACCGATCGCGCTAACCCAACATGAAAATATAAATATTTCACATTCCAATATTCTTCACGTAATAGAATATGTGCTATGTTTTCATAAATACATATTTCTATATATATGTGATGTTTTTTGTGCAATATATATCTATACCTATACCTATACATGATTATATATAGGTATATATTTTTATAACACCTGGGACCTCATATATTTAAACCCTTTTGTGTGCAATATTTCTTTTAATAATTTTTATTAGATAGTGTTGTTATGAGTGTAACTGTAATTTATAATGTATTTTTGATGTGTTTTGTGCAACTTTTTAGTTTTGCGAAACAGTTAGCCAGAGCTCTGAAGTTGTGGTAATCATTCTAGGGAAAATCGCGATTGCGCTAAAGCGATCACATTTACTTTCAACTTGTAATACCAGCTGTATGCCAGACGAGTAAAAACACCTATGATAAACCCCTTATCTCTCGCGCACAAACGTTTGCTCTCCTCTCGCAATCTGGTCCTAAATCTTTGCTGTATTTATGCCCAGTTTAATTTGTGTCTATTAATCCTTTTGCAGATCATAATACAATTATGTGATATCAGATCAGAGTTATTAGTGACTTACATTGCTCTAACATTATGCAATCTGCATTTTTGTACTTCAGCATTAAAATGAAAAAAAACAAAACAAATTGTAATTCTTATTCTTGAGCAATAGATCATATCACCTAATTGTATAAACATCATTGAAAATCCTTAAGTGTGGAACATCATTTTTACATATCCTCAGATGTCCTTTGAATTAGCGCTGTAACTTTCACCTATAAAAACAAACTATAAAAATGTGCTTTGCTTAAATTCTCTTTGGCTTTTGTCCTGACAGGCTTGCAAATCTCACAAAGTCAAGCGGAACAGTAAGATTTATGACGGTGATTATGCTTTTGATGCTAGTGCACTGCTAATAGAGATCTATGCATCAGATACTGTACAGCTGAGTTTGGGAATAGTTTGCAGAAACGCTAGCATTAAAGTCCTGAGCTCTAGAGTATTGTCATTTTTTTCTATTTTGTGGGAATTCAAGCCTTATTTACACTTTTTATTTGTCTAATACTTAAACAGCACTTAAACAGCATGTCAGCGAAGTATATCTGTTTTAAAAAAGCTCTAAAATCAATTGTGTTTATGTTTACTATTTTGTATCAGTATTTTGTTTCCTTTATTTATTACCTAATTTGTTGTCAGAAAGTATGATTAAATTAACCCTTTGAGTGCTAATCACTTTCCCACCTGGGTGCTAAGCTGATTTGAGGGATTTTTAATTTTTATTTTTTTTTAAACTTTTTTTTAACTTTTTTTTCCAGATTCCCCAAGGCTTATATCGTTGGAAAGGTTAGGCGATTACCTTTCCAATGGTGGGTCTTAGGGGTCTGTAGCTGCTTAGATGCCTGAGATACAGGCTTCTAAGCAGCATGCCCCCTTTCCCTATACTTGTCATTGTCTTTTTTTAGACAAAATAAAGTTGCACGGTGATGTCATCACGTCATTGCGCGTAGCGTGAAGCCCCGGTGATGCCTGTGACTTTACAGGCCCGATCTCCGGGGTAGGAGCGGGTGGGAGCCCCCAGATCTCCCTCAAGTTGGGAGAGTGCTAGCGACGACTCTGAGCCATCGTTACTTTCAAATGTAATATTCGAATTTGAATGTGACATTCGAATGTAACATTCAAATTCAAAATAGTATTTCTAGTCGACAACTGTGTTTAATAAATGTAATCTTCGAATTCGAATGCTACATTCGAATTTGAATGTCACATTCAAATTCGAAATAGTATTTCTAGTCCAATACTGTGATTTTTAAATGTAATATTCGAATTTGAATGTGACATTCAAATTCAAATGTGACATTCGAATTCGAAATAGTATTTCTAGTATACAACTGTGTTTAATAAATGTAATATTCTAATTCAAATGCTAAATTCAAATTCGAA